>NC_057715.1:17363678-17515952 GCF_004010195.1 Chiloscyllium plagiosum
TACAATTAATTTGAAAGCCACAACAGAATTTGCCTCTACCGCACAGGCGAGGCAGTGCATTCCAGATCCTAACCAATCACTGTGTTAAACACGTTGCCATTGCTACTTTTCCCAATTGCCTCAAGTTGGTGTTGTCTGTTTCTCAATCCTACCGCCAACAGAGACACCATTTCCCTATGTACGCTGTGAGGCATGATTTTGAACAGCTTTATCTAACCTTTCCTCCTCCAAGAAAATGATTCCAACTTCTCCAATCTACCTACGTAGCTGAGGTTGCTTGTCCCTGGAATTATATTCATCACCTTTTCTGCACCCACTCTGATGCCTTCACATCCTTTCAAATTGTGAAAGGGTTCAGTAGATAGCCATGGAGAAGATGATCCCATCTGTGGGGGACTCTAAAACTAGAGGCCATCAATATAATATAGTCACTAATGGACCGAATAGTGAACTCAGGAGAAACCTCATTCCCCAAATAGTGGAGAGACTGTGGAATTTGCTACTGCAGGGAAAAGGTGAAGGCAGGTAGCTCTGAGGCCAACTGTGGAAACTAGTTAAGTACATGAGGGAGAAAGGGAGCAGACAGATTAATATTAGAAGAAGATCAAAGCGAAGGGATGTAGGGAAAGAGTGGAGGAATGGAACGTAACATGGTTATTCTTTGAAGGAGCTGGTACAGCCTTGATGTGCTGCATGGTTCCTTTCCATGTTGAACTATCCAATGATTTAATGAGCAAACTCTTGTGTAGATCAGATGGACTGAATGGTCTGTTTCTGAGCTGTAAAGTGTCATATAATTCCACATTTAGTGCATCGTTCAAAAAATAAAACATTGAGTGGAAGGAAAGGAACGGAAGTGCAGTTTGGTTTGAAGATTGGCAGCCCACTCCAGAGACAGTGACTATGCTAGTGGTGCTATCTCAATGCAGATGGTTGATTTTAATGGAAAAGGAAATTGGGCACGGCGGGTGGAGGTGGATGAGAGATATTATCTATTCTATGTCTGTGCCAAAGGTGAATTTCATCTGCAGAATATTTCTGCTTTAAGGCGATATAACCCATCATCAAGCATTTTATTACTTTAGACATAACCACAAGAATGGGGCAGCACAGTGGCTCAGTGTTTAGCATTGCTGCCTCACAGCACCAGGGTCCCAGGTTCGATTCCAGTCTTGGGCGACTGTGTGTGTGGCGTTTGCACATTCTCCCCGTGTCTGCATGGGTTTCCTCCGGGTGCTCCAGTTTCTCCCCACAATCCAAAGATGTGCAGGTCAGGTGAATTGGCCATGCTAAATTGCCCATAGTGTTAGGTGCATTAGTCAGAGGGAAATGGGTCTGGTGGGTTACTCTTCAGAGGGTCGGTGTGGACTTGTTGGGCCGAAGGGCCTGTTTCCACACTGTAGGGAATCTAATCTAATCTAAACAATTTATATTTGAATAGAATCTTTAACACAGTAAAATGTTCCAAGATATTTCACAGGCACATGATCAGACAAAATTTGGCATTATATCACGTAACCAGATATTAGGAGAGATAAACCAACTACTTAGAATCATAGTCGTAGAGCTGTACAGCACGGAAACAGAGCCTTCAATCCAACTCGTCCATGCCGACCAGATATCCTAAATTAATCTAGTCCCATTTGCCAGCATTTGGGCCATATTCCCCTAAACCTTTGCTATTCATATACTCATCCAGATGCCTTTTAAATGCTGTAACTGTACCAGCCTCCACCACTTCCTCTGGCAGCTCATTCCAAACACGCATCACCATCTGTGAGGAAAGGTCCCTTTTAAATCTTTCCCCTTTCACCCTAACCCTATGCCCTCTAGCTCTGGACTCCCCCAATACGGGGAAAAGACCTTGTCTATTTACCCGATCCATGCCCGTTATGATTTAATAAACTTCTTTAAAGTCGTTCCTCAGCCTCTGATGCTCCAGGGAAAACAGCCCCAGCCTATGCCTCCCCTTATAGCTCAAACCCTCCAACCCTGGCAACATCCTTGTAAATCTTTTCTGAACCCTTTCAAGTTTCATAACATCCTTCCTACTGGAAGCAGACCAGAATTGCACATAATATTCCAACAGTGGCCCAACCAACATCCTGTACAGCTGCAACATGACGTCCCAACTCCTATACTTAATGCTCTGACCAATAAAGAAAAGTATATTAAACTAGGAGAAAGTGAGGACTGCAGATGCTGGAGATCAGAGTCGAGAGTGTGATGCTGGAGAAGCACAGCAGTTCAGGCCACATCCAAGGAGCAGGAGAATCGACGTTTCGGGCATGAGCCCTTCTTCAGGAATGATAAAAGAAAAAAAACTCTAGAACCTTGACAATTGAAAGCACTCCTGCCAATAGGGGAATGACAAACATCAGAAGAACAAGAGAGCAGAATGAGTGGAGTGGAGTGATCTAGACAGGGTTGGCTAGTGTCGCAGTGTTGTAGAGGTGGGGAGCCTCTGTTTTGAAGCTAGGTTAGAAATGGGACTGAGACTGCATAGCGTTTAGGAAATTGTTTTGTAGTTTTATCTGACTTGGCAGATCTAGTGAACATTGTTAATTTTCAAAGAGTTCAGCAATGGTGAAGGACTTTGAATTAACTTGAATTATCCTTTCAGTATCTGAACAATGTATTGTGCTGAAAATGAGTAATTTGCTCAGATTTAGCCATTTCCTAGCTTCTGTGTATGCTGTTCGCACTAATTCTCCACATAAGATCCCGACACAAATTCCGTTCTGCACCCAGCTTTCAGCTTTCCCCTACCTCCAACCTCTCAACTTTGGACTAATCAGTTTGGTCCATTGTAAGAACAGTGGATAGGGAATTTCTGCTGCGCTGTGTTTATTTAATTCTGGCCATCTTGTCTGCAGTGTGCTGAGATTGCTGTTCTTTTTGGCAAGGCCTTGCTGAATTTCCTTTGTGAAAGTGCCAAATTTTTGTAAAATGTTCCGTTGAATTAAAAAAAAAACAAATCCTGCACTTCAGCCACCTGTGTCTCTTGTTGAGAAGCTGATTACCATTGAAGGCTTCTGACTTGCCAAGTTCCATTTAATTCCCTAATTCTAAAAAAATATTGGAGCAAGATGCCTATGATGTCAACTCATGCTTCCTCCCTCAGCAATTCCCAAATATTGAAAAAAAATTAGCAAGAGGGAGCGTGCCATTTTGATGAATTGAGCCTCCTGTGGTTTACTCTTGTCTGAGTCAGAATTGGCCCCGGATTTAAGTCCCACACTAGAGAGCTGACACACACACAAACCAGACCAACACTCTCAGTGCAGGACTGAGCATCACTGGTGTAGTCTTTCTGCTAAAAGTCTAGACCAAGACCTCTTCTACCCCTTCAGATAGATGGTAAACTTCCCACAGCACAATTTCCAAGAAGAAGATGGGAGTTCTTGGTGTGGCCAATATTTGTCTCTCAATCAATGACATAAGGTTGCTGCAGTGCCATTGTTTGTGGCATCTTGCTGTGTTCAAACTGATGGCCTTTCTCCTTGCACCAGTGACATTCGTTCACTCTGCCGCCCTTTGGTGAGCATTCATGTCTTTATACACTGTCTTTCAACCATTTTGTATTTACTTGTAACTCTAGACTCTTACGTCGCTCTGTCCTTTTTCTGACCTTCTTTCTCCAAGCAATGTCACTTTCATACATTGGGTGTAGTTTATAATGTGATCTCCAGTTTGACTATCCATTTGTTAGCCTCAAGATATGCAAAGTGGAGAAATAAGGTGCCTGCCAATGTTAGATTTGAGTGGACAGGTGGATGTGATCATCTCATAGTCTGGGGATTAGAGCTGTAATTGCACTTGGGATCTTTCCCTCACCCCCCCCCTTACAGAGCAGGTGATGATATCATTCCTGTCATGTGCGGATGGGTTGAACACAGTCCAGTGCCTTTGACCCCACAGTAGAACTTCCCAACTCCCTCAGTGACACTTTCCATGTTTCCCAGAAATGGCCAGCACCATTTTGAGCAGGTTCATGATGAGCTTTTCAAATTGTTGCGAATGGGGAAAATGAACATCCTTATGGAGCATGATGGCAGGACAACATAGGACAGCAATGAGAGCTACTTAGTCATAATGGGCTGAAACATCCCGAACCTGGCCTCCTTCTGATGTTATTTAGAAATACATTCAAGATAACTATGTAGTGGCTGCAGGACTGTGAACCAGAGAAATGCTCAACCACAGCATATACCAGGAACAGTGTTGCACATTGAAAGCCCAGTGGCTCAGTGGTTAGCACTGTTGCCTCACAGTGCCAGGGTCCCAGGTTTGATTCCAGCCTTGGGCGACTGTCTCTGGAGTTTACATTTTCTCACCGTGTTTGCCTGGGTTTCCTCTGGGTCCTCCAGGTTCCTCCCATAGTCCAAAAATGGGCAGGTCAGGTGAATTGGCCATGCTAAATTGTCCATAGTGTTAGGTGCATTAGTCAGAGGAGAGTGGGTTCCTCTTCAGAGGGTCGGTGTGGACTGGTTGGGCATAAGGGCCTGATTCCACACTGTAGGGAACCTAATCTAATCTAATCGTGTTCCAGTGAGTATCTGGATCAGGTTCACCCTGTCTTCTTTTTAAATTTTTGCCCATTTCTAATGTAATGAGGATGATGGGTGAGAGAGTCCTATTTGATGTGATCCCCTTCCCCAAGTATTTACATAGGGGAAATGAGTATACTATCTCTTGCACAACGGAATGATGAGTTCTTGAGTCCTTTCCCAAGGGATTATTGAACACAAGCACTGGTATCTTCTCTGGATTAAAGCAAAGGAGTCAAGACCAAAAGTATAATTCTAATGGGGCTAGATTTGATTTTATAATTTCATGGGACCTGGAGCTGACTGTAAAGGCGAGCACTTGTTGTTCATCCCTAATTGTCCTGGAGAAGTGAGCCACTTTCTGAAACCACTACAATCCATGTAGTGCCAGGCTATCCACATTATTGTTGGAAAAGCACTTCCAGGATATTGACTGGGTGACTATGAATGAATGGCGATACACTTCCAAGTCAGAATGGTGTGTCGCTTGGAGGGGAACTTGGAGATGGTTGTATTCGCATGCATCTGCTGCCCTTGTAGAGCTTATGAGTTTGAAAGACGCTATTAGAGGAGCCTTAGTAAATTTCTGAAATACATCTTGTAGATGGTGCACAATGCTGCGACTATGCATCGCTGTTGCAGGGAATGAATGTTTAACTTGGGTGCCAGTCAAGTGGACTGCTTTGTCCTAATGGTGTCAAGCTTCTTGAATTTTGTTGAAGCTGCACTCATCCAGGCATTGGAGACCATTCTGTTACATCCTAATCTCGGCCTTGTAAATGATGGACAGGCTATGATAATCAGGGGATGAGTCACTTGCTGTAGAGTTCCCAGCCTCTGGCCTGCTTTAATAGCCACAATATTTGTAGGACTGTTCCACCTAGGCTTCTGGTCAGTAACAACCTCAGGACATTGATAGTGGGAGAATTCAGCAAAAGTAATGCTCTTGAATTTGATCTGTAGGTTAATTGAATAATGTTTTGTACTCTATTTTCAGTTACATTGTAAGCAGAAGTGACCTGCGCAGTGAATGTCATGGCATACCAGAGTCTTGCTCCCTGTACACAGTATTGAACTGGGTGAAAAGGCTTCAGTTCTCTGGTCAATGGTAATCTCCTTCCAAGTTGCTCATGGTTTGGGATTTCAGAAATCTCAATGACATTGAATGTCAAGAAGAGATGGTTAGTTTCTGTCTTGTTAGAGATGATCGTTACCTGGCACTTAAGTGAAAGGAGTCGAAAAGTGTGGTACTGGAAAAGCACAGCAGGTCAGGCAGCATCCGAGGAGCAGGAGAATCGACATTTTGGACACAAGCCCTTCATCACTTTTTGACTCTGACTCTCCAGCATCTGCAGTCTTCAATTTCTCTTAGTAACTTAAGTGAAATGTATCATTCTCACCACTTATCAGCTCAAACCAGGATGTTCTTCAGGTCTTGTATAAAGATGGAGATGACTTTGACATTTGAGGAGTTGTGCGTGTTGCTGAACATTGCACAATCCTCAGAGCTCTGGTCAGCATCCTTCTTGTTTTAAAGCAATCCCTAATAGGCGTAAGTATATCTTCTGCAATGTTTATTCAAATAAATTGTCATCTTAAAATTTTCCAATAAATTATCCGTTTTTGCTGAATAGATGGTGCTCATCCTTGCTGCCTGGGTAAGTCACCTTTTCAGGAAGTTTAAAAGTTTTATCGCTGATTGATGTGAAAACAACATTATAACTGAGTCTTTCAGGGCATTTGAGAAAGTGTGGTGGTGAAAGAAAGAAAAAAAAGAATTTGCATTTAGATGGTACCTTTCACTGCCTGTGGGCATCCTGAAGGGATTTCAGTCAATTTATTTTTGAGCTTTTTCCATTCCAATTTTGTGGCAGCTAAATTGTACACACAAAGCAATATAATAATCACCAGATCTAATAGCATTGATTGGGCAAACTCCTCTGATTTTTCACAACAGGATATACATATTTTTATGTCTATTTTTCCTAATTAACCTCTTCAGAGATATGATTACACACGTCTGGAGCAAGTGGGACTTGAGCCTGGGAACTCAGTTCAGGGGTAAAGGAACTACCATTGCACCACAAGGGAGGAGATTGGGAGCCATTGGAAAATGGAAACTGCCTGATTTTTGTGTTTGAGTCTCTGGAATGGCATTTGAATACACCTCCTTCCGATTTGGAGGGTGCTACTCACTGAACCATTGTTGACACCATCTGCGTCGTTAGACAAGAGATGGAATAGACCTCCATTTGCATGACCAGTGCAGCTTCTTTATGTGTGACTGGCAAATCCCAGACTTGTTCAGTTCATTCCTTTTCATCGCCACACAGACACTGAATCTCGCTGGAAGAGTTTAATTGCTGCTGAATGTAATGAAATCTGGGGATGGAGTGTTGACTTAGTGCATTCCTCTAGATTTTTAGAAGTAACAGTGGGCTGGGCTTTGTGCAACAGTTTTGCTATGAAAACCTTTTTAATTGAATATATTTACTGTGATTGCAGAGAAGAAAGGAAGTGATCCTGCAAGATGCAATTAAATGAGGTTTTCAGTTTTGACCCAGTTGATGGGAGGAAATAAGTTTCAATCGTGAATTAAAGAGGATAGCAGTGATAACTTCACAAATGGACCTTTTAGAATAAACTCTCTTCCAAAGTGTGTTACAGCACTTTTTCCAAATATCGGTTTCAATTTGTTGTGTGTCATCCCAATTGTTTATGAAATTCATACCAGTCCTTTGTGAATTTTAAATTCTCAATCTTTGGTCCCAAATCCCTCCATTGTCACCGACCCCTTCGCCAGACCCACATCCCTCCGAGATCTCTGTGCTCCTCCAATTTCACCTACTTCATGTTCCAGAGTTTGATCACTGCACCAGATACGGCCTTATCTTCAGCTGCACAATGTTTTAAGATTTGCCCACTACCCCAAACTCTTTTGCTTCTCTACTTCTTTCTCCTAACTTCATATCCCATGATTGAATACTGAAAAAAAAGTGCTCCTTAAAACCCAAATCTGTGACTAACGTTTTGGTTAACGGTCCTAAAATCTCCGGGTGTAGCTCGATTTTGTTTTTTTTTTATTTATCCTTTCATGGGACGTGTGCCTTGGTAGTAAAGCCATCCCATTCCCAAAGTCATGATGTGGAGGGGCCAGTGTTGGATTGGGTTGTGCAAAGTTAAAAAAATCACACAATACCGGGTTATAGTCCAACAGGTTTATTTGGAGGCGCTAGCTTTCAAAGCACTCCTTCTTCATTAGGTGGTTGTGTCAAATAAACCCATTGGACTATAACCTGGGGTCATGTGATTTTTAACTTTGTACATTCCCAAAATGTTCTTGAACTTTCTGGTAACTTGTCAGAGGGAGGTAAGAGTCAACTGCATTATATTGCATTTGGGGTCACATGTAGGCTAGACGAGATAAGGACAGCAGATTTCCTTCCCTAAAGGATATTTTTGGATGAGATTTGATCCATGATCTCCATTTCACAGATGACCTTTTCATTCCAGACATTATTCATTGGTACCTCAGTGGTTAGCACTGCTGCCTCACAGCGCCAGGGACCCAGGTTTGATTCCAGACTAGGGGCGACTGTATACATGGAGTTTGCACATTCTCTCCGTGTCTGTGTGGGTTTCCTCCAGGTGCTCCGATTTCCTCCCACAGTCCAAAGATGTGCAGATTAGGTGAATTGGCCATGCTAAATTGCCCATAGTTTTCAGGGATGTGTAGTTTAGGTGCATTGGTCGAGGTAATGTAAAGTAACAGCTTAGGGAAATTGATCTGGGTGGGATACTCTTCGGAGGGTCGGTGTCGACTTGTTGGGCCTAATGGCCTGTTTCCACACCTGTAGGGACTCTATGATTACATCTATGATAATAAAATTTGATTTCGACCCATATCCATAATCATGTACTTCTAGAGAACTAATCCAGTGGCACTACCACGATACCACAGTCTCCTTGGTATCAGATATTGTTTGATAACACGTCTCTATAGTGCATTGGGATGGGCCATTCAGGATGGATGAACCGAAAAGGGTTAATTGGTTTCACGTGTGTAATTTTCTTGTAATCTGTGAAAAAAGTGAATTTCAAGCTATACCAAGTGACCACTTCACAAAATGCGGCTCAGGTAAACCATAGAGGGAAGCCAGCACTCAAGCTTCAAGCATGTTCAAAATGTGAAATTAGATCTACTGGGAAAGATGTCCTGAAAAGCTTGACATAAAGGAACACATTATAACATGAAATACCAAATATTAACTGAAAATTATCCAGGATTCGAGAGTTTAAAAAGTCAAAAGAAACTTGATCCCAAAATGAAACCCGGAGAAGTGTCAAAACTGGTTTGAATAAAACGTGACACAAGATACATGTGAAGGATAAACCTGATCGGTAATAGGATCTAACCCAACTGAAACCATGGCATAGCGGCAAGAGGTAAATGAGGAGGGATGATGAAAATAAAATAAAGGTTATGCAGAACAAGATTGCACATTGTCGAATTCATGACTGAAAGCACAGGAAATATTCAGCAGGTTAGACATCATCTGTGGAGGGAGTGACAGAGGTCAGGGTTCTGATGAAACGGTAACTCTCTTTCCACAGAAGCTGCCAGACCCACTCAGAATTTCCATCATTTTCTACAGCAAATTTCCAGGAATTCTGCAGTATTTTGATTTTTGTTGAGTGATTCCAGGGTTGCTGGATTTTTGCCACAAGGTTCGGTGAGAGAAGCTGGGTTGTACTCTTTGGAGCAAAGGAGATTGACAGGAGCTCTGATAGTGATGTATACAATCATGGCAAGTTTTGATAAGGTCGACAAATGTTGTGAATGCATAGTTATATTTCATCGAATTATAGAATTCCTACAGTGTGGAAGAATGCCATTCGGCCCATCGAGTCCACACCGATCCTCTGAAGAGCATCCCATCCAGACCTCCCCTGTCCATTTAACCCTGTATTCCCCATCGCTAATTCACCCAACCTGCACATCCCTGGATACCACAGGCAATTTAGCATGGCCAATCCACCTAACCTGCGCATCTTTGGACTGTGTGAAAAACTGAAAATTATGGAACATGTTTGACATTTTCAGGATTGAAAACAGTTTCTATCGTGTAGTTTCATAGAACATAGAACATTACAGCGTAGTACAGGTCCTTCGGCCCTCGATGTTGCACCAACCTGTGAAACCAATCTAAAGCCCATCTAACCTACACTATTCCATTATCATCCCTATATTTATCCAATGACCATTTAAATGCGCTTAATGTTTCATGGAAATTAAGCCAAGACATTAGAGTGTGTTTTCCCTGCAGTTGGCCAAAAGGCAAGCAAAGCTTTCAAGAAGATAAGAGATTGGCTTTGTGGTTAATAATTGTTGGAAAACCTGGTTTTGAAAAGACTATGAGGGTCTTTATGCTAGTTGTTGCCCAGCAACCCGTTCAGCAATTAGCTTCTTTTGTTCTCGACCGAAGGTGTCAGTAAAGAAGAAACTCCAGGAACTGTAGTCACTCTCCCAATCTCTTCCAATAGATGTTCCTGGGAACTTAATGAAGTTTCCACAGGTCTTATTGACTCTCAAAAGGTGAACTTGGACTACTTTCCAACGATTCAAATCCAGCTCACATTCAGTTTGAATTGAAAATCTCCCTCTGGTCCACAGCTGGAAGCAATTCAACAGAGTCCGGCTGGAACTAATTTATTACTGAGTTCATTAACGAAGCCTGGTGAAAGTCTCTTCTATTTTGGGTGGTAGTATTTAATAATATATTTATAGAAATATGCAATTGGTGGGCATAGTTACCAGATGTTCATCGATATAAAGTAAATCTGTTCCCATTAGCTGCTGTTACAATGACACAGATTTAAGCTTTTGGGCAAACAATGTGGAGGGGGGAATGCAGTAGCAGTGTATGGTAATTATTTAAAATTTATCGACCAAAGTGAGGGAAATAATCAGAGATTTCTAGAGGTAATTGGATGGGCATTGAAGGACACAAGCTTGCAGAGCTGTGGGGATACAGCAAGACTTGATTGTTCCACAGGGCTGACCTAGACTCGATGGGCTGGATGGCCTTGTCCTCTGGCGTAATGACTCTTATTTTTATGCCAAATATTTTTCCTTAATCTATTCTAACTACTGAGACTGCTGGCCCAAATGGAAATGGATTGATATCATGATAGCCCCATGGTAGGCTACTTCAAAAAATACAGAGGTATGGCATTGAGGGTGAGTTGGAGGTTTGGATTAGGAATTGGCTGGCTGGAAGAAGACAGAGGGTAGTTGATGGTAAAGGTTCATCTTGGAGTGCCGTTACTAGCGGTGTTCCGCAAGGATCTGTTTTGGGACCATTGCTGTTTGTCATTTTTATAAATGACCTGGAAGAGGGGTTAGAAGGTTAGGTGAGCAAGTTTGCGGATGATACGAAAGTCGGAGGAGTTATTGACAGTGAGGAAGGATGTGGCAGGTTACAGCAGGATATAGAGAAGCTGCAGAGCTGGGCAGAAAGGTGGCAAATGGAATTCAATGTAGCTAAGTGTGAGGTGATTCACTTTGGGAAGAATAACAAAAAGATGGGGTACTGGGCTAATGGTCGGATACTTGGTAGTGTGGATGAGCAGAGGGATCTTGGTGTCCATGTACACAGATCTCTGAAAGTTGCCACCCAGGTAAATAGTGCGGTGAGGAAGGCATATGGCGTACTGGCTTTTATTGGTAGAGGAATTGAGTTCCGGACTCCTGAGGTCATGATGCAGTTGTATAAGACTCTGGTACGACCGCATCTGGAATATTGTGTGCAGTTTTGGTCGAGAAGAAAGTGAGGTCTGCATATGCTGGAGATCAAAGTTGAAACTTTATTGCTGGAACAGCACAGCAGGTCAGGCAGCATCCAGGAAACAGGAGATTCGACGTTTCGGGCATGGACTCTCCCTCTTTATGGGCATTTAAGCGGGCATTGGATAGGCATATGGAGGATAGTGGGCTAGTGTAGGTTAGGTGGGCTTGGATCGGCGCAACATCGAGGGCCAAGGGGCCTGTACTGTGCTGTATTCTTCTATGTTCTATGATAAAAATAGGAAAATGTTTTTATTTGTAAAGAATAAAACTCTGACACAACAAGTATTTGTTGCCATTAAACCCTGTTGATGTTGACATTTACACTGTGTGATAGATTAAAGACAATAATAAAGAACAATTGTGCATATATGCCTTTCACAACCTCAGGATACCTCAAAGTGATTTACAGATAATTGGGATTATGGTCACAATTCCAACATAGCAATTGAAGCAGTCAATTTGCACACAGACAGCTCCCATATGGTTGGAGGATAAATACTGGGTAGATACTCAGTGAGAACTCCTCTTTTATTCCCTGAGAGACTCTCATGCATCCATCTGTAACATCCATCTGAAACAGCATTTGTTTTAATTTCCATGTGTGGCTTGGTGTCAAATTGTATGTGCTTTGGCAAGCATTGGCATGTTTTAATATGAGTAACATGATAATACAAACCTTGTACATTGCTGGAAAGATAGACGTATTGCTGGAGTTTTCTTTCTGTTTTGCACTTGCTAGGATACAGGTAAAAGTGCCAAATTTCAAATGATCACAACAATTTAGTCCAAAGGCAAAAAAAAGGTGCTGATTGGTTGGCAAGTCTTAGGGCTGAATGGATCAAAAGGTAGGGAATGAAAGCGGGAACAGGGAAGTGGATGATCAACCATGATCATATTGAAAGGCAGAAGAGGCTCAAAGAGCTGAATGGGTATCTCCTGTTCCTATTTTCTATGTTTCCAAGTCAATTCTATTTGTTTGATAGAGGCATTGACTTGGAGAAAGAAAGGGAACTTATTGACTCCCCAAGTTCTCAGATTGTTCAAGATGGCCGCAATGCTTGAACATATCAATTAGGTTTGTAACAATGTATTATTTACAGTTGCGAGAATCGAGATACATCCAAAAGCTGCAACCTGTTCTCATGCCTGACAGATTTTTGAAATACCTAAGAGCTTGGGGAGCCTATAGTTTTCTGTTGTTGTCTCCATAGCAATGCCTTACCCAATCAGAGTCAACTTGCCAGCCAATCAGCATCCTTTTTCTCCTGTGTGGTATAAATTATGATGATTATTTGTATAGTGATTGGAACCATGGCCCAGTGGGTCTCATTGACTATGAGTTCCCAGATTGGGGTTGTTAACCTGGGCCAACCAGAGAGCCCTGGCTGTCAGATATAAACAGGAGATACAGCAGGAGTCTCCCCAGTCTAGGGACAGGCTTCGAACTGGCTAGTTACAGCCCATGTACAGTGTACATGTATATAAAGTGTGATTGGTGGCAGGATAATGGTCTCTGTGCATTTATTTCATTTTGAAATTTTGACAAATGCAAGGCAAAAATCCTCAACTTTTCTGTCTGCAGTAATGTTTTATTATGTTAAAAATGCTATAAGTGGTTATAGTGATGGAGTAAAGTAGCAAAGAAACCAATATCGAAAGTAAATAATATTGATGTTTCATTCATAATAAAACCATAGCAATTAATTTCAACAATTATACCCATGTAACTTGTGAATGGTGTTGTATTGTTAAGTGTGTGTGTGTGTGTGTATGTGTGTGTGTGTTGAAATAGCTTTATAGATATTAGTTTTCGAGGTACTATGAAGCATAAACTTGTTGCTTGAAAAGTTTGTGAAGCCAACAAATTTGCAGGTGAATTGTAACCTTGAGTACCTGCTGTCAGAGCTTAACTGTTCAACCATTAGAGTGTGCAACATCGACTTACCACTTTGGTTTTTACACAAGTGCCCAAACACACTGATATTTGGCAATTCCAGCTCAGATATTCAGTTTATACTTGTTGTGAATGATCCAGAATCTTGTGATTGTTTAATAAATTACTGCCAGATCTTTTAAGTTAAGTCTGCGAGCGAGGCCACGCGCCAAGCAACATGTCAGTAAATAAATCTTTTCTAACACATCCAATGTCTGATTTCCATTCAAGTGTCGACTGTGGCTGAATGAGCCAGTGTGTTGTGGGGTTTCAATCCCAGTCAAGCAACTGGAGCACGGAAATCTAGGCTGATGGCCCAGTTCAATACTGAGGAAGTGCTGCACTATCAAGGCCACCCCTTTTAGATGAGGTATTGCGTCGAGGCCTGGTTTGTGTCTCTCGGATAGACATAAAAGATTCCACGGTGCCATTACAAAAAAGAGCCAGGGAATTCTGTCCACTGTCTTGGCCAATATTTATCCCTCAATCAACATGAGTAGATCACATTATTTGGTTACTATCTCGTTGCTGTTTGTGTTACTGACTGCAAAGTGGTTACTGTGATTCCTAATAAACAGTGCATTTCACAAGAAAAGTGGAACATTGGATGTAAGTTCTGAAGTTGTTGGACTTGGGCTTGTACTCACAGCCTCAGAAGTGAGCTGTGTTTGACACTTGGAGAGTGATTTAATTAACAGTGATGGTTTGTTGTTTAAAGACTTGATGGGGAGGAAGGAAACATTTTACTTCTTCTGAACTGTTCCCTTTGGATTTGATTTCCTTTGAGATAGGACTTCCTGTGCAGTACCAATCAGTGTGGTTGAGACTAAGTGCTGCGACGTAATTGTTCAGTGATGTATGGAAGGATTGAACAGGTCACTTTTGATTGTTGCCGATAGGATGTAGATTTCTGGTTGTGCAAGTGTGAGCACTTTCAGTGCTTGATATCATGCTGTCGGAATATTACTGAAACTGCAGAGAAGTCACCTAAGCTTTTTATCTTGCATTCATCAGGACAACTGCAAGAGTGCTAAATTTCACATTATTACAACAATGCATTAAACAGGAAGAGAAGGGATCCTGATTCAGAAAACAGTGGGACTGTCCAAACTCCCAGGCAATTCAGCAAAGGTACTTAGCTTGGGCATACTCCTTTAGCAGGAAACCGTTTCTGGCTTTTGAACATATCTAACTTCTAGCATATCTAAGTGAGCCATGTTATGAGCTTGACTGATTATTTTAATTGGCTATTTATGTAGCTGTACAAAATAGACAGTGATGGAAGTATTCAGGAGGTCAGAGAGAGAGTCAATCTTGAGTTTAAATTTTCAGTTGACACCCTCCCCCTCCCACCCCACCAGCTATTTTGAAGTCTGAAGTGCACTTTTCTGATCTCATATATCCCTATTGGAAAACAAGAATTGTTGACCATGAAGAAAAGGTTTATTCAAGTGCGATCCTTTCTCCAACTCTCAAAGTACTGGCTTACGTCACATCTTTGGCCAGATAGGCTGTTGTAGAATACTCGATGCCAATGATTGATTGTAACTTTCATTTGCAAACATAAATGTGAAGTGTTTTTAAAGGGAAACCATTTGGAAAATAAATCCACTAAGGCTAATTTGAATGACGTAATGAATTGTTGCTGAATAGCACTATCTACAATGTCCTGTTTTCAATAGCGGTGGGTAGATGCTACGTAAACGAACAATGAGGTGTTGTCTTTGCTTTGATGTGCTTTTTACCAGTACAGTATGTAAGTGGGATGTAAAAGTACAAATTACCTGCAAAAGTCATAAAGAACTCAAATCTATACAGAGGTACAAAGCGAGGATGGCAAAACTTTTCAGCAGGTGGCTTTGTGCCGAGTTCTCTATAAAGGAAGCATTGTGTTGGTCTGTAAAAACACTGATAATTTATTGACAGGATAAGTTCTTAAATGTTATGTCACTGCATGCTCTTTGTTCCAACAAAAAAAACTCCTTATTTTCCCTTGAGTACCTGGATGTATTTGCTACATCCCTTCCTTCCTCAAAAATAGATTGACAACGCTGCTCTCAAAATATTCCCTAAAATAACCAATAAGCAGACATTATAAAATGTAGAATGCAAAAGTTTAAGTAACACGGTGCATTGGATGTAATAGAAACTTATCACTTCTGATCAGATTATCTTGAGTCGGTCATGCTTGACCCTCCCATTGTTGGACTTGGCTCATTTGGCAGCTTGAGTTAGAAGGTTGTGGGTTCAGCTCCCACTCCATAAAACTGAGCACTAGAATGGATGCTGATACTCCAGTGTCAGTACTGAGGAAATGCTGCACTGTTGAAGATACCAACTTTCAGATAGGATTTTAAACTGGAGGACTATCTGCCCTCTTGGATGTAGAAGATCCCAAGGCCAGTATTTCAATGAGGTGTCCTGGACAATGTTTGATTACTTATTTCATTGCTGTTTTTGTGGGACAATTAATTTATAATTAATTGTATAAATTAGTTGTTGCTATGTTCTGAGACTGTGGTGCTGGAGAAGGACAACAGGTCAGGCAGCATCTGAAGAGCAGGAGAATCAATATTTTGGGCATAAGCCCTTCCTCATTCCTGATTAAGGTTAAGCCTGAAATGTCGATTCTCCTGCTCCTCAGATGCTGCCTGACCTGCTATACTTTTCCAGCACTACACTCTCGACTTTGATCTCCAGTATCTGCAGTTCTCACGTTTTCCCTGTTGCTATATTCCTGCATGTTACAAGAGTGTATACGTCCAGTAGGCTTCAGTGCTATTGAAATATTTTAGGATCTGCATGAATCATGAAATATTTAATGGTCTCTTTAAACATTGACGAATAAGAGAGTAATGAGTATGATTTGTGTGCCTATTGATATGCTGAACCATGGGAATAGTTGAAAGAATTCACTGCAATAATATTGGTAAATGGTGATCTGTTCTATCAAATTTACAGACCTTCCGGACAAACTGGTCCATGGCAGTGTTTATAGTCCACATCAGCCTCAGCTCACCCTATCAACATTTCCTTCTACTCCTTTTCCAATGCTTTGCTTCAAATGCATCTTTGTCTTTGGCCTCAATCACTTGCTGTGCTAGTGAACTTGCCGTTCACAACACGGTCTCTCAGTAAAGGAAATTCACTTGAATTCCTGATTGGATTTATTTGTAACTGTTATATATTTATGGCCCAAGTTCTGGACTTGCTCAGAAAAGGAAATGTTTCCACAGCAGCCCCAGAGAAATACTTTTAGAGACTTTTCTTGGGCGACTCATTTGCCCACTCTTGTCTAGAGAATAAAGTCTCAGCTTGTGCGACCTTTCCTGAAATGTTGTAAACATCAGAAGGGTTAGTGAATGATTGCAGTTGAGGTGTATGTTTGCATGGGTCAGGTATGCAAGCAACAGGGCTTCTCTGTTTTTGATTGATATATCTTCCACGGTAGATTGGTGACATCCTGCTCTGTTGAAGGGGCCTTTGGGAGATTTGAACCTAGCTGGATCCAGTCTTGTTCCCAGGATTTACTTCCTGACATTCCTCTTGACATTGGTTCTGGCCGTTTCTGTGATGCACTGTGTGGTCTTCCATAGGTTCATGTAAGCACAGCATGATGCTGGTTAGTCTGAACATGGGATCGTGGGATCAGTTGAGTTGCTCTTGTTGAGAGTTGACACAGACACTAAGGGCTGAATGGCCAAGTCCTGTTCTATGATGGTGTAAGAGTTCATTCTGAAAATTCCTGAATGAAGGATAAACGATGAAGCTTTAATATCGATTCATATTTCAATTTCACATTCAGGGAGATGATGGTGTAGTGTGAATGTCGCTGGACTAATAATGCAAAGTCTATGTTAATGTTGTCAGGACATGGGTTTACATCTCACCATGACAAATTTAAGTTGACTTAATAAAATTTGGAATTGAAAGCTAATCTTAATAATAGTGACCATGGAACTATTATCAAATATTGTAAAAGTCCATCTGATTCACCCATGTGGTTTTGGAGGGAAATCTACCATCCTTATCTAGTCTGGCCTATCTGCGACTCCATTTGCACATTAGTGAGACAGACTGCTTTCCAAAATGGCAGAGCAAGCAACACAGCTCAACAGCACTTAGGAATGGACAACTCATACTGACCTTGCCAGTGACACCCATATCCATGAAAAAGTAAAGCCAAAAATCTCCCATGAGGTCCAAAAATTGATCTCATTTTACCAGGGTATACTGCTTTTAATTGTTCATGTGTGATTCCTTTTCATTGGAAGTGCTCTTTGTGGATGAATATGACAACTGGTCGTGATGCTGTATGTAACTGAATAGGGGGTGACCCTTGTCAGTTTGGAGTAATCAGTGGCTATTTGTGAGGTGTTGGGAAGTGTTCTATAATACAAACCAGATTTGTAATGATTGGCTTCAGGAGTAAAGTTGCAAATGTTGACAGGATTTTCACTGCAGTCATGAAGGGAGGTAACTGCAGTTTATAAAAGCTGCCCTTCTGCCAAAAGCATGACATACACACACTCCTGCTTTACATCTGCAGCTATGAACTGTCGCCATAGGAAAAAAGAAATGAAACAGATTTCTGGCAAATTTAACCAAGAAAAAACATCTGCTTTCTCGTTTCTCACCTCCTGATCATTTTATGATAAATCACAGCAAATCCCTCAGTCAATATTGTTCTGCGGAAAAGAATCCTCACAAGCGAGGTAACTTAGGCTGCAGAGATTGGGGCAAAGGTAGCTGAGCACACTGGCTCGTTTGCTCAAACGGACACAGTGAATGTGAGATGTTGGCAGACTGCAGTCATAATAGCATCAGGACCAGCCTATGTCCTCGATCATGCACTCGTGCATATATGTTCTCCTGTAAGCTTGGTGTGTGACCAGTCACAGAGCTGTACAGCATGGAAACAGATTGTTTGGTCCAACTTGTCCATGGCAACCAGAAATCCGATATTAATCTAGTCCCCTTCGCCAGCATTTGGCCCATATCTCTCTAAACCCTTCTCATTCACTTACTGATCACAGCAGCTCTTACTCTGGGTGTTGGCTTTCTTCACCAGCCACAGAATTGGCAAGGGCTTATGGCACAGCACTGACTTGACAAAGATCAGCCACCAGCAAATGAACCTATGCTTTCCCTGGTTATTATAGTGGTGAGAAAATGAGGTCTGCAGATGCTGGAGATCAGAGATGGAAATGTGTTGCTGGAGAAGTGCAGCAGGTCAGGCAGCATCTAGGGAACAGGAGAATCGACGTTTCGGGCATTAGCCCTTCTTCAGGTGCCCCACTTGCACAGGATACTTTGACCCACGAAAAAGTGGCGGGTGGAAGGAAAGAGAGTTGCTTTCAGTTTATTACCAGCAATCTTGTATGCAAGACTGAGAAGTAAGCCATTGCACAGAACAAACATTGTTATTGCCTTCATTTCCGATAATTAGTTCATTCTGACAGTCACAGTATTCCAGTAATGGTCAAAACTACACCATAATAATTCGTTGAAAATGTGTGTTTGTTTGCTGCTCTATTCTATATTTAACTTTTTGAGGTGGGAAAGGGTATCATTTCAGTCTTGGTCTGTGAAACTGCTTATTTGTGATGTCAGTCTCCAGCACAGCACAAGGCATTTCTTGTGTGTGTGTTTCTTGGTTGTGAATGAGGCTAGTGAATTCACAAAGTGCCGATAATATTAAGAAATGCATGCTGGCCTTCAGCACAGCATCAATTTGCATAGAGTGTAGGTTTCTGGGCTTTGACCTTCACTAAATGAAGGTTGTTTGTATGAAAAGAGTTTGCCTCCAAAGTCTGGGCCAATAATAACTCTGTATTTCGACATTAATATCAGGAGCTGGAAAAATAGGTTGCATTTGAAGAGCTATTCTCCTGTACTAACATAGGGACTGACGCATAGGTCCATTGATCTCACAGACTTGCCTCACTTAGCCTTTACCGGTTTCAGGCTTTCAGAGTTAATGTCAGATCAATTATAGAGCAACCTAGATCCTTAAATAAACCATACGTGGGCCATTTAAGTCATCTCTTGGGTGACTGATGATGAACTATGAGTGTTATTGCAACATACACAACTGCCAAAATAAAACAAAGAACTGTGGATGCTGAATATGAGACACAAAACAGAAAAACAGACAAAACTACCAAAATGTAGTGACAAAAATACCAAAATGTTTTTGGAATTAACTTTCAGTTATTGGATATTGCTGACACAGGAAAAAAAATAATTTGAGCTTTTATGGGTCTATATCCAAATATATGTAAAATTTGCCTTTTCTGAGGTGGGGTGCATTTTGTTGGTTATATTGATGAATCTTTCCACCATCCTAACAAATATTGTTCCCTGTAACATGCTGGAGGGAGAAACTGAAGGTAAGAGGACCAGAGCCTCATTTCACCCGATTCCGTGCAATAATGAGTGTGCAGCCGTAACTTCGTGTTCCTCACTCTGTCAATCACTCTCTGATCTTTGTATGTTGGGATCTGCCTGTACTGCATGCAAAACAAAACTTTTCACTGTACTTATGTGCACGTGGCAATGATAAATCAAATCAACTCAAATCAAATCAAATCAAATATTATTGACAGTAAAGCACTTGGTGTGTCCAGTGAATATGGAAGATGATGTGGAAATGCACGTTCATAGAATCCCGACAGTTTGGAAACAGGCCATTTGGCCCAACAAGCCCACACTGAAGAGTAACCCATCCAGACCCATTCCCCTACCCTATGACTCTGCATTTACCCCTGGCTAACGCACCTAACGTACACATCCCTGAACACAATGTGGAATTTAGCACGGCCAAGTCACTTAACCTGCAACAGAGGTGGAAGGTGTTTTAATCTAAAGAAGTAGGGCAAGAGGGGACTATCACGACAAAAATACAAAGGCAAAGCTGAATAGATGCTGGAAATCTGAAATACTAATGAAAAGTGGTGAATATACTCAGCAGCATCTATGGAGAGAGAAACTGTATTAACATTTCAGGTCAATGACGTTTCATCAGGAGCACCAAAGAAAGGGTCATTTTAGCTATTAAAGATACTCATGTCCAATCATTTGTCACTGCCACAAAATTCATCCACATTTGGAACATTAATTAAGCTTTTATTTTTCCAAAAGAACCTACGCCTTTTAATTTTTTGTGGATTTGAGGAAGTGGAAGATCTCTAGTGATCTTGTGCTGAATGCATACTGCTGTCATGTGAACTGCTGTCTAGGGAGCAGTATTATTGCTGCACCACCCATGATGATGTACAAGGTCTTAAGTTCAAAACAGGATTACATTATTTTGATGGCTGTGTGTTTTCAGCTCCCAATTCACCAAATGCAGAGGATATTTAGAGACATATATAATGTTTGCAGAATGCAGCTTGAAGCTGTGAACTTTTTATAATTTATCTCATTCCTGATGAGATTTTAAAAAAAAATTAGAGCTAACTCTGAACGTACTTGGAATATATTATTACCAGCTTCTTATTTATCGCCAACACCCACGTTTATTTTCAATGTCTTTTTGCACATCTGGAGGTCCCTGGAAAATATCCACATAGTATTCTGCCAGAATATTGCTCAATATCCATTATATTTCCTAACCCTTTCAAGAGATGTTTGTTGAATAGATTTAAGGCTGAGGTGGACAAAATGTTTTAGTTTCTCAGGGAATCAATGTATGGGGGAGCAGACGGGAAAGTCACGTCAAGGCTCATGATCAGCCGTGTTCTTGTTGAATGGTAGAGAAGCTCGAGGGACCACATGGTTGACTCCTTTATCTTCTGTAATTTCTTCTTAATGTCATTGGCACGGTGGCTCAGTGGTTAGCACTGCTGCCTCACAGTACCAAGGTCCCAGGTTCAATTCCAGCCTCGGGTGACTGTCAGTGTGGAGTTTGCACATTCTCCCCGTGTCTGTGTGGGTTTCTTCCAGGTGCTCCGGTTTCCTCCTACAGTCCAAAGATGTGCAGGTCAGGTGAATTGGCCATGAGAAATTGCCTGTAGTGTTAGGTGCATTAGTCAAGGGGAATGGAACTGGGTTGGTACTCCTCGGAGGGTCGGTGTGGGCCAAAGGGCCTGTTTCCACACTGTAGGGCATCTAATCTAATCTATTTCAGTGCAGTACTGAGGGAGTGCTGCACTGTCAGAGATGTCACTTTCCAAATGAGCCATTAAACAGAGTTCCACTTGTCCCCTCAGGTGGACTTAAAAAACATTAAGGTGAGAGGAGAACCATTTAAAAGGGAGTCAAGGGGCAATTATTTTCACACAGAGGATACTTCGTATGTGGAATGAATTGCCACAGGAAGTAGTAGATGCAGGTACAGTTACAACATTTACAGAATCATAGAGATAGAGATATACAGCGGGAAAACAGACCCTTCAGACCAACTCATCCATGCTGGCCAAATAGTCTCAATTAATCTAGTCCCAATTGCCAGCATTTGGCCCATATTCCTTGAAACGCTTCCTGTTCACTCTGCTATGCAAACTGGCTATCCAGCCAAATAAACTAACTGAACCCTATTCCCCAATCCACACACATTTTTAAATTCTGTTTCCTTGAAAATCTGTTCATATTTGAAAGCATTAACAGTACATTTAACAGAGAAAAACAATCCCTAGGTAATTCACAAAAGCATCAGACAAAATATGGACCAAACTAAAGGACGAGACATTAGGAACTGAAAAAAATTGTGATGAAATAAGAGGCTATCAAGAAGATTTAATACAATATGAAAATCAAGAAAAAAAAACATGAGGTTTGTCACAAATAACTAGAAAAGGCAGGGTTGCTATAGATAACTTTTCTGAAACTGGCCTATATTTTCTGAAACTGGCTATGGGGAAAATGCGGGTAAATGGAGTTGAAATGCCCATCAGCCATGATTGAATGGCGGAGTGGACTTGATGGGCCGAATGGCCTTACTTCCACTCCTATGTCTTATGGTCTTATTTTCAAATCTGTTTTTAAAAGACATTTGGGCAGGTACATGAATAGGAAAGGTTTAGAGGGAGGTGGGCCAAATGCCAGCAAATGGGACTAGTTTAGTTTGGGAAATTTGGTCAGTATGAATGAGTTAGACCGAAGGATCTGTGTCCGTGTTGTTTTACTCTGTAACTCTGTGGCATGACTTTGATGAACGGATAGGTTAACGGATAATTTATGATGTCAGTGTTTGTGGGACCTAGCTGTGCACAAATCTGTCATCACATTTCCTGCATGGCAACTATGGGTTAAATTCAAAAGCATTTCATTGACTGCAAAGAACATCTGAAATCATGAAGGGTGCCTTATAAATGCAAATACTTCACTTTCCCGAAACAAAAACCTGACTCTCAAGCAGTTCTACTGTTCTAGTTTAAATGTGCTATGTCCAAAGAAATAGGGATTGACTACAGAGCAAACCTGTTTGCTAGACTGATTGTAACCATTTCAATCGTTCTGTTGTTAACTATTCATTTGATTGGTGGGTTTTTCAGTCACTGAATATGTAAGTGGGCTAACTGGAATGTGCAGTGGAATGAATCGTCAAAGGGCACACATTAATTCGCAAAAGGTTGTGACTAGTGCATGCACATCATTTTAATTAGCCCAAGCTTTGAAAGGCTCCAGTTATGTATGTTTTTCAAAACATCAAGTATTCTTAATGTAGGCGATGCTTGCAAGGCCACATTTATTGGCCATCTTGAGCTGCCTTGGGAAAGTAATGCTAGTGTCCCACTTTCATGAACTATTGCCTCCCAACCCCCTCAAAAAAATGTTGGGTTGCTGATATTCCTGTAGTAGTAAAGGCAGTTCAAGGACGATGCATTGGGCTCGTTCCTGAGATGAAGGAGCTTGCCTATTGCAGGTAGGATGGACCTACACTCATTGGAGCTTCGAAGAATTAAACTTATTTGAACATATCGAATTGAGAGGGTAGATGCTGAGAGGATGTTTCTGTTTTTGGGAAATCTAGAAGTGAGGAACACAGTTACTCAGATTAAAAATGATGGGTTCACATTTCAGGTGCAAATGAGGAGGAATTTCTTCCCTTAAGGAGGTTGTTCATCTTTGGAACTATCTTTCCCAAAGAGCAGTGGAGCCGAGATCATTGATTATATTCAAAGCTGAGTTAAATTTTGATTGTCAGGATGTTAAGGCTTGACTCCCTTGTCAAGCCAAGAATCTATTCAACTCGAGCTTAAAAATGTTCAATGGCCCAGTCTCAACTGCTATGTGGGGTTGCAATTCCACAGATTAATGACCTACTAAGGGGGAAAATATCTGGGGAATTCACTGTCACAGTTTGGGGTGGATGCCCCACATTGAGTAAATTTAATGAGGAAATAGATGGATATTTAGTTAGTACTGGGTTGAAGGGTTAATGAGTGGGGGCAGGAAAGTGGAGTTGAGGCTGAGATTATATCAGCCAGGCTCATATTGAGTGGTGGAACAGCCTGAAGGGGCTGAATTGCCTACCTTATGAATTAATTGATATTTCATGGGTTGGTGGGTCAATGGGTGTGAAAGTCAAACTACGCCTTGATGTTCTTACTTCTGATTTGCTCAGAATCTTTTACAGATGTCATCATCACAGACTTCATGATCGAAGGAAATCCAAAAGCATTTTGCAAGAAACTGAATTGTGTTTGACAAGTAGGTCATGTTATATCTTGGGAAAATAGTGCTGTCAATTTGTGTGCTGCAAATTTCAACAGAAGAATCATCTGATAAATAACCAGATCCTCTGGGGTTTAATTTTAGTCAGATTGGTTGAGGATTAGTCAATGTTTCAATGCTGTACATAGTTTATTTTAAAATGAATATTTTGATGGCACGTACTTTTGCAACATGTGCAACCATAATTAAAGTAGAGGTTTGATGGTTTGTAACGACAAGGCCCTATGGACTTGAACAATTTATTTCAGAGTATTTCAAGACTCGGGATGGAATTTGTGAATGGTAAAGTCGTTATGAGAGAGCAATGCTATCAATGGGCTAAGGAGTAAAAAGGATAAATGAAATGCAGGCTATACAGATCCATCAATCTATTATCAGCATCTGGAACCAATCATCAGTAAAATTTGAGGAGTCGCTGAATGGGAATAATTTAATAGATACAGGCCAATATTCCATCAGAACTGTCCAATAAATCTCCTTGTTTTGCTTTAAGGAAATCATATATCCCAGTAGGCAGTGCAAAACCATTTGACCTGGTATACGTGGCTGTCCAAACACCTTCAGAACAGTTCTGAGCAAAAGGCTGCTGCTGAATCATGAAGAATTTACAGGGAAGACAGGGATTTAAGTGAGCAATTAGCTGAGTAAAGCAAAAAGGAGATATTTGTCAGGGGAGTCAGGATGGACTGGGTGAAGCAGACAGCAGTATAGCATGGGTTCAGTCATGAAGTCTCACTTTCTCTCACCTAGAGAGAAATCAAGAAACCTAGTTCAAACTGATTGAGTTCATAGTCGACATTTATAAAACTTGGAAATAAAGCAGATCGTTGATTGACAAGCAAAACGAGGGTTATGGTGGGGGGAGCAGGTAGGAAAGTGGACTTAAGGCCACAATCAGATCAACCATGATCAAATTGCATGGAGGAGCGGGTTTGACTGACTGAATGGCCTGTCCCTGCTCCTATTTCTTATGATTTTAAATCAAGGCAGCTGTCCCAGGGGAGGTAAAACATGACTCAGTGCTTTCCAAAGATGACTGGAAAATCTCTGATGTCCTCGCCAATATTTAGCTTTCAACCAACATCACCTGAACAAAAAAACAAATTATCTGGACAGTATTTGTTTGAGTCAGTAGAAGCTGGAGTGTGCAATTGATTGTTAGAATTCCTGCATTACAACAGTGACTGCACCTAAAAAAAAACCCAGAAACTTGATTGGTTGTATAGTGCTTTGTGATGTCCTGAGGGAATAGAGGAAGACACCAAAAAAAAGGCAAAAAATTGCTTTCACCATACTCAACACCAATAGTACTCATTGAACACTGACTCAGCTAAAATTATTTAGTTCTGTAGAGAGAGGAGCATGGATAGGGTGAATAGCCAAGGTCTTTTTCCCAGGATAGGGGAGTCCAAAACTAGAGGGCATAGGTTTAAGGTGAATGGGGAAAGATATAATAGGGATCTAAGGGGCACGTTTTTCATGCAGAGGGTGGTGCGTGTATGAATTGAGCTGCCAGAGGAAGTGGTGGAGGCTGGTACAATTGCAACATTTAAAAGGCATCTGGATGGGTACATGAATAGGGTTATTGGGCAAATACTGGCAAATAGGACTAGATTAATTCAGGATATTTGGTTGGCATGGACGAGTTGGACTGAAGGGTCTGTTTCCGTGCTATACGACTCTATGACTCTTAATCAGGGTTTGAACCTGCATTCTATCTTGTCTGCATCGTTTGGTGTACCACATTGCACAGTATAGCTATCCACATCAAGTAAAACATAAGAAACACTTATTTAAAAATAACATTAAAAATTTGGATAGCCAAATCTCTAGGATTGCCCTGAATCTCCAGGAATTAAAGTTAGATCTCTGATACTGCTGTGAGAAAAACCCAAGATGGGAATTATTGAAACATTGGAAAAAAAATGAGGTTTTATATTTCCCTCTTTGAAATGTTTGTTTACCACCTACAGAAATATTCAATATGCAGAGGGGATCGGTGGGTGGCTGTTTGACTGAAAGTGAAGGCTGGTGTATGATATCACATTCCTCTCAGCATACTAAAGGTGTCCTTGTGGGAGGGTGAGCAGCAGGAGGTCATGGTCTACATTGGTACCAATGACATAAACAAGGAGGGGGATGAGGTCCCACAAAGGGAGTTCAGAGATTTAGATAGAAAGTTGAAAAGCAGGACCTCTGGGGTCATTGGGATCATTGAGATCTCTTCCAGAGCATGTGGGACCTGTACAAGAAAGATGGATTGTACCTAAACTGGAGAGGCACCAATATTTTGGCAGGGGAGGTTTGCTGGTTCCACTTGGGAAGTTTTAAGCCAGTGTGTCTGAGAACCAGAACATTGTTTGGGGGGGGGAGGGGGGTGGGGTTATCCAACAAGACCCTATGGATAGAACTTGGGAGACAGAGGAACAGATTGTTCAAGCAGGTTCTGAAAAGATGGAAAAACAGCAGGGTGTCATGGGTGATTTTAACTTTCCCAACATTGACAGGGATTTCCTTAGTGTAGGGGTTTGGATGGTACAGAATTTATTAGGTGCATCCAGAAGTGTTTCTTGGAAGAATATGTCGATTGTCCAACTGTGGAAGGGGTTGTACTTGAGCTTATATTGGTGAATGAGCCTGGCTAGGTGTTTGAAGTTTCAGTGAGGGAGCATTTTGAGAGCAGTGATCATAATTGTGTCAGTTTTAAGGTAATTATGGGAAAGGATAAGACTGGTCTTAAGGTGAAAGTGCTAAATTTCGGATAAAGCTATTTATAACTGTAATAGGCAGGAATTGGAGAAATTAGATTGGGGATGGTTGTTTGAGGGTAAATCCATATCTGACTAGGGCAGTAACAGTGGGTTGATTAGAGTTCAGGACTGCATGTTGCTGTGAGATTGGAAGATAAGGATGTCAAGATTTAGGAACTCTGAATGAGAAGAGATATTGGAAGTTTGGTCATAAAGAAAGATAAAGCATGTGGAAGGTTTAGGAAACTGGAATCAGATAAGGTCATTAAGCATTATAAGGGAAACAGCAAAGAACTTAAACA
Source organism: Chiloscyllium plagiosum (assembly GCF_004010195.1). NCBI lineage: Eukaryota > Metazoa > Chordata > Chondrichthyes > Orectolobiformes > Hemiscylliidae > Chiloscyllium > Chiloscyllium plagiosum. Next base: position 17,390,744 of record NC_057715.1, read on the forward strand.
AGGAATTCGGAGGACTAAAACAGGCCATGAAAGGCCCTTGGCAAGTGGAATTAAGGAGAATCACAAGGCATTTCATATGTATTAGGAGCAGGAGGGCAGTAGGGAAAGGGTAGGCTCACTCAAGGAAAAATAAGGGAATTTATGTGTGTATCCAGAGGAAGTGTTAGGACAGATGTTAGGGGTAGGTTCTTTACTCAGCGAGTCGTGAGTTCATGGAATGCCCTGCCAGTAGCAGTGGTGGACTCTCCCTCTTTATGGGCATTTAAGCAGGCATTGGATAGGCATATGGAGGATAGTGGGCTAGTGTAGGTTAGGTGGGCTTGGATCGGCGCAACATCGAGGGCCAAAGGGCCTGTACTGTGCTGTATTCTTCTATGTTCTATAAGTGGGTGGGGTCCTTACGGAGTACTTCACATGGGCATTTACCAAGGAGGAAGACATGGATGATGGTAAGATTAGGGAGGGGCATGTTGATATTCTCGGGCATGCCAATATTAAGAAGGAGGAGGTGTTGAATATCTTGAAAAACATGTAAGATAGATATATTCTCAAGGCCTGATGGGATCTGTCCAGGATACTGAAGGAGGCAAGGAAGGGGATTGCTGGGGCCTTTATATCCTTTTCAGCCACAGGCAAGGCCCTAGAAGACTGGAGAATAGCTAATGTTTTTTTTTTAAGAAGGGAAACAGAGATAATCCAGGAAATTATAGACTGGTGAGCCTTACAGCATTGGTGGGGAAATTATTAAGAAGATTCTCAGGACATGATTTACTCACATCTGGAAAAGAATGGACTTATTAGGGATAGTCAGCAAGACTTTGAGCAGGGAAGGTCTCATCACAAATTTGATTTTTGAAGAAGTGATGAAGACGATTAATGAGGGTAGGCAGTGGACATTATCTACACAGAGTTTACTAAAGCATTTGACCAGGTCCTTCATGGTAGGCTAGACCAGAAGATTGAGTTACATGGGATCCATTGTGAATTGGTAAGTTGGATACAAAATTGACTTGTTCCAAAAAGACAGAAGGTAGTTGTGGAGGGGTGTCTGTGACCAGTGATGTTCCTCAAGGATCAGTGCTGGGACATGTATTGTTTATAATATATACACATATATATATAAATGATTTGAATGAAAATATGAGTGGTCTGATCAGTAAGTTTGCAGACAACAAAAAAATTGATGGAGTTGTGGATAATGAGGAAGGTTGTCAAAGGAACACCAGAATATGGTTGGAAAGTTTCACAGAGCAATAACAGATGAAGTTTAATCTAGACAAATATGAGATGATCTATTATGGGAAGTCAAATACAAGAGAAAAGTGTACAGTAAATGACAGGGCCCTTATCAGCATTGTTATTCAGAGAGATTTTGGCGTGTAAGTCCATAGTTCCCTGAAAGTGGCAACACAAGTGGATAAGGTGGTAGAGATGGCATTCGGCATGCTTGCCTTCATCAGTCAGGGCACTGAGTACACATGTTAGCAAGGTAAAAACAAGGACTGCAGATGCTGGAAACCAGAGTCTAGATTAGAGTGGTGCTGGAAAAGCACAGCAGGTCAGACAGCATCTGAGGAGCAGGAAAATCGACGTGAGCTGGAAGGTTGGAATTGGGGTGAGGTGAGGGGAGGGGAAATGAAGAAACTGGTGAATTCCACATTGATGCCATGGAGTTGAAGTCTTCTGAGGCAGAAGATGAGGTGTCCTTCCTCCAGGCGTCGGGTGATGAGGGAGCAGTGGTGGAGGAGGCCCAGGACCTGCATGTCCTCGGTAGAGTGGGAGGGGGAGTTGAAATGTTGGGCCACAGGGCCTCTGGACCTCTCCATCTCCATTAATGAGGACTGACTTGACACTGACATTTTTTACAAACCCACCGACTCCCACAGCTACCTGGATTACACCTCTTCCCACCCTACCTCCTGCAAAAATGCCATCCCGTATTCCCAATTCCTCCGCCTCCGCCACTTTAGAGACCGCAATTTCCCTTCCTACGTGGTTAAAGATGCCCTCCAACACATCTCATCCACATCCCGCCCTTCCATTCTCAAACCCCCACCCCTCCGACCGTAACAAGGACAGAATTCCCCAGTGCTCACCTTCTACCCTACCAACCTTCACGTAAACCACATCATCTGACGACATTTCCGCCACCTCCAAACGGACCCCACCACCAGGGATATATTTCCCTCCCCACCCCTTTCCGCTTTCCGCAAAGACCGTTCACTCCGTGACTACCTGGTCAGATCCACGCCCCCCAACAACTCACCCTCCCTTCCTGGCACCTTCCCCTGCCACCGCAGGAACTGCAAAACCTTCGCCCATACCTCCTCCCTCACCTCCATCCAAGGCCCCAAAGGAGCCTTCCACATCCACCAAAGTTTTACCTGCACATCCACCAACGTCATTTATTGTATCCATTGCTCCCGATGTGGTCTCCTCTACATTGGGGAGACTGGACGCCTCCTAGCAGAGTGCTTTGGGGAACATCTCCGGGACACCCACACCAAATCAACCCCATCGCCCTGTGGCCCAACATTTCAACTCCCCCTTCCACTCTGCCGAGGACATGCAGGTCCTGGGCCTCCTCTACTGCCGCTCCCTCACCATCCAACGCCTGGAGGAAGAATGTCTCATCTTCCGCCTCAGAACACTTCAACCCCAGGGCGTCAATGTGGATTTCACCAGTTTCCTCATTTCCCCTTCCCCCACCTCACCCCAGCTACAGCTTTCCAGCTCAGCACCGCCCTCATGACCTGTCCTACCTGCCTATCTTCTTTTCCACCTATCCACTCCACTCTCCTCTCTGACCTATCACCTCTATCCCCACCCCCATTTACCTATTGTACTCTACGCTACTTTCTCTCAGGCAGCATCCAAGGAACAGGAGAATCGACGTTTTGGGCATAAGCCCTTCTTCAGGAATTTTTAAGATGTTTAAGATGTATAAAATTTTGGTTAGGCCACATTTGGAGTATTGTGTACAGTTCTGTGTAGCATACCTTAGAAAGGGAATGTGGAGGCTTTGGAGAGTGTTCAAAAGAGGTTTACCAAATGTTGCATCAATTGGAGGGTATTAGCTATAAGGAGAGGCTGGATAAACTTGGATTGTTTTCCCAGACCGTTGAAGGCTGAGGGGTGACCTGATAGAAGTATATAAAATTACGAGAGGCAAAACAGGATGGATAGTCAGAATATTTTTCCCAGGGTGGAAAGATCAAATACTCGGGGACATAGGTGTAAGATGAGAGGGGTGGAAGTTTAATGGAGATGTGTGAGGTAATGTTTTCACAAAGTGAGCGGTAGGTGCCTGGAAAGTGCTGCCAGTAGAGGTGATCAAAGCAGATGTGTTAGCAATGTTTAAGAGGCATTTGGACAGGCACATAAACAGGCAGGGAATAGAGGATATGGACTGTGTGCAGGCTGATGGGACTAGTTAAGCATGGCATGATGGTCAGCACAGACATGCGGGCCAAAGGGCCTGTTCCTGTTCTGTACTGTATTATGTACAGTGAAACACAGCAATATTGATGGTATGAGTGGGCGGAGCTTGCTACCAATTGTTCAGAACAATAACAACTTAACCATCAAGCTGCATTATGCTTTGAGTCCAAACACTGTAATGACAAGGCACCAGCAGAAAAAGTAATTAAATGAAATAAACGTTGCACTAGATTGAAGGAAATCCTTCTCTTGTGCCCAAAGATCTGTGGGTAGAGAATCGACCAGTCCAGGCACTTGAATATCCGTAGCAGAAATGCTCGGCTCTGATTGGACAGCATCTTCAAAGCGAGGGACAGCCATGATGGCAATGACACCATTACATGGTCCAGCCAATCAGATAGTCCAGGACCAATTCACATTCCGATTGGGTGTGTACCATTTGATAGTTGCAAAAGAGTGAATGTTTGGTCGGGTTGTTGAAGGTCATGTGATGAGTGTTGTATAACGCAACTGGCCTTAAAGTGTTAACTTGGAAGCTCTGGATTAGCTCGACCTATTGTTTGTTCGTCCTTTCTAAGCAGTTGATTAAGGATATCGGTGCTACAGTCTACAGCTGTGTAGCACAGATCTGGTCATTAGTCCTTAGAAGAATACAATGTCTCTTACCTAATGTTAATCTAGTTTACCAGGGTAGACCTAGGCTAATTTAACTTATCGTCCTAATAAGTCCCACACACTGAAATTCTAAGAAGAGTTGGTGGCAGTAAAATTACTCAAAGATCCCATCACAACCAGTTGGTAGCTGCAGGCCCCTCTTCCATCAATGAAGTTCCCAGGAATACCCAACCAGACTTCAAATGGGGGTTCAATGCTACATTGGGATGCTGATGAGTCTGAAGCATAAAGGTTAAGTATCGATTAACCTATTCCTCTTGATTTTCTTACAGAGAATTAGAATGGATCAGTATCTGATCTTGTCTGATTAGTATTAACATTCAGCAGAATTTGTGCCTGCATTATGGGCTACTTCTGTACCTTGTAGATGAATTCCTGCTGTGACCATGATCAGGATACCTTTACATATGTGTTCTTATATTCTTAATTGTACTGGTGTTGTTTGGTTTTGATGCACAGAGCGCTCAACTCTCGCAATATTGAACATTCCAGGAGTGTTTTCAATTTTAATGTACAGTAAATTTTGTATTATCTGGCACGCTCTAACAACTGGAATTCTCTATTAACTGGAATCTCTGACATCTTGAAATGAAATCAAACACTGTTACATCCAATGTTCAAATAATGCATTATTTGTAAAAAAAAATTGAAAATCTGCAAAACCTGTCCTTAGGCATAATGTTGAAAATTATTAAATAATTGGATCAGTTTGGTTTATTGTGCCTAAACTAAGATATACTGCTTGGAGCAACTGTTAGCAAAACTGACAGCTCAATTTTTATTTTTAAAGTTGGTCTGATGTTCGAGGTATCAGTGTGAAACAGTTGTGGTGGTTTAACTGTGATTCCCCCGCTGTGCTGTTAGCTTTGACTCTCCTCTCCCCTCATCCCCTTCAAAACAGAGCATTACCTTATCTTGTGTAACTCCTTGTTTTCTTTTGATGAACTAGCAACACCCATTCACCAATCATGCTGGATAACAAGGGTTTTACTGCAAGAAAATCGTGTCTTACAAACTTGATTGAGTTTTTTGAGGAAGTAACCAAGAAGATTGATGAGGGAAGAGTGGAGGGCATCGTTTACTTGGACTTTAATAAAGCCTTTGACAAGGTTTGCATGGTAGACTAATTAGTAAAGTTAGGTCACATGGGTTTCAGGGAGAGCTTGACAATTGGATACAAAATTGGCTTAATGGCAGGAAAACAGCAAACAGTGGTGGAGGGTTGCTTTTTGGACTGGAGGCCTGTTACCAACAGTGTTCCACAAGGTGCTGGGTCCATTTGTATAAATGGTTTAGATGAGGATATAGAAGGCGTGGTTAGTGAGTTTGCGGATGACCCCAAAATCGGTGTATAAAGGACTGTGAAGAAGGTTATGTAAGATTACAAAGACATCTTGATCAATGGGTCAATAAGCTGAGAAGTGGCAGATAGAGTTTAATTTGGATAAGTGCAAGTTATTGCATATTCATAAAACCAACAACAGTTGGACTTATACAATTAAAAGTAGTGCCTTTAGTAGTGCTATAGAACAGAGAGAACTAGGGGTTCAGGCACATAATTCTTGGAAATTTGCATCACAAGTAGACAGGGTGGTTAAAACAGCATTCAGCATGCTTGCCTTCATTGCTCAGACGTATGTTGGGATGCCATGTTGAGGTTGTACAGGATATTGGTGAAGCCTCTTCTGGAGTACTGTGTGCAGTTCTGGTCACCCTGTTAAAGAAAAGATATTAATAAACTGGAGAAGGTTCAGAAGCGATTTACTAAGATGTTGTTGGGAATGGAGGGTTGAGTGCTAAGGGCAGGCTGGATGGACAGACTTTTTTCACTGGATCATAGAGGTTGAGGCATAATCTTTTTTAGAGGTTGATAAAATCATAGGGGCATAGATACGGTGAATAGCAAAGGCCTTTTCCTTAAGGTGGGGTTTTTGAAGTCTAGGGGGCTTACTTTTAAGATGAGAGGAGAAAGATTTGAAAAGGACATGAGGGGCAACTTTTTTATACAGAATGGTTTGTATGTGGAATGAACTTCCAGAGTGGTAGATGGAGGTAGAGTTACAATGTTTAAAAGACATTTGGGTAAGTTCATGAATAGGAAAGGTTTGGAGGGAGATGGGCCAAGCACAAACAGATGGCACTAGTTTAGTTTGGGATTATGGGTCGGCATGGACTGCTTTACTGAAGGGTCTGTTTCCGTGCCTATGTCTGTATGACTATGACTCTAAGAGTATTTGTTTTAGAAAGGAAAAGTAGTCTGGATGTGCAGGAGTGGTTATAACTGGCTTGTGACAGCATTTCCATGTATTGTGGAGCTCTAGGGTGTTTTTCCTTAAGATTTCAGTGCCTGTGAAGATCATAGTGGGAAATGAAGGGACCTACTTCTTGTATCATATTATATTTCGCAACCGGTGTGACACAATTAGCCAAATTGGCTGCGCTCTAGAAGTAAAATTCTACACAATGAAATTTCACTCCTTTAAATAAGAGATGGTGTGTGGCCAAAAATAAAGAAGGTTCTTCACATTTTCCCACCAACACATGAAAGAAATAATTGGGAGTCAGAGAGCCAGAAGGCAGTAATTAAAATGATGGTGTGTTATTTTCCCATTGCTGGGATTACGAGTCATGATAGTTAAGGTTCCTGAGGGTTTTATTTTATCCCCAGCTATTTCCCTCCTGAATTGATGTGCCACACCTTCGTTCATTATTGTTTATTCCTGTAAAGGTGCACACTCATCTCTTAATGCTGAGGCTAATGAGAGATGTACTAATTTAATTCAAAATATCCAATTGCAGCTCATGCTGGGGTGTGCATGGCAATGTGATGATGTAACCGTCTAAATTCTGACAAGGTAGTTTTTAATCAACAATGATTTATGGGTATAATATTACAAAATGATAACATGTGAAAGAAGATCTATTTTGTAACTGTCTAACTATTTAATCAATTACTAAATTTGCTTTCCCTCTGTATTTCTTCTGAGTTGGGTTCTTTATGAACCTAGAACGCCAGACATTGTCAAAACGATTTTGTTTTTATGGAGGGTTAGGGTAATGGCTGTGCAATTATGACAGTTAAAGGAAGTGCTACATGGACACTTGAAAGCTTCCCTCAATTTAACTTGAGTTTGAGAAGAAGTTTAGACTAGAATGCAGATTTAGAACAATGAATGGGGATCTTAAAGAAAACTACAAGGTTTGAACAGCACTATCCAGGTAAACACAGGAAGGATGTTCCCAGTGACCAGTGAGTCCAGAAACTGGTGCCACAGTTTAAGGATGCAGGGTAGGTCATTTACGATTGAGGTGAGGAGAAATTTCTTCACCAGAGAGTGGTGAGCCTATGGAATTCTCTGCTACAGAAAACAGTTGAGGTCAAAACTTTGAATGTTTTCAAGAAGGAGATAGATGTAGTTCTTTGGTGTAAAGGGATAAAAGGGTATGGGGGGAAAAGCTGGAGCAGCTCTGAATTGGATGGTCAGCTGTGATCATATTGAATGTCGGAATGTCTGAATGGGCTAGTCTTGCTCCTATTTCCCATCTTACTATTGGCACAACCGAACAAAAAAAAAGGTGCAGTCTTTCTTGAAAGGGAACAAATATCAGAGGCACAAAGAAAATGTAGGGAGAGGCAAAAGGTGTAAAAGCCAAATGTCTCTGGTATCCTGCCCTGTTTCGAGTCTCCCTTCAGAGGCTTCAATACAGAATCAATGCTGACCTAGCAGTGTATATCTGGAGGAGTGAGGCAGTGCTAAAGGTGTCATCATTCAGATGGGAGATGTTAAACTGAGGGTCCCATTTGTCCTCTAAGGTAGATACAAATGATCAGGTAGCACCATGTCAAAGGACTCCTGACTAATCTTCCAACATGACTTTAAATGGAACTATCTGGGTATGACCTGGCTCCTGTGTTATGAAGGATGGGTCGAGCCTCATTACAGGAGAAAGTGAGGACTGCAGATGCTGGAGATCAGAGCTGAAAATGTGTTGCTGGAAAAGCGCAGCAGGTCAGGCAGCATCCAAGGAGCAGGAGAATCGACGTTTCGGGCATGAGCCCTTCTTCAGAATTCAGAATGCCCGAAATGTCGATTCTCCAGCTCCTCAGATGCTGCCTGACCTGCTGCGCTTTTCCAGGAACACATTTTCAGCTCGAGCCTCATTACAGCAGAACACCCTAAGTAGTTGGACCATCCTGTATCACCTGTACCTTAAGGAAAAATTTGGAAAAGAAAACACCTTTAACCGCAAGTCCATTAGGCATGGTCAGCACATAGCGCCCTTGAGACCCTGTGAATAAAGGAAAGGATGGATCCTATCGTGTGGTTCCCTGAGCAGGTTGTCAAATTTGGCAAAATACCCCATCGCCAGAAATTTCCAGTGAACCATTTGGATAAGTACATGAACAGGAAAGATTTGGAGGGATATGTGCCAGGAACAGGTGGTGAGACTAATTTAGTTTGGAATTATGTTCAGCATGGACTGATTGGACCGAAGGGTTTGCTTCTGTCTGTATGACACTATGACTGTCTGTGACTCTCAGCATCAAGGTGTAGCTTGCTGGCAGTGAGAAGGATGCTACCTGTCAGATCCTTTAGGATGCCCGGTCTCTGTATACCACTGCACGCTGCCCTCAAAGCGGCTGCGCGGACTGTCACACATCTCCGGCTGGAATGTGTCATTATAATGAAGGTCTGGAGAGAGATGCATTGGTTTTTGTTGAGGTTCGTCCCAAGCAGCTCTTTGACGCAGGACTCTGTGCTGTATTAGCTGTTTCCTGGGACACACACTGAGACAAACATCAACTGGGCTTGGAGGACCATCAACTCAGCAAAAGACACTCTTTTGGTCTGCCCGAAACCAGTTGGTCTTCCAGAGCAGGGAGTTGACCTCGACCGAATGTTGCAGATTGGCACATTCCAAGGTCCAGGACTATGTGCTCAGGAAAGCATTAAAGCTTGGAGCAGCTGCCGCTAAGGTGCAGTGGGAAAGACCACCGTCTTATGGTCTTTTGGCCAAAATATAACAGGGGGTCCGTTTAGATATCAGACCCTCTGGTGCCTCAAAATGAATGTAAATAGTTTCCTGTATGAGTAGAAAATGTTTGCAGGGAAATCCTGAGGAACGTCAAATTGCAACGTGTCTGTTTTTTCTACAGCAAAGACTGTACTGAATTGTTTTAGCACCTTGTGTGTGTACATAGAATCATAGAATCCCAATAGAGTGGAAGCAGGCCATTTGCCCCATTGAATCCACACTGACCCTCCCCAAACATCACCCCACCCAGGCTGACCCCCTTACCCTATCCCTGTAACTCTGCATTTCGCATGGCCAGTCCACCTAACCTGCATAACCCTGGACACAATGGAACAATTCACCATTGCCCACCCACTTGACCTGTACATTTTTGAACTTGGGGGGGGGGGGGTAGAAAGGGAGCACCTGGAGGAAACCCACATAGACACAGGGAGAATGTGTGGACAGTCGCTCAAGGGGGGAATTGAACACAGATTCCTGGCGCTGTGAGGCAGCAGTGCTAACCACTGAGCCACCATGCCAACCCAAGGTAAAGAAACAGGGAGAATGTGTGGACAGTCGCTAAGGGGGGAATTGAACACAGATTCCTGGCGCTGTGAGGCAGCAGTGCTAACCACTGAGCCACCATGCCAACCCAAGGTAAAGAAACATAAAAATACTTTTTTTTTAATGAACAAAGTATATTTTTACAATAACAAGATTGGTTATTATCATAATGATATTTGTGGGAGCTTCCTGACTGCTGTGTTTCCAACATTCATTCGCTGTAAAGTGCTATACAAGATCCTGGAATTATGAATGACATTCATTTTCACAGGGCAGGTGGAGCCTCTGTCTAACCTAGCAGCTGGATGAAAGATATGATCAGCTCTGACAGGGCAGCACTCCAGGAAAGAGTTAACCTTGATTTTTATGTTCTCGACCCTGAGCTGCCTAGTGAGACCATTAACAGCAACAAAATGCCCCAAGTGGTGGGGGGCGAAAGAGGGGCAGTGGAAGTGTGGTGTTGGAGAGGAGGGTAAATGGGAGAGGGATAGGGCAGGGAGGGTGGAGGCTCGGCTTGTGGCAGTGGGAGGCAACTTCACGTTATCCTCTTTCGCTGTGTAGTGATGGCTAATATCTCTTCTTGCGAGAATGTATCTTTGTGGAATCACTTTATTTGCAAACCATCTCAAGCGCACACGTCCAGGCAGTGATTGTATTGATGGGTTTTTTTTTGTTTGTAATTGCGTGGGGCTGGGTTTCAACTAATTCTGAAAGTCTTGGCAATTTCACTTCAACACGCCTGGCTGGTTAATTTTCTGAAGAAGGCATTTTTTTGTCGCTGAGGTGGTGATAGGAGCGAGATAAAGAGCAGCGATTCCCCGCCGCTGATGCTTTCAACCAGCTGCATCGGAATATTTACACATTCGTCAGTTTCCATCGGCACTGTTTCCAAGCCTTCTCCCCGCCCCCATGGGATCTCGAACAACAAATCACAACGTTTTTAGATCAGCAAAATAGATGGGAGTTAACGTGCATCTTAATATTAAAGATGGTGCAAAACCTACCAGAGGCGTTAGTGCAATGCTGAAATCAACCAGGGAACGGTACAGCAATACCTTGGCTGTTGTCTCAGTGAGACTCTGAATGTAGCTGTCTCTGAAGATAACCCTGAGATGTGCACCTATATAGTTCCATCTTTAATTTGATTTTTCCGATTGCATCTTTAACTCTCTGAAGAAAGCCCTGTTTGATCTGGCTCTGTCGTGGTGCTGCAGTGATTTTTCTTTGGAAACCAAAACGATCTTGTAGCCGTTCGACCCCTTTGCACTATCCTTCTGGATGTGTCATTCGTCACTCAAGGTGACAAGAGGGGAAGAGGGTCATTAAGGTGAATTCCTGGGAAGGTGTAGCCCTTCCGTCTTACAGTGGAGAGACAGAGGGGAGAGGATGCTGAGCACTGTGCAGCCAACCTCCTTCAAGAGCTGTAGTTGTCCACAGTCTAAGTTGGACAAAATTGATTGATGAACAATCTCTACACACACAAGTGGAATGGGCTGCACTTCCAGCATCATTCTGTTTAAAGGTTTGAGAACAATTGTCGAAAAGAACTGCGTTTATATCTGCAAACAGCAGATTGAATCAGCATCTCTGGAAAATGCAGTGCAGAACGTGGCTACTGAGGAGTCAAGGAAACCAGTCTGTTCAGCTCTGGTAAAAGCACCTTTCTTTTTACTGAATGTGCTAAAAACGCAATTTCTTTATGTTTTCCTTGCCTGCTAATTGATGGCTTTGCTGCTGCATGATGGAATATAACAATTCATTCAAATTTGTTTTCATGTTGTGCAAATCAATCAATCATTTTAGCATAACCCACATCAAAGAATTTGAATCGAATATTCCAACTGGTAATGCAACCTGATTATCAAAAGTAATACAGCATAGAATGGAGCCATTTGCCAGTCTTGCCTGAGTCAACCCTAAGGGAAAGCTGTTTAATGAATGCTAGTTGCGTGTTTTTTTTCCTCCCTAACATGGTAAGGATTTTCTCCATGAAATATTTATCAAGTTTTCTTGTGTTGCTGTTGAATCTGCTCTTCCCCCCCCCCCCCCCAACCCAGGCAAATCATACAAACTTGCTTTAGAAGGAGAGTTTGTCTCGTGTTGGTGGAGTTCTTTTGCCAATCTTTGAAATCCATGCTCTCTGTTTTACTGATACTGCTTCTGAGGTATAGTCTGGACAACCCGTGAATACTCGAGGATGGGCCATGGTGACGTGGCTTCCACAAATGGGGCATGAGGGGCTGCTCAAATCATGACCATGGCCATTCAATTCAGACTGTTGCCCGTGCACTGACCTCCTGCCCTGCGAGATCTATGTCTGGTGGCAACACAACATTCACAGTATGCCAGCTGAAGCACTGAATGAGTTGGTAACCTCACTGCAGTTGGTAACTGCTTCCCCAGTCGTACGAATAGTGAAAATCCTCAGCCACTGATACAGTTTGTCCTCACTTGCTCGATTCAGTCCCCTTGAACCTTCTCTGTTCCAAGAAGAACGACTGCAGCATCAGGGATTGGTACTGGATCCACTTGTTTGTCATTTATATAAATTATTTGGATGAGAATGTAGGAGCCATGGTTATCAACTTTGTGGATGACATCACAGTTAGTGGTGTAGTAAACAGTGAAGAGGGTCATCTAAGAGGGCAAAGAGATCTTGATCAATTTGGTCAATGGGCTGAGGAGAGGCAGATGGAGTTTAATTTCGATAAATATGAAGTATTGCGTTTTGGTAAAACAAACAAGGGCGTGACTTATATGATTAATGGTAGGGCCCTGGATAGTATTGTAGAACAGAGTGATCTACAGGGTTCGGGGACAGAGCTCTTTGAAATTTGTGTCACAGGTGGACAGAGTGGTTAGGAGAGTGTTTAGCATGCTTGCCTTCAATACTCAGACCTTTGAGCTTGGAGTTGGGACATCATATTGAGGTTTACAGGTGAGGCCTCTGTACGCAGTTCTGGTTGCCCTGTTATAGGAAGGATATTATTAAGCTGGAGAGGGTTAAGAAACAATTAACCAGGATGTTGCCGAGAATGGAGGATCTGAGTTATAATAATAGGCTGGGAATTATTTTCATTGGAGCGGAGGAGGTTGAGGGGTGACCTTACAGAAGTTTATAAAACCAGCAAAGGTCTTTTCCCTCAGGTAGAGATGTTCAAAACTAGGGAGCATATTCTTAAGGTTAGAGGAGGAAGATTTAAAAAGGATGAGGGCAGCCTTTTCACACAGGATGATTCATGTGTGGAATGAATCTCCAGAAGAAGTGATGGATGCAAGTATAACTACAAAAGACATTTGGATAAGTACATGGATATGAAAGGTTTGGATGAATATAGGCCAAACACAGGCAGATGGAACTAGTTTAGTTTGGGAACATGGTCGGCATGGACTAGTTGGACCGAAGGGTCTGCTTCTATGCTATATAACTCTATGACACTATCTCCAGTCTTAACACAAACTAAATTCCCTCTTTCCCTGGTGCTATCCAAGTAAATCTCCTCTGCACCCTCTCTAATGTCGTTTGAAATTCAAGCCCAGAAGTGAATACAGTACTCCAGATGAAGTAAAATAATGGTTCATAAAGATTTAGCATAACCCCTACTTTTGAACACCATTCCTTTAAAGCCAAGGCTCCCATATTCCTTATTGAAGTCGCATTTTCAACTTGTTCTGCCATCTTCAGGTCAATCCCTGACAACACACCTTTTGAAAGGGGAAAGAAGATGATGGCGCATTGGTAATGTCATTGGTCCAGTAATCCAGGGTCCTGAAGAAGGGTAGTGTCTGAAACATTGACTCTTTTGCTCCTTGGATGCTGCCTGACCAGCGCCACACTTTAGCAATTAGTAATCCAGAAGCCCAGGCTAATAGGCCAGGAACATCAGTTCAACTTTCACCATGGCAGCTGGTGGAATTTAAATTGAATTAATAAATCTGGAATTGAAGGTTAGTCTCAGTAACGGTAACCATGCCAACTACCATTGATTAATGCAGGAACCCATCTGGTTCACTAGCATCCTTCTGGAAAGAAAGTCTGCCATCCTTATTCATTTTGGCCTCTGTATGACTCCAAACCTATAGCAGTGTGATTGATTCGTAACTAAGCTCTGCTATGAGAAAGGTTCCTGAAGAAGGGCTCATGCCCGACACGTCGATTCTCCTGCTCCTTGGATGCTGCTTGACCTGCTGCGCTTTTCCAGCAACACATTTTCAGCTCTAAACTCTGCTATGGCCTCACATGCCATTCAATTGAAGACAACTAAAATTGACTAATAAACCATTCCATGAAAATATCCCAAAGAAAACAATTGTGTCAAATTTTTGATTGTCTCCCCAACCAAAACGATTCCTGTTTCTCTTCATTAAATCTTATCTGCCATGTGTCTGCCCATTTTATTTGTCCATATTATTTGTCCATATTATTTGTCCATATCCTCCTAAAATCTGTTACTATTGTCTTCATTATTTCCTACAGTGGTGAGGTTTTTCAAATTTGAAATTATGCTCTGCATTCCTTGTCCAGGTCAGTAATATACATTAATATGTTTCTAATGCCAATCCCTCTGGGAGGACCTTGCATTAATTCTCTGCTGTCTGAATTATATTAAGGAAAATAGATGTTAAGGGAATAAAAAATATCCAGGAATTACATAAATCCAGTATATTCTATTGCATTGGCATTTCTTTCTTTTTGACACATTTTACTAGTAATTGAAAATAATTCCTATTTTAGATTTGGTCAGGTTACGTATCCCCTACTTTACAAGTACACAGGTGGTATAGCAGATCATTCGTTTGCTTGGAGCTATTCCCATCTGTTTCCCTGGTATGCCATACTGGCCTGTCTTGTACTGTGCTTAAAGCATCCATTGTAGCCCATCTGCAGCCACTCTGTGACTTACAGCATCTAACCATAACCTAGGTTGACCTTCTTTCCACTACCCTTGAGAAGAGAATTCCAGAGCGTTTTCATCTCTGATGAAGAGCCGGAAATACTGAGAGTTTCTTTTATTAATGTCACTTTTCTGAGTTTTTCCAACTAATCTAAAAAAGACTTGCATTTTTATATCATGTTGCATGACCATGTGATATGCTTTGCAGCCAATGACCTTAATTGTGGGATGAAGGATCAAAGTGCATCTTGCACCTTGGAATTGACCCCAAATGAGGAATCACATCTTTGGGGAAGATGTTTGAAAACAGTTGTTTCAGCAAATGCACATAAGTTTCTCTCTTGTTTGTGATATGTTAGATTCCAGGATATCTGGTGAAAAATCACAGATCAGTTGTGAAACTGAACAAGTAACAAGTCACCTGTGAATGGCACATTGGAGTTGCTTGTCAGCTTGTTAATGTTCACTTAGGTCTCTGAAGAGCTGGTTGATTACAAGTGGAGGATATTATTAAGATTTCATTTGAGACTTAAGACAGAAACAGACCAATTCGGCCTTACCAGTCTACACCAGTGTTAATGCTGTAAGTGAGTCTCCTCCTATAAATGTACCATTAACAACTCTATTACCTTCTCTTTCATATGCTTGTCTAGTTTGTTAGATAACAATATTTTATGAATAGGTAGTATTTATTTTCCATACCTGGGATGGCATGGTGGCTCAGTGGTTAGCACTGCTAACCTCAAAGCACTGGACATCTGGGTTTGATTCCAGCCTCAGGCATATATATGTGTGGAGATTCTCCCTGTGTCTGTGTGGATTTCCTCCAGATGCTCTGGTTTCATCCCACAGTCCAAAGATTTGCAGGTTAGGTGGATTGGCAGTGAGAAATGCAGAATTATAGGGATGGCGTGGGTCTGGGTGAGATGCTCTTCACAGGATCAGTGTGGACTTGATGGGCCAAATGGCCTGTTTCCACACTGTAGGGATTCTATGAAAAATGCCCAAAAGGGACATGTAAGAGACACATGTAGGCCAGGTAAGGAAGACTGATCTTCCAACCTAAAATATATTAGTGTACTGATTTTGTTTAACTATCAACAGTTGTGACATGACCACCATTCAGCAAACTTTTATTTGTATTGAATATACATTTCACTAGCTGCCATAGTGGGATTTGAACCACTGCTGCCACAATGTTAGCCTTATTCTGGATTACTGGTCTAGTGACATGACCACTACATCACATACAGGGAGTACTATGAGCATTTCATATCAGTAGTGTTGTTTTACTCATATCAGAAACCACATCATAGTGACAGTCAGTTGATAAAAATTGTTATAGCAGCACTGGAAATTGTGAGGATTTTTCCCATCACTAATCTGTGGGGCGGCATGATGGCTCAGTGGTTAGCATTGTTGCCTCACAGCACCAGCTACCCAGATTCAATTCCATCCTCAGGCAACTGTCTGTGTGGAGTTTGCACATTCTCCCCGTGTCTGCGTGGGTTTCCTCCGGGTGCTCTGTTTTCTCCAACAGACAACAGATTTGCAAGTCAGGTGAATTGGCCATGCTAAATTGCCCATAGTGTTAGGTGAATTAGTTAGAGGGAAATGTCTCTGGGTGGGTTACTCTTTGGAGGGTTGGTGTGGACTAGTTGGGCCGAAGGGCCTGTTTCCACACTGTAGGTAACCTAATCTAATCATCTACATGAGTTCCAAACGAAAGTTTACAACCAGCTGACCAGAATGAAAGTGATCCAATCAGATCAGAAGTTCAGCAACTGGACCCTTGACTTCCTGATCTGCAATCAATAAGGATAGGCACAATACCTCCTTCACAATAATCCTCAATACCAGTGCCCAGCAAGACTGCGTACTCTGCCTCTTACTATACTCCTTATACACTCACGACTATGTGGCTAAATTTAGCTCCAACACAATTTACAAATTTGCTGATGACACCACCAAAGTGGGTCAGATCTCAAACAATGACAAGACACAGAGTTCAAGAAGGAGATAGACAGCTTAATGAGATGGTGTAAAGACAATAATCTCTCCCTCAATGTCAGCAAAATGAAGGAGCTGGTCATCAACTTCAGGAACTGGAGTGGAGGACATGCCCCAGTCTGTATTAGTGGTGCTGAGGTGGAGGTGGTAGAGAACCTCTAGGATTAAATATCACCAATGATCCATCCTGGTCCATGTCGACACTGCAGTCAAGAAAACACATCAACACTTATACTTCCTCAGAAGGCTAAGGAAATTCAGCATGTCCACAATTACTCTTACCAATGTTTATAGATGCACTACAGAAAGCATCCTATCCAGATGCATTACAGGTTGATATGGCAACTGCTTTGCCCAAGACCACAAGAAATCACTGAGTTGTGAACACAGCCCAGTCAATCACAAAAAACCAGCCTTCCTTCCATTGACAGACTCTCCACTTCCCATTGCCTCAGAAAAGCAGGTAATATCATGAAATACTCCTCCCATCCCAGTTATGCTCTCTTCCACCCTCTCTCATTGGGCAGAAGACACAACAGTTTGAAAACACATACCAACAAGTTTAAGAACAGCTTCTTCCCCACTGTTATCAGACTTATGAATAGACCTCTCATATATTAGATGTTTCTTTGCATCTTCTCTGTAGCTGTAACACTATATTCTGCATTGTGTTATATTATTCTGATGTACTTATGTAACGTATGCTTTCAAAACAACTTTTTGTTCAGATAAGGGCTTTAAATATTAATGTACCTTTTAAAATAACATCCTAATTATTGTATTTGCCAGAATTCCCAATTCAATTCACTGTTTCCATTAGCAAAGAGGTCAAGAACAAAGGACATATGTTTAAAATAGTTGGTCGAAGGATTAGAGTGGAGTTGAGAAGTTTTTCATTCAGCGGGATGCTGAAAGTCTCAGATTGAGACAGGAATACAGACATAAACCATCGTTGCATAAAAGAGGACACTGTATAATGCATTTAAATTAGATTAGATTCCCTACAGTGAGGAAACAGGCCCTTCAGCCCAGTCCACACTGACCCTTTGAAGAGTAACCCATCCAGATCAATTTCCCTCTGACTAATGCACCTAACACTATGGGCAATTAGGCACGGCTAATTCTCCTGACTTGCACATCTTTAGACTGTGGGAGGAAACCAGAGCACCCGGAGGAAACCCACGCAGACACTGGGAGAATGTGCAAACTCCACGCAGACAATCACCTGGGATCCTGGTGCTGTGAGGCAGCAGTGCTAACCACTGAGCCACCATGCCACCCATCTTTTTAAAATGTTCCCCACACTAACACCTTATTTCCCAAGATTAGATTAGATTAGATTCCCTACATTTGATGGGCATAGCCTGCAGGACTACAGACCAAGAAATGAACAGTGTGATTCAGCTTCAATACTGACTGGCATAGATACAATGGGCTGAATGGCCTCTTCTGTGCTGTGGGTTGTCCTGTATTTCTATGTTGTCAGTTTTAGTTTAAATTTATGATTTATCATTGATTATTCACCAATTGTTGGCCAACAATGTTGATGGAGCGTTGGGTGGCACAACTTTGAAAGAAGTTTCATTTGGCAACTCAAAGGGTCTCAACAAGAAGTGCAAGATTTGGAGTGCATGCTATATTGCCCTAAAGCCACAATGTTTCTTAATACTGAGACTAGCGACTCTGGGAGAACTGGAATTTTGCATGGAGATTATAATCCTTTAGTTTTCTCTCCATTGAAAGAATCATTTGCTTCTCCCTGTAACTGACGGGTGAATGTTGACCCGCTGTCCTCCAATAACCCCTCTGCAGACTAAGTGATAAACTAAACACCACGAACTCAGCAAATGAGGAGGCTAGGGATTCAGGTACATAGTTCATTGAAAGTTGCGTCACAGGTAGACAGAGTGGTAAAGAAGGCGTTTAGCATGCTTGCCTGTATTGCTCTTTGTGGTTGTACAGGATGTTGATGAGGTCATTTTTGGAGTATTATGTACAGTTCTGGTCACCCTGCTGTGGGAAGGATCTTATTAAATTCAAGAGGGGGCAGAAAGAATTTACAAGGATGTTACCAGGACTGAGTAGTTTGAGACCGAAGGACAGGGTGGATCGACATTTTTTTACTGGAGTATAGGAGGTTTTGAGAGGTGACCTGACAGAGGATTATAAACCATGAGGGTCATAGATAAGGTGAAAAGCAGACGTTTTTTTTTCCTAGGATAGGGGAGTTCAAAATTCGAAGGCTAAATTTTAAGGTGAGAGGAGAAGATTTACAAGGGACCTGAGGGGCAACGTTTTTCACAAAGAGGGTGGTTTGTATGTGGAATGAACTGCCAGAGAAAATGGTTGATGCAGGTACAGTTAGAACATTTAAAAGACATTTGGACAAGTACATGAATAGTAAATCTTCAGAGGGATTTGGGCCAAACACAGGGAAATAGGACTCGTTCAGTTTGGGAAATCTGGTCAGCATGGACAACTTTGACCAAAGAGTCTGTTTGTTTCCATGTTGTTTGACTCTATGACTCGATTTGTAATCATGAGGTAAGGAAGTTCATTTTTTTTAAAAAAAAGCAACATACTGTGAAAACATTTCTCAAGTTTGAAGTTAACTTAATTTGTCATGTATTTATTTAATGGTATGAAGTGTTTAACAGTATTTGGGTTTCTTTCATGTTCAGTGTCTACCAAGCTTTGTAAGTATTGGGAAGGAAGACTTATGTTTATATCGCACTTCTCATGAGCTCAGGGAGTCTCAAAGTGCTTTGCCAGTAATTGAGTAGCTTTTGAAATGCTATCGTTAGTGTAATCGCCAAAAAATGGCAGCCAGCTGATGCAGAGCAAGAGCCCGCAAACTGTAACATGATAATCAGCAGAATGTCAGTTCTCCTGACGTCAGGTGAGAGGTAAATGTTTCCCAGGCTCTGAAGACAAGGGCACCCCCCGCACCACCTCCACCTCCACCCTCCCTCCACTTCCCCAGCCCCCCCCAACAATCACATATAAACTCAAACCTGCTGGATATTATGGATGTGGTTGCACATGTGTTTTGTGACTAAGAGCACATGAGATCATAGATTGAGGTTGAATAACAGGGCGAGTGTGTGAAATCTGCAAGGGTACTCAATTCTTTGTGGCAGAAACTAAACATGAATGATTTGGTCTTCCCACTGTTTGCCTGTAGGAAATAGCGGTGGCTCATCTAAGATTGGAGAGTAACTATACAGAGGCAGGGGAGGTATTGAGTAGCAGAGAGGTACAGTGTGTGTGTCTTCAGCATAAAATGCAAACTGGCTCATTTGTGTGTTTGGGGCCCATTGAGGGCTGGTGTGTGCTGTAAATGAGGGGAAGGGAGACAACAATTAGTCCTTGGAGAACTTTGGAGATGGGGTTGGGAAGTGAAGCCATTTTGAGACACTATGATTGGAACAGCATTGATCATTCTACCTGAACAATATCTCCAAGTCCTTGACACAAACTGTCATTAGAAAAGCCGTGATGCCTGATTGACCCCAGTGAAATTCCAGACAAGTGTTTCCACCTTCTCTTTCCTGACACAGCGCTGCCCTTTATCGACTTTCAGCCAAATCCTTTGACACAGTCTGATTGTTGCTGTCTATCCCATGAGCGTGCATCTTGTGAATCATCCTGTTGTGTGTAAACAGTATCAGATGCTTTTCTGAAGTCCAGGTAAATAACAGCTGCTGCCTCGCCCTTATTAGCCTCAGAGTTTTACAGCACTGAAGGAAGTCATTATGTCTTCTGTCTCTGTCCATTGTTGTGGAGAGGCCAGTCCAGGGCATCCTCCAAACATCCCCTTTGTTCTTTTGATGGTGCTGTTAAAGTTATGTCCTCCAGTTACCACCTTGTTGATCAGTGACAATATGCTTATCTATCAGATTTAGCTTCTTCATAAGCATGGATAATTTAAAAATCTCAATTAGATCTTCCTGTTTGATGCAAGAATATTCTAGATATGCGGTGGGAGGTGTGGGAGATTAGTTGCTGGGGCTACCTGGGTTTGATTTTGGGACAAAAAAAATGATGTGGAGGTGTACAAGCTCAGTAAAAGGTTTAGGGAAAATAGACAAAGTTGTTAGTGATAGCTGATGGTCAAAGTACCATGGGACACAGATTTAAGATTTTGGGTAAGAGATGCATGAGGAATGTGAGAAACTTTTTTTCAATATACTGAGTGGTATTGAGCAGGAACTCACTGCGCATGAGGGTGGTGAAGTAAAGATGGTCAATGATATCCACGGGAAATGGGTAAAAGTTAAGATGCCACAGTTGCAGAGCACCGTAGGGTTGCTTTCTCATTAAAAAGACATGACAAGTGGTGGTTTAATCTGAAGGTCACCACAGCTCAGACAAGAGAGAGGTTAAAAGGAGAGTTCTTCATGGTAACCTCAGATGGTGTGGGAATTGAACCCATACTGTTGGTGTCACTCTCCATCTCAAACCAGCCATCCAGCCAAATTGACTAACCAAGCATCTAAATGGAAATTGAAAGGGCACTTGAAAGAAAAAAAATTTCAAGAGTTACAAAGATTGAGTGGTTGAGTGCCATCTTTCTGTGCATAAACAATTCAATGTCATGAAAATTTCCCTCTGCACCTTCTTCATGATCTAACACCACATTACAATTATCTGCCTGTCTACCTCATTTGTTCCAACATGGATGGTGATGTTCTGTGAGACCCATAACTTGTTACCCTGCAGCAATGGCTTCTTTTGGACACCTGTTCACAACTCTTTTCCCTCTCCGTTGTCTCCAGCTGAGACCACCTTGGTGCCCTATTTGACCGTGTACTCTCATTTCCATAATGTCGCCCATCTCAGCTGGGATGCTCTTAATACTTTTGCCATGCGCAACACTCTCCCAGACCCCTGCCCTCTCTCCACCCTCCAGAAATTCCATGGTGAGTGGAAATCTGCCACCTGAATTGCAACTTGGACCAAGTCCCAGTCACCCAACATATTAGTACTACACACCTAATAACACATCCATGCAAGATTCTCCTTTTTACCAACCCTGGTAAACACCCCTCCCCTCCCTCCCAATCTCTCTCGAACCTTCCTATGAACTTTGCATTCTGCCAACTTTAGCTCCGGGTACATCCCCCCCTCCGACCTGATCTCTGTTCCTTCTGTAAATTGCACTTGTCTTTGGAAATGCTCCTTGAAATCCACCCCTTTGACCAAACTGGAGACAACGGAGAGGGAAAAGAGTTGTGAACAGGAGTCCAAAAGAAGCCATTGCTGCAGGGTAACAAGTTATGGGTCTCACAGAACATCACCATCCATGTTGGAACCAATGAGGTAGACAGGCAGATAATTGTAACGCCATGTTAGATCATGAAGAAGGTGCAGAAGAAGGAAATTTTCATGTCATAGTATCTCCTCCTAATATCTCTTTTGGCTCACTGTCAATCTTTGTCTGCTGTCAAGCGTGTTTGTGATGTTAAAGACACAATCCGTTGAAATGAGAATTATTTAGCTCTCAATCTCACACATCACCCACTTATTATTCTTTAAGTGCATCCCAACCCTTGGTGTCAACTTGAGCTCTTTAGTGTCACAGTAGGAACAAGAGAGCTCCTCATGTCTCTTATCACCACTTAGTTAAATCACTGCTGATCTGTATCTTAACCCCACTTTGGTGTCATAACCTTACCCTTCAAATGTGGCTTTATTAATCTCAGTCTTGAAATTTTCAATTGACTCCCAGTTGCAGCAGTCTTTTGTGGGAAAGCTAATGTCTCTATGGTTTTTATTTTCAAGAATATCTCTCCGTCTACTCTCCAGGCGAACAATCTTTTTAGTTCTCAGACACTCCGGGAGCAATGCAGGAGAGTTGGAAATCCAACAAGCCGTGCAGTTAAGGCTAGAAACTCCGTTTTGTTCGAATAAAAGGTACTGTTTTCCAATGGTATCTACCCAAAGTTTGGTGGGCAGAATGAATTTGGGGAGGGGGCAAGTGCCCGGAAGAGTTGAGGATGGACTGGAGAGAGTTACACAGAGTGTAATCCTGCAATTTGTCCCTTCACAGTTTTCTGCCTGCTGTTGAACTGCTGTACATATTTGTAAAATGATTATTTGCAGGGCGTATTCATGAAGGGCAGACTGCTCCAATAGCTAGCAACTTTGTGCAGATCCTTTTGTCCTGTAACGCACGCATTCCCTGGTGAAGGGCGGAGGAACGACGCTGGAAACTTTTTTCTGTCCGTCTCTGAGTGAGATGTGACCAGATTTTGTTTTTGCACGAACCCCGACTGCCCGGGCTGTGGCTTGCATTTTGTTGTTGTTGTTGTGGTCGCTGTTTTAGTTAATGATGTTGCTCGTCAAGGGCTTGCAGCGCCATTCAACCTTTTATTTGTGAAAAAAAAAACTTTCTCTTTTGCAAAAGTTCTCCAAACGGTTGTTCGTTTTTTGTTTGTGCTCTGGACTTTCTGCCCCTGGGTGGAGAGGGAGCTGAAGAAAATGCAAGGGAGAGTGAACCGACTTTTTAAGAAGGATCTTACGGTCGACCCTCTGCAGAAGAGTAAAGGTGCACCATACGAGACTGACCCAGATGTTAGTGAGATGCCACCCGGTGAAACTGCTGCTAAACACCTGGATGTGAGTTTTTAACAAAAACGCTGCACTTTGAGAGAAACCTCAAAGCACTTGTTTCTGGAGAGATCATTGTTGCATCTGCTCAGCTGGCGTTCCGCTATTTATTTTTGTTTTAAATGTTCAATGTTTCAATTTAATGAGGAACTGCTTCATCTCAGTGGAGGTTGTCGACGAGTTCCTGATTAAAAAGCGTTCTTTGAGTGAGATAATTCACTTTTCATTGGAATGAAAACAACTGCACCGGGCTTGTTATATCATTTCAGTATCTTTTGCTTTAAAAGCATTGCTTTGACTTACTTGCCAGTTTCAGCTATGAGCTTCACGGCTTGTCCAGTTAGTTTGTGGAAACGTAGATGTGTGTCTCTCTTTGTGTCCCTCAGTGAAGGGTAGGGGTAAAGAAAGTGTCAAATCGGAATAAGATGGAGCACTGCTGCAGAGCAGACTCTGTTAACATTTCCTAACACATCAAATTACTGGAAATCTAGGATGGTTTTTCTGTTTTTAAATCATGAAGTTTGCAATGTGGTGATTTGTCCCATTGTGCTGCTAACTTGCTTTAGTTAGATCACGGTTTCTTACTGGGCGCGTATTACCTGTTGGATTGTCTGTAATTTGATCGAACTGTTGCTTAACCTTCTCACTCGACTGTTTAACCAGTTTGGTTCACTCGGCAATTTTAGCTTTGGCTTGACAAAACCCAAAAGCTGGACTGGAGAAATTCAATTAGATATTTGCCTAATATTCCTTCCTCCTCCTCATTCAGAACTTTACATATATTTGCAGATAAGAGAAGGTTTATTCTGTTGATTGTGTAGGTTGTAATTAAGAATGGCATTCAGAATGGTGTATGTATTGAAACTGAAAAAGGGAAATGTTTTACCTTGTAGGAGATGATTCAAAGCAAAGGGCTTAGTTTTCAGCTGATTTGAACGTCCTAAACTTTCTTGAAGAATTTACATGTCTATTTCCTGGGTGTTGGTCAGACCTTTTGTCCTGAGGGGGATTCAAAATCTGGTGATACACCCATGGTGCTTTTTGTATTGTTGTCTGCAACTTCAATAGTTGCTCAGAGCAAATCCCAGTTTAAAACTTGACTGAAATTTGAGTCATCTGCAACATTACAGACAGCTGAGAAGACTTGTCCTCTGACTGTTTTGACAACTGCTGAATTGGGGAACTGTGAAAGGCAAGCTGGATAGAAAGAACCCAAGTTTGACGGAAACTATTTTTGGATTTGGTTCTTAGAATTACATTATCTCTGCTTGAGCAGACCTTTTCAACAAGGGCAGAGATGTCTTAACTCTACAACCTTAATTTTCCAATGTGCTCACTTTGCTTTATAACCTGTTCAGAAACAGCTTATTGAATTTTGTGGAGAAGATTTCCAATGTGAATGCTCATTTTGGATGCCATATCCAAAACCTGGAACGCATTGTCTGGAAATGTAGTGGAGGTTGGAACCTTAGAGTCTGCTCTGCAGCAGTGCCCCACCTTATTCCGATTTGACACTTTTTTTACACCCACCCTTCACTGAGGGACGCAAAGTGAGACACGGATCCACGCTTAAAAGCTATTTGGACGAGTGCTTAAAATATCATAACATTTGAGGATATGGGACAATTGCAGGAAATTGTGATTAGCGCACCTTTTGTGGTAATCATGTCAATGCAGACTTGATGGGCCAAAGGGCCTTTTTGCACTGTCTGAATCTATGATTCTATTTGCTGCCTCCGTGCAACCAAGAGTGAAAATGAAATACTTGCTTTTGTATAGTACCTTGTGTCTTATTCTTTCCCAAAGTGCCTTGCAATCAACGCTTTTGCATTGTGGTTACTTTGTGTATGTGAAGTGGGTTCTCAGGACCAACCCACTAGCTCAAAAAAAAACATTTTTTAATTTAGAAACTAAAGTAATTTTTAAAATTACTTTTCTTTAAACAGTTTGTTAATTTAAACAATCACAAAACTGTTTTAATGCTGAAGACCTAAATTTTGATCTACTCAGTATTGCAATTGAATCAGTGAGATTACAGCAGGATTTTGTTAATGAGTTTTTGAACTGGCAATGTAATCACATTGTTGCACTTGATTTGTACAGCAGACACTCTCCTTACCCAGTGTGAATGTAAATGTTTGTCAAATCTCATGATTGTTCTCCCTGAATTTGTTTAGTTACATTCAGCAGAAGAGGAATATTACATTCATCATGAAGAATAAAATTTTTTAACCATTCGAGCTAGGTTGATTATCGGAGTACTAGATTTGTTAGTTTCTGATCCAGCTTAGCTTTTTTTGTCATACTGTTAATTTAAAGATAGAAAGACTTGCAATTATGTCGTGTCTTTTCACCACCACATGACATTCCAAAGTGCTTTTCATTCAACAAATAGTTTTTGAAGTGTATTTGATGTAATGTAATTTGCATGTAGCAAGCTCCCATAAACAACAATGTGATCGGATAATTTGTTCTTTTTGTATTACTGCTCGAATGATAAATATTGGCCAGGACAATGGATAGGACGCTCCCCATTTGTTAGAATATCCCCTACAGTATTTCAAACTTGGACAGACAGGGTCTCAGTTTAACAAATCGTCTGAAAGCTGCAGCCTTTAACAGTCCTCCAGTACTGCACTGAAGTGCCAGCTCTGATTTTTATCCTGAAGTCACATTTGTGGGACTTGAACCCCACTGTCTGATCCAGAGATGAGAGTTCTACCAAGTGACCCTGCCTTGTTGGGGTGAGATTGTTACTAAGATAACATTGCACAGTTTATATTGTAATGAGATAAAGCATAGTCTGGAATTTGTAATGATACATGCTGTGCACAGATCTTTAACTAGAGTTTAAAAACTGGAAATATGCCTGATCTGTGTATCACATAAACTGATGTATTTCACTGAAACTGGAATATTAATGTTGCAAAGGCTTCTCAAGTCAGTTGCATTTGTTTGAATTTTTCTTTTCTGGAATTCAGTTACTAAAACTGATAACAAACAATTCTGTTGACATGGTGTGGAGGTGCTAGTGTTGGACTGGGGTGGACAAAGTTTAAAAATCACACAACACCTGGTTATAGCCCAACACCTTTTAGAGTGCTGCTCCTTCATCTGGTAGCGAGTGGGACAGGATTGTAAGACACAGAATTTATAATAAAAGAAATCCCTCTCCCTTTCTGTTGCAGAGATTATAATCTGAAACTTTAACACCTAAACTTTTAATGATTTTTTTTAAAAGGCATATTAATTTGCTTCATCTCCTCTTCCTCCTCCCTCATCTGTTGACTTTTATATATACATAAATTTTGTTGCATCTCAATTGTTTATTAAAATTCCCTTTTAAGGAAAGGGAGCTCTCAAACCTATTTATTTTTTGTCGATGATCTCTGTGCAGTTAGGGATTGGAAACCACTTGAGTGTTATCAACTTAAAGATTGAACTATTTGTTTCTCCCTCATGCATTTTACTGCCTTCCCCTTAATTCCAACTATACTGTTCACTATTGTCACACCCTGTGGTAGCGAATTCCACAATCTCTCCACTTCTTGGTGAATGATGTGAATTCTTTCTTGGATCTGTTGACTTCTGTTTTTTGTAGTTACCTTTTTTTTAACCCAGGGATCTCAGTTTTTGGTCTGCTCCACAATGTGGAAACAGTTAATCCAAGTCCAGGCTATCAGACACCTTCACAATTTTGAAGACCTGTGCTTCAGGTCTCAATCTTCTCTTTCTTAAAGGAAAGTGGCTTAACCAGTTTCATCTTCCCTTCTAGTCACAAGCACTCTAGTTCTGGTATCATCCCTGTAAATCTTTATTCCCCTTTCTCCCATTTCTCTATAAACATTTGTAAGACAGAGAACAACACTATACAATATATTCCAATTTTCAAGCTTAATATTAATCATCTGCAGCAAACTTACTGAAATTTAAACTAATGGGGCCAGAATTGCACAGGAAAGTTTGTGTTCTACAGATAACAGTCTAAATTCTTCAATCATGTTAAAGCCAATTCACGTTGAAAAAACTTGCGCTATAGCAGAACCAACTATAGTTATCAGCAGGTATCGTCTGCTCGTTTGAAGTAATACAGTCAGATCTCCTTAACGTCCAGGAGCAAATTACTGCAGATGCTGGAATCTGTACTGAAAATAAAAAAATGCTGAAGATCACAGCGAGTCAGGCAGCATCCATGGAGAGAGAGCAAGCTAATGTTTCAAGTCTGGATGACTCTTCATCAGGACTGATGTGAAGTGTGGAAGGGGCAGCATTTATGTAATATTGGGGTGGGGGAATGGAGTGCTGGAGGAGAAATCACTTAATCTGAGATATCAATATCCTTTCTCCCCCAGCACTCCATCCAACCCCACCCTCCAATATTATATAAATGCTGCCCCCTCCACTCAGCTCTGAAGAGTCATCTAGACTCAAAACATTAGCTTGCTTTCTCTCCATGGATGCTGCTTGACCTGCTGTGACCTCCAGCAATTTTTGTTCTCCTTAAGACCTACATTTCTCAGAAGCTAACATGGTCCATTGATATTCTTAATCTTTGAAACTCAACCAGAGGTTTTCCCGTTGATCGAAACTGTTCACTGCGTAAAGGGTAGGGAAAACTGTGACTAACTGAGCTGACTTGAGAAGGAAGGGCGTGATTTCTGGCTGCCTGAAATCGTAGGTTAGGTGGAAATGTAGCCAGTGACTTAGTAATCAAACTGATCAGGGGCTTTTCTTTGAAAGTTTGGAAACCAGATATCTCATTCTGCCTGTTGTGCAGTTCAAGTTTGGCCAATTAACATTTTGTATTTGTGGTCGAGTGGTTAAGGTGACGTATTTAAGATTCAGTGGCATCCCCTCGCAAGGATTTGAATCCTGATGACTATATTTTGCACCAATCTTGCATCAAAATGCGTGTTGAATTAGTGTTTACACAAAAGAAAAAAGCTGGGCAGCAAACATGTTGCATGTTAATTCTCGGCACACGCCATGTTATTGTATCCAAGTGTTGACCTAATACAGCTGGAGTCAATTCATGTAAAAGTGCAAAGGAAAGCTTGAATAATATAAGAATTTGAATTGGGTTTACTGTATACAGTTAATAAATACCGAGCTGACAATCTTTCCTTAGCATCAATGGTAACATTCCCCAAGAAAGTGCTACATAGATTTTACAACAGAAAAAGACCATTTGACCTAACTTGTCTTTTTTTTTAAATAGATATTTTTATTGAAATTTAACATGTTTTTACAAGTTTACAAAAGAAAAAAAAACCCAAGTATAAACATTGATATACAATTATATCTTACATAAATAATAACCAAAATCTTATCAAACTGAAAAAAAGAAATACCGAGAGAAAAAAAACAAAACTCAACTAACTACTCATCTAACCTACAACTAACCAGAGTGTATGATTAAATCTCTTACATTATTCAAGAGAGAGAAAAAAAAAGATGGATAACACAGAAATTGGCTAGTGAAATACATACTCAGAATGTGTTAACATCAGATCATAACAAAACCCGTATTTGTGCGGGATTCCTCTCCCAAGGGGCACCGGACCAGCCAGGTCCACCATCTCAATTAAATAAAAGCCCTGGTTAGGATGACTGAAATATCTGTATTTGTGTAATTCAAGAAGAGCTGCCATATTTTATGGAATAATTCTTTTTTTTTTGGTGCACCATATTTGTAAGGAAGTCAGGGGGAGTAATTCCATAATTATTCTGTGCCAATTCGAAAGTCCATGAGGCCCCTCAGCCACCCAGTTTGTCAGAATAATTTTCCTTGCACAGAAAGAGAGAATGGAAAATAATCTCTTCCCTGTTGTAATTTCAAGTGTTCTTTATCCAATAAGTGTGTCTCCTGTAGGAGAGCTATATTAACCCTTTCTTCCTTGAGGGTTGATAATATTTTCTTCCTTTTGATTAGTGAATTACTTCCCATGATATTCCAGGTGCACCATTTAATCGACTGGTTAACCATAATCGTCCGGGCAAGTCCGAGACCCCTTGGGAGGGGAAACCCTATCCAAAACATCCCGAGCATAGCATATATAAAATTCACAAAAATAAAGGCTCTTTAATACACTCAGATCACTATAATAAAAAACTATTTCTAAATAAAAAAATATAAAATGTATTTAAATGGAGATTTTCCTCCTTGTTCCCAGGGGGCATCACTTCCTTTCCAAAAGCCCATCATATCCTCTCCCAACCAGTGCCCCACCCTTGACCCAGGCACCCCACAATAGAATAAAGAAAATTCAAATATACTACTGAGCTAGAGTTAACCATGAGTACCCTACCCCCCCACCCCCACCCACACCAACACCTGGATATATTTGGTAATGTTAATACCATGTATGAACATATATAACCATAAAATTACAGTCTCAACAAATAATAATTAAATATAGCAATGCAAAATAACAGGGGAAAACAACCCTGCTCCTAAAGACAGAGATAAAATAAGATAAGGTAACCACCTCCCCCCACCTACATTAACTAGGCCCCCCCGGCCTATATATATATTAAAAAATGGGGAAGAAAATCGCTAAAATAACATCAATTAACTCTTACAATTTATCTAAGAGAGTCCAAAAATTCCTTGGCCTTCTCCGGTGATCCAAAGGAGAAAGTGAGGACTGCAGATGCTGGAGATCAGAGCTGAAAAATGTGTTGCTGGAAAAGCACAGCAGGTCAGGCAGCATCCAAGGAGCAGGAGAATCGACGTTCTTTCCTGAAGAAGGGCTTATGCCCGAAACGTCGATTCTCCTGCTCCTTGGATGCTGCCTGACCTGGTGCGCTTTTCCAGCAATACATTTTCAGCTCTGGTGATCCAAAGTTCTACATAGACCCTTCATGGCTAAAACGTAGCATTGCTGGGTAGCGCAAGGAGTACTGAATATTTAAGTCCCTTAAATGCTTCTTCGCTGCGTCAAACGCCTTCCTCTTTCAGACCAAAGCTGGGGAAAAGTCCTGGAATAACATAATCTTGGATCCTTTATAAATCATGGCTTGGGATCTTTCCCAAGATTTCTGGAAGCTTCCAAAAGCATCTGCCTCTCCTTGTAGCTCTGCAGCCGGAACAGGACCGGGCAGGGGCACTGGTTCGAGCCGGGCCCGCGCACTGCAAGCCGGTAGGCCCATTCCAGCCTTCCCTGGCCTGATCCAGACTCCAGATTTAAAAGCTGTGGAAGCCACTGCTCGAGAAACGCTGTAAGCTGGTCTTCCTCTTCCCGTTCGGGAAGGCCCAGCAAATGAATATATTTTCAACAGCCTCAATTCTCAAGATCGTTGATGCGATTCTCTAAGTTCTGGACTCGCTGTTCGAGAGTCCTGACCTGATCCACGGTCGATTCTGCTATAGTCTCGAAGGTCGCGGCCTTTAGCTACGCCCCTCCTATTCGGCGCTCGATTTCCTCGATATCTCAGTCGTGCTTTTGCAGTGTGACCGAGAGTAAATTTCATCGGCTCTGGGACTCCTCGATGAAGGCGTCAGTCTTCGCATCAAGTTTGGAGATTATTTCTACGAGGCTCACCACCGTAGGTAAGTCCCCCGGGGCGGCTGTGCAGCTGGAGAGGGTGGGGGAGGGGCTCCTGCCTGCTGAGAACTGCCGACTCCTTTCCCCTAGTCATTTTTACAGGAGACTAGACTGTTTAAATTTAGTACTGAGCAACTAATTACATTAAGTAAAAACTATTTTAAGTCATTTGGTAAGTATGGTAGAGGTGGGTGGCCCACTTTGCCTGAGTCTTGGGAGGAGCACTATCGACTCAGACTTGCTGGGTCGCCATCTTGGATCTCCCTGACCTAACTTGTCTAATCCAGTATTTAAGGAGAAAGGGAGGACTGCAGATACTGGAGATCAGAGCTGAAAATGTGTTGCTGGAAAAGCGCAGCAGGTCAGGCAGCATCCAAGGAGCAGGAGAATCGACGTTTCGGGCATGAGCCCTTCTAGTGTTTATGCTTATACAAGTCTCCAACAACAACCCCCCAATTTCATTTTGTCAACATGACCTTGGATTTTTTTCTCCTTCATACTTGGATTTCTACGCTGCTTTTCATGATTTCAATACATTCCAAAAAAAATCTACAGACAATGAAGTGTAACTATTAATGTGTCGTAGGAAACATAGCAGCCATATGGTTCAGAAGAAGCTTCCAGGAACAGTAATGTATTAATGGTTGAATTTTATTTTAGTGATGTTGATTATAGAATAATAATGCTCCAAGATACTTTAGAGAACTTTCTCGCTCACCTTTAATGTACTGGCCATGTGATATTTAGACCCACTCAAAAGAATTGATGTCACCTTGAGTTAGTTTCATCTGAGTGATGACACCAACAGTGCAGCACTCTCTCAGCACTGCCACTCAGGTGACAGCTTTGGCTCTTG
This sequence comes from Chiloscyllium plagiosum, assembly GCF_004010195.1. Lineage (NCBI taxonomy): Eukaryota > Metazoa > Chordata > Chondrichthyes > Orectolobiformes > Hemiscylliidae > Chiloscyllium > Chiloscyllium plagiosum. The sequence goes on from NC_057715.1 coordinate 17,422,363, forward strand.
TGCTCAAGTTGCTGAGTGAAACCCATGGCCTCTGTTTGCCAGTGGTGAGTAGATTAAAGTGGATTCCAGATTAGCGTATTGCTGGAAAAGCACAGCAGGTCAGGCAGCATCTGAGGAGCAGAAAAATCGACGTTTCGGGCAAAAGCCCTTCATCAGCCATTCCTGATGAAGGGCTTTTGCCCAAAACGTTGATTTTCTGCTCTTTGGACGCTGCCTGGCCTGCTGTGCTTTTCCAGCAGCATTCTAATCTTGACTCTGATCTTCAGCATCTGCAGTCCTCACTTTCGCCTAAAGTGGATTCCAGACCCGCTTCACCTCAGACAGGGTCCATCACTAACTAGGAATTTGACCTGGACAGGATAGCAGAGACATGCAGAAAACTCCAACTTTGAATAGGCAGCCAATTCTACTTTTAATGTGATATCACACACACAAACGCAGGTTTGGTTATTGCAGAAGCAAGTGCCTGCTCTGGATAAATTATACTTGCCCTTGTTACTCCTATACAAATAACATATCAGAAATATAGGCAATATTGGCAGCCATTCAAGAGAACATTTCCTCGTGGCAGACATAATCATAGAGATGTACCGTATGGAAGTAGACCCTTTAGTCCAACTTGTCCATGCCGACTAGATATCCTGAATTAATCTAGTTCCATTTGCCAGCATTTGGCCCATATCCCTCCAAACCCTTTTTAGTCATATACCTATCCAGATGCCTTTTAAGTGTTGTAATTGTACCAGCCTCCACCACTTCCTCTGGCAGCTTGTTCCATACATGCATCAAATTTAAGGGGATGTTTCATTGTGGAGGGATTTAAGGGGATATTTCACTGCAGTAGACTTTCAAGGGGATATTTCAAAATACTTTGAATAAATATATTTATATTATAAAGTAAAATTCTCTAGGGAGGACTGACTACCCATGGTCGACTGAAGCAGCTGGGGAAATCATGAGACATCAGGAAAAAGCATATAACTGTACAATGGTGAGCGGGAGGTCAGATGATTGGTTGCAATTTGAAGAAAATCAGAACGTGACAATAAGATTAATCAGAAGGAAGAAATTGGAAATATGAGGGGAACTTAGGGGAATGTCAGAATGAAGAGCAAGAGGTTTTACAGCTATATGAAAAGAGTAAATGAAATAAGTGGTATTATACTGAAGATTGAGACTGGGGGATTAGTAGTGGCTCATAGGAAAATGGCAGATTAAATTATCAGATATTTGCTTCTGTCTTCACTATGTGGGATATAAAAACATTTCAATAATAGCTATACACCAAAAGGTAGAAAGGAAAGAGGAACTTTGGCATTAGAATTATATGGCACTAAGCTGCAGCTGACAAATTTCCAGGTCCGGATGGATTTCATTCTAGAGTCATAGAGTCATGCGGCAATGAAACAGACCCTTTGGTCCAACCAGTTCATGCTGACAATAATCCCAAGCCAAACCTGTCTCACCTGCCTGCCCCTGTCCCATATCCCTACAAACCTTCTGAAAAGAAATGGCTAATAAACTAGTCGATGCGTTGGTGTTACTTTATCAAAATTCCCTAGATTTGGGAAAGGTTGCATTGTTGGAAAATAGTAAATATAATCTCTCTTTTCAAGAAGGGAGGGAAGCAAAAAACAAGAAACACAGGCCAGTTAACTTGGTGTCTGACATGGGGAAGCTGTTAGAATTGATCATTAGAGAGATTTTAACCAACTTATTGGTACTCTTTGAAGGCTTGGTTCAAGGCCCTCTTTTGGTGCAGTGACAGTGTCCCTACTCTGAACCAAGAGGCCCAGGTTCAAGTCCCACCTGCTCCAGAGATGTGTAATAACATCTCTGAACAGGTTGATTTCAAAAAATACGTTTAAAAAATTGAAGGATTAGCTTGTACTATGTTTAAAAGGGTGCCTGTAAACATACAGACTTAGATTTCCAGAGGGTCTTTGGTAAGGTGCCATATTCAAGGTTATTATGGAAAACAAGTTCATGGTGTAGGTGGCTAACGTATTACTGTAGTCTAGATAGAAGATTGGTTGGCAGACAGTTTGCAAAGTGGGTCTTTTATCTGATTGGCAGGATGAGTTCGGGCCCTATCGGGGTCAGTACTGGTGCCTCAACTTTTTACAGTCTACATCAATGATTTAGATGATGGGAGCAAACACATTGTAGTTAAATTCCAAATGATATGAAGATGGGAAGATATGTTGCAGGGAAGGCATAAGAAAATTGCCCAAAATGTAGATAGGTTGAATGGGCAAAATCTAACAGATAGAGTATAATGTGGGGAAAATGTGAAATTGTTCACTTTGGCAGTAAGAATATAACTTGAATGGAGCTTGACTGCAGAATTCTGAGCTGCAGAACAATTTGGGTGTTCTTGGGTTTCAACCTAATTAATGCGCAGGTAGAAACAAGTAACTAAAAAGCTAATACGAATTGAACATAAAAGTAAATATGTTAGGTTTTAGTTATACAGGGAACTGGTAAGACCACATCTCAGCGACTGTGTACAAATGTGATCCTTTTTATTTAAGGAAGGATGTAAATGTATTGAGGGTGGTTCCAAGGAGGGTTATTAGATTGAAAGTCGATCTCAATATTGAACTCCACAACTTCAGAAACTGACCGCATAATGTCTGTTCCCATCTTAATTTACCTTCTGTCAACAGTGTTTTGAGCTTGATGTTATTTATTCAGAATTCTTATGTGTCTTGACACATGGAGAGTTGTTGACTTAGGTTTACATTGGTTTTCGGGCACATGTATTTTAAATTAACAGGTAAAGACTTTTTCCAGTTTGATTTTTATCTGATTTGACTTTAAAGAGTATTACAATCGTCTGTCATCAATTGACAAGCTGATTTGAAATGAATCTATAGCCTATTATTCAGGACTTCGGGTGTAAGATTGTAAATATTGATAGTCAATGCTGACTGGATTATAAAGGTAGTTGTCGCTGAATGGTTTTGTCTTGACTCCTCAGGACAAACACAATAACGCAAATTTAAAATGTTTATATGTTTATAACAATTTATATAGCAAGGGTCGAACAGGGTGCTGATCGATTCATTGGTTGACTGGTTGATTGGTTGACATGTTGACTCTGGCTGAGGCATTGCCATGCAGAAAGTGACAGGGAACCGAGGACTCTCTTAAACTCCTGGGGAATTCCAAAGGTTGCAAAGCTTGAACATATATTTTATTTGTAGGGAATAGGAACATAGACAGAGGAACCTCAATTACCTGGCATTCAATTAACCGAATTTCGGATTATTTGAAAAAGATTTGCAAGGTCCTGATGCTTGGCTAATTTTGTTATCCGGCATTCAATGGAAATACTCCCACCCATGTCCTTCGGATAATCGAGGTTCCTCTGTATATGTGAGTGTGTCACTTCAGGCAAGAGTAAATGAACCATGACTGTCTTAACTTGGTTATTATGTAACTATTATCGCACTGAGAATGGGTTAGCAAGTGCTGCCCAATCACCGAATCTCATCAAATAGTAGACATGTGAATTTTGGGTTTTACAAATGCTGATTGAGACCTGTGAATGTGCAATAATCCACATGTATTTTCTGTCCTAGAGATGCTGTCTAAATGTGTATCAACTGTTCAATGGGGTATTGCTGCTGCTGTTGTCTGATTTTTGTGTCCTGCCAACAGCAGGACATTCAGAAGCACTTCATAGCCAATGAAGTCAATTAGAAGTGCAGGTAGTTTTGTAAGGTGGCAAAATCCAGCAGCGTTTTTGTGGAGAGCAAGCCCCTGCGATAAGTTTTTCCCTCTGTTATTGTCAATATTTACCCCTCAAGCAACACTGACGAAGCTGGCGAGGTGTGTTATAATTTAAAGTAGGGGATTGTGCAGACAAGACTTGGATGCCGTTCAGGTAAAAACAATGACTGCAGATGCTGGAAACCAGATTCTGGATTAGAGTGGTGCTGGAAAAGCACAGCAGTTCAGGCAGCATCCGAGGAGCAGGAAAATCAACGTTTCGGGCAAAAGCGGGTGTACATCATCAGGAATACAGGCAGAGTGCCTGAAGGGTGGAGAGATAAATGAGAGGAGGGTAGGGTTGGGGAGAAAGTAGCGTAGAGTACAATGGGCGAATGGGGGTGGAATGAAGGTGATAGGTCAGAGGGGAGGGTGGAGTGGATAGGTGGAAAGGAAGCTAGGCAGGTAGGACAAGTCATGGGGACAGTGCTGAACTGGAAGTTTGGAACTGGGGTGAGGTGGGGGAAGGGGAAATGAGGAAACTGGTGTAGTCCACATTGATGCCCTGGGGTTGAAGTGTTCCGAGGCGGAAGATGAGGCCTTCTTCCTCCAGGCGTTGGGTGGTGAGGGAGCAGCGGTGTAGGAGACCCAGGATCTCCATGTCCTCGGCTGAGTCGTCTTCTATGCCATTCAGTATGGAAGATGAGGCAGTGATCCAATTGATGTGTTTAAGATGACTAAAGGTTTGGGTAGAGGGAGATAAAACGCTGCAGATGAATGTGCCACCCTGTGTTGTGTTCAGTTGTCTTTGCCCTGAATGTGTTGTGTTTCTGGTTCTTTCCAAGTGCCTCTTCTCTTGTCCTTTGCTCCTCTATCGGTGACATATTTTAGCACGTTGTGTCTAAATACCTTCGACACTTGGATGACATTTTAAACTGTGGGCCTCATTTGCCAGTCAGGAGGGTGTGGAGGAGACTACAGTCACTGAACGGTGCCACCTCTGGCAGGGCAGCATTTGTTGTGCTCCTGTGAGAGTCAGCTTGGATTTTGTGCTTCAGTCTCTGGAGTGGGGTTTGTACTGACAACATTCTGTTAGACACTGACAATTGACTAGAAGGAGCTCTGTGTCATCTTAGTCCTTTGAACATATGTAGCCACCGGGGTGGCATGGTGGCTCAGTGGTTAGCACTGCTGTCTTGTGAATTGGCCATGCTAAATTGCCCGTAGTGTTAGGTGTATTAGTCAGAGGGAAATGGGACTGGGTGGGTTACTCTCCGGAGGGTCGGTGTGGACTTGTTGGGCTGAAGGGTCTATTTCCACACTGTAGGGAATCTAATCTAATCTAGATATAGATTGCTGCACCTTGCACAATTCATGACTAGCCTCATAAGGATTCCAGAATTTCTAGTGCACAAATCTGCTCGTTCTGTGAAAGGTTATTTCTCCTGCAAGTTTCATTTATGGCAGTTTATAATGTAATGTGAGTTGTATAAAGGATATCAGTCTTCTAGAATATGAAATTTTTTAGCTCTAACTTGCTTTTTTGGACTTTTTCACTATTTACCCTCCATTATCCTGCTCCAAGAAATGGGTTCATTCAGATGAATGAATTCACTACAGAGGTTTATTTATTTTGCTCTGATGGATTTTTGGCAGGGTGCTGTATATTGAATGGTGTATGGTATAGCTATCTATATTTCGACTGCACCAAGTACAGGCATTTTACAGTTCTCGACCTCTCGCACAAAGTCTCAGGCAGCTGTTGGCATTCCATTGGCACTGGCCTTTACTGGACCAGATAGAAACGTGATGCAAATTAATTATTTTGTCTTTGTACGTATGTTTCTTACATTTCCATGTTTGCCGCGGCAGCATTCCAACTCCCCAGTTCCCAAACTTTCCCATCTCCCTCCCTACCTCCGCTATAAATATTTGCCGGTAGAAAATTGTGTGCTTTTCTTCTAACCTGTCTCTGAATTATTCAGAACAGGAGAGGCTTTGTTTTATTGACTTACATTTGTGGGAAAATCATTGTCCTTTTGATATGTTGCTGTATCAGACATCTGTCTTGAATCTTCCTTTAATTTTATATTTAATCTTTGTACCACATATTGGAAACTGGTAGTCGGGATGTTTTTCCAATTCATACTTTTGGGCAAATCTGTGTTTGGGGAGTCTTGATCTCTGTTTAATCTACTGATTGCTCAAACTCGACTTTGTCTTCATCTGTGCTTGGTGATCCATGTTGGGTCCCAGTCCAGCAATGTCCCTATTAAAACTTCCTCATCCTTCTTCACGCGCCCCTTCACTGTCTTGCCTCCTTTGTTATTTCTGTAACTTCCACTGGTCTTAAAATTCTCCATATCTGGCCTCCTGAGCAACCCCAGTTTCCATTGCCCCACTATTTGTGGCTGTGTCTTCAGCTGTGCCCTAATATCTGGAATCTTTCTCTATTTCTCTGTACAGTACCTCCTTTCTTCAGGTTGTTCCTCCAAACGTGACTGTCCATTTCCACCTTGTGTGACGCAGGATCAGATTTTGTTTGTTGCTGTGAAGTTGATTTACTGGTTAAAGGTGCTGTTTAAAATCAAATTATTGTTGTCTTTTGTGTTAATCAGGAGTAGCCTGCCCATCTGCAGAATGCAATTCCATTATGGTGCTCGTTGACATTAGAAGCTCATTAGCACATGAGATGAAAGACAGACCTGTCTCCTATCTAATTACTTCAAAAGGGATTAAGAAATCTAGTTGAACTTCTGGAGCTCCTCCCTTTTGACCCTGCTCTTTAAGGAATCAACCCACCGAACCATGGCCATTTTAAGTTGTCTAAACTTTAACCAAATTTGGTAACTATTTTCATTTTTCATTGGGGAATTCAGTTCCTTCCTTCCTTGAACAAAGATGTTGAAAACTAATTGTCCACATGTTGCTGTGCAGTCAAACTTATTTTGTAGTTTAACTCCTCTGAGGTTTCCAAATCCAAGAAATTGGCTTCTTATTGTTTCTGATCCATATTTGTAGCAATTACTTTCTGCAGCTCATTGTAAAAATGTTAGTCATAAGAATTTCTCAACCGATTTTTAATGCTTTCCTTATCCCCGTTCTTGACTTCTGTATTTATTCTCTCAGTCGCCGTTTCTTTTGACCTGTAATTTGGTTGGAGTGTTATATGTTGAGGGAGATGTGGCTCGGATTAGAAATTGTGCCTGTTAGCTGTACTCGAGGCCTGGTCTAAGTTTGAAAGTGTTGGGGTTAAACCCCATCATCTCATGTGACATTTTGGTGTTGTTCTGAATACTACATTGCTAGAGATGCTGCCTTTCAGATTAAACATGGGACACCCAGGGGTTCAGGTTCATAATTCTTGGAAATTTGCAACACATAACAGATAAGGGTGGTTAAGAAGGTGTTTAGCACGCTTGCCTTCATTACTCAGACCTTTGAGTATGGGAGTTGGGATGTTATGTTGAGGTTGCACGATGTTGGTGAGGCCTATTCTGGAGTAATGTGTCTAGTTCTCGTCTCCCTGTTATAGGACAGATATTATTAAACTGAAGAGGGTTCAGAAGAGATTTACTACGATGTTGCTAGGAATGGAGGGTATGAGTTATAAGGAGAAGCAGGATAGGCTGGGACCTTTTGCAGTGGAGCATAGGAGTTTGAGAGGTGACCTTATAGAGGTTAATAAAATCATGAGGGGCATGGATAAGGTGAATGGCAGGTGACTTTTCCGTAATCTGGGGGATTTTAAGATGAGGAGGCATATTTTTAAGGTGAGAGAAGGAAGTTGTAAAAAATAGACACGAACAGCAAATTTTTTTACACAGAGTAGTTCATGTGTGGAATGAACTTTCAGAGGTGGATGCAGGTACAGTTACAACATTTAAAAGACATTTAAATTGGTGCGTGAATAAATGTTTGGAGGGATGTGGGCCAAATGCAGGCAGGTGGAAGTAGTTTAGTTTGGGATTATGATAGACAAATAGGATGCTCTTCATTCTGAGGCAACGTGCATTGGTCGATTGACTGTGCTAATGCCTGTTATTTAGTCCCTTGTTTCCATACTGTTACACTGACTACTTATCAAAAGTGAATCTTTTGTCTTTGGGGCATCCAAGGTGTGAAATCTTATGGGGTCTAGGCAACGTGGGTTATGACAAGATTTGTGGCAGAGTTAGACTAGATGTCTGATGCAGCCGATCTTGATGTCACGCTGTGCCATCTTTTGTGCTTTTGAAGTGTGGTGTAGTGGGTTTCTTAGCCGGCAGTGGTGAGTTGTCAATTAAAGAAGATTATTGCTTGTTAAATTCTATGATCACAGTCCAACTTGCCTCATTAATATTCAGCCTCCTATTTTTCCAAAGGTGCCAGGCAAGCTACACAAGAAATCTCAATGTGGAAAATCAGAGCAGGTACATGATGATGTCAGCTTGCTGCCTGTCTGAAGGATTTCCATTTATTTAGGACCAAACAGCAACTCTGGGTACAATCCATGGGTACCTGCCATATGCATCTCTCATCTACAGACATTGGTGTCTAACTTTTACCAACTCCCCACCACCACAATGGCACCTCTCTGACTTGCATGCAGGAAGCAAATTTACATACGTCAGGGTGCACCAACAATGTCAGCCATCAGGCTTTTGTCACTCATGTCTAGGAGCTGCCTGTTGCTGTTGGTGATATGGTGACAGATATCGTTAGTGGCAGCCAGTCGGTAATAAAAGTTAATAGCGGCACTTGCAGTTTTGAAGAATTTTGTTTTCTGAACGGTTATTCTTCATGAATTTTAAGGTGAAGTTGAAACTAAAGTGCCACTACCTAAACTGAAACACAATAAACTAAATAGAGCACTTCGTCAGTACACTTTCTTTAAATAAAGGCTACCACTGATATGATATTTAAAAAATGGTAGTTTTGCAAGTACTGAAGGACAGATCAAAATGTAAAGAAACATTTATTGTAATTAATAAGGCCTTCTCTGTGCCAAGACATTGTTCGATTTCACCATGTTGTTTTTTGGGAATGATGCAGGAACAAAATGCAAAAGACATCACTATTCTCTTATTGAACACTGCCTGCAAGTGCAAGCCTGCTACTTTCATAGTGACTGGAAGGAAAAGGGAGGAGACAAAAAAACAGCTTGGAAGGAAAAAGGAAGCCAACCACATGCAAATTTAAAAAAAAACAAAACAGAGAAAACAGTCTGCAGCAGTACAGATTTTTATGTTGGCATTTTAAAGACCACAGTAAAGTTGAAAATAATCTGAAATGTTACAGCTTACAGACGCCAGTTGGACAGTATCATCTGGTCAACTTTACATGATGCCACGTGGTCACTGTCAGAACAGCTGAAGCTTTAATTTCCCTCTAAGCGATATCACGAGAAGAAATAGGAAACATGCACTAAATATCAAAATTGACTCTGGTACAAGTGCAACTATCATCCTGTCCTGCATCTCAGAGAAAATGTACTATGGATACTTACAAACTGGTGCAATCCATTCACAATAAGTTAACTACAGACAGTAGGTCTGACATTCCATGCATTGCTAGTACCTGTCTTGAGTGTAAGTACAGCTCATTTATGGGCATACCTGAAACCTTTTACATCACTGATTTTTTGCCATTAATCTACAACATGCATAGACCTCCATATGTTTATGAATTACACGATAATAAACCCATCAGTAATGGCGCCAAAGATTCCAGACTGTGGCATTGATCTCACACATTTTGGTCAGAACCCAGTGGAGCAGTTTCACAAGCTGCAGCTGATAATGACCAGCTACAACAACCCAAAAGGTCACCATTGCCTGGTGGCCTGAACATATCCAGCAGGTCTCTTAGCTTGTGTGTTCTTGTTGTTTATTCGAATGAACCAGGACTCTTTAGGAATGTAAACTTGAAGAACAAATGGGTCATAATTTCACAGGCTCTGCATCAAGACATGCTAGACCATATAGTGATAAAGGTGCAGGAAAAACCAAGAAATTGGTTCGTGAGTAAAAACTTGAATTACTTTGTGTTATGTAAATTCCATTGACCTTGACAATGAGAACCTCTTTGTTCACATGAGATTTCTAATGAGTAGGTGACTGACTATTTTGCTTAATTCCCTTTTTGTGTAACAGATCAAAGATACCACTCGTGCATTGGTTGTTGACACTTTGACCACTGTGTTCTGTGTGTCGGGTGGACCTCATCAAATTGTCTGCCAATAGTCCGCAGTACACTAGTGCACTTTTCCAAGCCATGCAGAAAATGGGGTGAACAACAGATTATCTCTTCTCATTAACCTCAGTCAAATGAACTCGCAGCATGCACTGCTTGTACAGTAAAATCCATGGTGATCAAGTGTAAAATATCTTGCTAAGATTTTTGGATAGCTTTGCACATCTGCATGCTACTACACCAGGCAATGGCTTAGTCACATGTTTGGAAGGAGATCCACACAGTTCTTGCCTGACCCTCACTCACCAGCCAATTACATTTGGACAATGCCGTGTTGGAAAGAAAGGAGAACAGGCACGTAGACAGTTAGTGAACTACCCCTTGATGCCTTCAAAATGTAAAAGTATCGCATCCCTTTCCGGAATATGTTCAGCAGGTTTATTTGGAAGCACTACCTTTCGAGGCACTGTCTCTTCATAAGGTGGAAGAGGCAGCACCTTGAAAGCTAGTCCTTCCAAATAAACCTGTTGGACGATAACCTGGTGTTGTGTGAATGGAAAAGGAAAGCTACTATATAATTGTGCAGAATCTTGACCAGACAGACAATGTATGTTTATGACAGTTATACGGCATCATGACATGACATGCTGTTTAAATATAAAGTGCCTATCTCTACTGCACTCAGGCTGTCAGTGCACTGGGGTCAGTGTGGTGTGCTCCGTCAGTTATATGTGTGTGTGTGTGTGTGTACATGTGTGTGTATGTCCATAGTGAATAGTAAGATTAGTGGTCATAGAACACAAACGAAGTGCAAGTCTGTGATACTACAGCAATGTTAATAGGTAGTGTCATTAACAAGCTTCAAGATGTGTGTCTTAGCAAGAATCCAGTCTTTATGAGATGTGTTATGTGAGCTACCAAAGAGGGCAGCACTGAGACCAAGTAATCCTGATTGTGGTGTGTGACTCAAGAAGCCACACTTCAAAAGAATGAAAGTTGCAATACAAATGCAAATTGTTATTACCTTCAGTTGCTGCTGCTGTACCATTTTTGCTTCATTTGGACTGTATTTCATTTCACTGAAGTTAACTGCTGATTTCTACTCTGGGTCCTCCTGGTTTTGTAACCTGAGACAGAATCAATTACATTTCTTCCTCCAATGCCATTCTCTGGAACTGAGGTTGGTGAGTCTGTCTGAGCATGGTTCCACTATAACCTTCTGTCTGTAACAAAAGCATTGCTATCAATGGCTTCTTTTTCCAAACCTGCATTGTTATCCAGGGAATCCTACAAGGATTCACTGTTTGATTTCCTGTTTCTGATCTATGGGCTGTCACTTAGACGAGTCCAGAGACATCGTGCCTAATTCTTCACTTACAGGAAGTCACCTAGATCCATCTTCACACCTCAATCCCACGACAACGTCAGGTTGCTTTTTCAACTTCTGACCTTGGAAGATCCACAATATCATGCAACTACACATACCAGAAGAACAAAGTTTGAGGCTTAACTAGGATTAACTCAGCTATCAACAGCATAGCTGTCTGATTTGATCCCAATTCAGTTTCTATGCTGTTACTGTTTTTTACTATGAAGACTGATGCACAGTATTGATTCAATTTCTCTGCTATTTCCTGGTTCCCTATCATTTTCTCCCCAGTCTCGTTCGCAAAGGGTCCTCTGTTCTCTTTGGCTTCTTGCTTCCTTTTTACAGAAGCCCTTGCTGACTTGATATTATTTGCAGGTTTATCCTCAAAGTTTGCTTTCTCCCTCTTATTTTCTTGAAATGTTTTGTTGTTTTTTTAAAACTTTCCCAATCTTAACTCTAAGCTTTGGCCACGTTGTTATTTTACTTTTCAATTTGATTAGCATCCTTTATTTCCTGGGTTAACTATGATGATTTTAACCCCTTCCTAGAGTCCTTCTTCCTCACTGGGATATAGAGTCTTACAGTGCAGAAACAAACTCTTTGGTCCAACAGTCCGTGCTGACCATGTTCCCAAACTAAACTAGTCCAACTTCCTGCACTTGGCTAATATCCTCTCATGATTAGATTCCTTCCAGTGTGGGGACAGGCCCTTCAGCCCTACCAGTCCACACCGACCCTCCGAAGAGTAACCCACTCAGACCTATTTCCTTCTGACTAATGCACCTAACACTGTGGGCAATTTAACATGGCCAATTTACCTGACCTGCACATCTCTGGATTGTGGGAGGAAACCGGAGCACCCGGAGGAAACCCATGCACACACTGAGAATGTGCAAACTCCGCACAGAGAATGGAATCGAACCTGAGATCCTGGTGCTGTGAGGCAGCAGTGCTAACCACTGAGCCACTGTGCTGCCCCTCCAAAGATTTCTTATTAATGCACTTATCTGAATGTTTTGTAAATAATATAACTCTACCTGCAACCACCACTTACTCTAGAAGTTCATTCCACACACTAACTGCTCTCTGTGTAAACAAAATTGCCCAGCATGTCTTTTTTAAATCCTCTCACCTTAAAAGTAAGCCCCCAGTCTTGAAATCCTCCCCCCTCACCACTCTGAGTATCTTTATCAAAATAGCTCGCTCTGCAAGGCTGCCATATCCTTTTGATTTATAAGTCTACATTTCACCTCTCCTACAGTCTCTCCCCTCTAAAGCCCTCTCTACAGCCTAGAAATTTAATTTGCCAGGACATGGATCCCAACACAGTTCAAGTGAAGTTCATCCGATTGGAACAGCTTCCTTCTGCCTCAATCCTGGTGCCAATCACTGACAAACTGAAATCCTTTTCACCCACCCCAAACTCTCAGTCAGACATTTCACTCCTTCGCTTCATTTACCCTGTGCCAGTTTGCCTGTGATGTGGGTAGTAAACCTGAGATTATCATCTTTGGTTCTGCTTTTACATTTAGCTTCTAATTGTTTGAGTTCTTTCAGCAGAATGTCATTTCTAGACCTACAAGGTTGTTCATACCAGTGTGGACAATGATAAATGGATCTCTTTGTGTCCACCCCATGTTCCTCTCCAAACCTGTGGCCTTAACCTTGGCACTGGGCAGGCCACACTGTCTTTGGGACTCCTACTCATGGCTGCAGAAAACAGTATCTGTCCCCTAATTGGACTGTTCCCCACTGCTATTACTTTCCTACTTTCACCCCAACTTAAGTGGTTCCTTGTACCAAGGTGGCATGGCAGTTTGTTCATCTGATCTGCAGTCATAAAATCATAGTCATGCAACACAGAAACACGCCCTTTGGTCCAACCAGTCCACACTGACCAACTTTGCCAAGCTCAACTCGTCCCACTTGCCTGCGTTTGGCCCATCCCTCTCTAAACCTTTCCTACTCATGTACCTGTCCAAATGTCTTTTAAATGATGTAACTGTACCTGCATCTAACACTTCCTTTAGCAGTTCATTCCACATACCCAACCATCTTCTGTGTGAAAAAGCTACCTCTCAGGTTCCTTTTAAATCTTTCTCCTCTTACCTCTTATTTTGAACTGCTCCACCTTAGGGAAAAGACCTTTGCTCTTCACCTCTGTGACCCCTCATGATTTTATAAACCTCTATAAGGTCACCCCTCAACCTTCTCCGCTCCTATCTGTATAATGCAAACTCTCCAGTCGTGGTGACATCCTGGGAACTCTTTTCTGCAGCATCTCCAATTTAATAATAGCTTTCCTGTAGTTGGACTCTATACTGTACTGCAAAAGTGGCCTTACCAACATCTTGTACAAACTCAACATAGAATCCCAACTTCTATACTCAGTGGTCTGAGCAATGTAGGCAAGCGTGCTAAACGCCTTCTTAACCAACATGTCAACTGTGATGAAAATTTCAAAGAATTATGTGCCTGCATCACTAGGTCTCACTGTTCTGCAATACTATTTAGGGCCCTCCCATTAATTGTATAAGTCGTGCCATATTTGTTTTACCAAAATACAGTACCTTGCATTTATCTAAATGAAACTCCATCTGCCACTCCTCAGCCCATTAGCTCAATTGATCAAGATCCCTACTGTCTTCAACACAGTTTGCAAAAAGCTGGAAATGTTGGACAATTGCATGGACTGAGGCTCCTCAAATGCCATACCAGATCCTCAGATCTGCCTTACTTGCAGTTACACACTCCAATCACTGATCACAGACCAGGTTTGAATTTCCTAAGCTGAGGGCTTTGCCTTCGGGAACAAGGTCCAGGTAACTTTCCCCTTCCTTACATGACACAAGCTGAGACCCCAACTTCTCAATTCTGATCTGAAGCTCAGTGAGCTACCTGGATCCAAAGTTCCTCGAACTGTTGTAATGGAAGAAACAAGCAATGTAAATAATCCAATTAAAAAGTGTTTCCTTTTAAAGACATTGTACAAAGGCAAGCTTCTGTTTTGTCATTGAAGACTTTCCTGAAAACTAACTCAATGGTCTAAATTTTCCGTTATTCTGACTATATTTGCCTGTGTTCACATTGATGCCTACATCTCCACGGTGCATGGTGTCATTTAGTGAAGGCCATAAGTACATTAGTATGTGCATACGTGGGTTGATGTTTTACATTAGCAACCCATTATAATTGAACATTGTTTTGTGACCTGATTTATTTGGGTCGCTTCAGATTCGCTGGAATTTCTGTAAATGCTTTGATACTCTCACTTCAATCAAGAATTACTTCTTGAAGCTAAGAAGTGTTTCAGGTAAAATTCCTCGAAATGAAATGCAGAGACGTGCATTTCTTTTAACTTTGTAATTGATATTCTGCTAATGAAATTGCACAAACCACAGTCTCATAAACCAGCTTTACAAAAATCCATAACTCCTGAAAGCAGAGTTTTGCAAGAAGGCTCCTGTCATCGGCTAATTTGAGGCATTCTGGCTCCCCCACATTCCATTTTACATTGAAAACATGTCTTGCAAGATTGCCCAGATTTTCTGTTCAGGAAAGGTACATCATTAATAAACATGCAGACACAACATTGTGTGAATGTATTGATTGTGCAGAAAGTGTATTTTAATTGGCATAATCTCAAATTAAAACAGCTCTTTACTTTGCAATAGTTAGATGTACTTCCTTTCAATGACTTATTTGAAATGAATCAGGAACATTCGCTGTCGACGCTGGAACATATGAGTACTCAATGCACATTTCAGAATAGCTTTAAATCTGATTACTGTGAAAATTATTTCAAGGTTTTGAGAGAGACGGTTGTCATTCTTGTCCAGACTAATAGCTGGATTCTTCACCAGAATAATTGTTCAGATTTGTAAAATGCGAAATCCTGAATTATTTGTGATAATTTTAATAATTTGTAAAGCCTGTTGTAATTTGGCTATGTTTCAGCTTTTGTTCTGAGCGAGGGGGTAATTTATAAATGGAGGTGCCTGAGTCAGAAATAGGAAATGAAGCACCCAAATTTCGAGACACCCATACCCATGACCATAATGATGATTTTACCATGTGGTATTTTTGAAGTTAACAAGTGTTTATCCAATTAAAATGTATTTGTAAACAGTTCCTTTAACCCTGTTGATGCCTGCTTCTGTAATGAATTTAGAGACAAAAACCTGCACATGTTGGAATCCAAAGTAGACAAATAGGGGGCTGGAAGAACACAGCAAGCCAGGCAGCATGAGGAGGTGAAGAGTTCAATGTTTTGGGTACAACACTTCTTCGGGAATGCAGGTAGGGGTAGGGGGAGCTGCAGATAAAGGGGAGGGGGGGAAGAAGGGCTATGGGTGGGGAAGGGGGTGGAGTGGTGGGGTTAGTGATAGGTGAACACAGGTGGTGGGTACAACCTGGTTGGTCAATGGGAGGAATGAATCCGGTTGAAAGCTGGAAGGAAGGGTTGGATAGCAGGGATAGAGGGAGGAGGCGGGGCTGGAAAGGGAATTGGGGAATGGGTAGGAAGGTTATTTGAAATTGGAGAGCTCAATGTTGAGCCCTCTGTGTTGTAGGCTGCCCAGGCGGAAGATTAGGTGTTGTTCCTCCAATTTGCAGCCTTGATTCACTGTGGCAATGGAGGAGGCCGAGGATGGCATTGTCAGAAAGGGAGTGGGAAGGGGAATTGAAATGGGCAGTGAGCCGGAGATCAGGCTGGCCCGTACGGGCCTGGCTGAGATGCTCGGTGAAACATTCCCTTAGTTTATGTTTGGTCTCACCGAGGTAGAGAAGAATTTGACTGTTTTGTGAGTGGCGATGACCTACAAGGTGTACTGCAGAAATTCACCAAAGATCCTCAGACAGCACCTACCAAATCCACAACCACTTGCATCTAGAAAGACAAGGGCAGCAGCTACATGGGAACACCACTACCTGCAAGTTCCCCTCCAAGCCACTCATCATCCTGAGTTGGAAATATATCGTTGTTCCTTCACTATTTTAACAGTGGGCCGAAATCTTGGAATTCACTCCCTGAAGGCATTGTGAGTCAACCCACAGCAGGTGGATTGCAGCGGTTCAAGAGGGCAGTTCACCACCGTCTTCTCAGGGGCAACTAGGGATGGGCAATAAATGCTGGCCAGCCAGTGACACCCATATCCCACAAATGAAAAAAAAACAAATCCCAGAGCACTGAGGCGTACCATTCAAACAGCTGGCCTTGGCAGCTGGACTGCCCGTCTCTGAGCTCTTTATGTGAGGCAGTAGTCTAGCTTCAGTTAACCCCCTGCTCCACGCAAGCACCTTCTCCTGAGGTGGCACTGCCAAACCTGAAAATGTTCTTAATTCCACTAATGAAAATCCTGCTCATCGTGTCTGCCTTTATCACATCGTGTGTGTTCTGCCTGAAGATTGATGTTTGGCTCGTAGTCATCTTTCCTCCTCTCCCAGTCTTTGCAATTGGCAAAAAAAGACATTCAGTTTTCATCCCAACGATCATTAATGTTCTCTTCCTTGTTTTCTTTGAACTATTCCCTTCTTAACATTTCCTACTCAGACTCTGTTCCTAATTACCCGCTGCAGAATTCTTTAATCATTCATTCCCCATTGTCACCATTTTTACATTTTCTGTCCAACTGATCCTTTCCATTCTGTTAAAATTTGCTATAACAGATGGAAATGCACATTAGGTAATTTTAAAGAATGCTCTTATTTAAGAAATAGGAAATAACAGAAAAATATCTTTGGAGGATGAATTGGAGGAAATTTCATCCAAAATCAGTCATTCAAGATGGTGGCTGACACGACCTTCATGAATACATTTTGGAATCGGCAACAAATGCTGACCTTGCCGCAACCCATGAAAGATTTTAAAAAAAAATAAAACTGCTTTGAGGACATGTTTTAGGAACTATCAGTTTGGAAAAGGAAAACTCAAGTTTGTTTTTTTTTGCCAGTAAAACAAACACAGATGATTTGCTTGGTTCAGTGTTAATTTGATTTAATGAGTTTTTTTAAAATATGGGTCAGTCGTGGCACGAGGGTTACATTCTGACCTCTGAATCTTAAGCTTTTTGGTACAGGTCCCAGTCTGGAATTTGCGTGAAACCCAAGCCTGACACGCCAGTGTAGTGCTGAGGGAGATGTAAAAGCTAACCCTGCTCTGATCTGTCAGGTCAAAATAAAAGATCCTGTCTTCAAAAAAAATAAGGAAGCGAACATTAATGATTAAGAGGTACCCCAGACATCATGACCAATATTCATCCATCAACTAACATTGTCGAAACAAATCAGCTAGATATTCTCCCTCTTTTTTTTTTGTGGGAACTTACTGTGTGCAAATAGGCTGCTGTGTTTCCAACATTTCAGCAGTGTGACCCTTCCAAAAGGGTTTCATTGATTAAAATGTTTTGGGACAATCTGTGGTCTTGAAAGGATCTATATAATTTAATTGAACTGAATTTATTGTCACGTGTACCGAGGCACAGTGAAAAACTTTGTCTTGCGAGCAATACAGGCAGATCACAGAGTTAAATAGCATAGATAAGTAAATAATTGGTAAACAGCGGCAAAAACAAAAACACAGGTGTAAATAAAGCTTCCTAATGTAATTTGAATGTGGTACACCTATCCCTATGTTTCGGGGGCTTCATTATGTTAAAAGTTCTTGGTAAATGCGAGCTGTTTGAAATTACAGTTGAAAAATACGTTTGATATTTGGACTTAATTTCCACAATCAGTTCTTCTGCTCCTTTTTTTTCTTTCGATGTAATGTTACATTGCTAAATTCAGCAGAGAAATATGCTAATTCCTTTTGCTATTATCCTGCACAGTCTAATTAAACGAGGCATTCGGTCAGCAGAAATGTGCCATTGGTATATTTCAAATAGTAATCTTGCCTAGACTTTTGGTAGTATCTAGGAGAAAGTGAGGACTGCAGATGCTGGAGCTCAGAACTGAAAAATGTGTTGCTGGAAAAGTGCAGCAGGTCAGGCAACATCCAAGGAGCAGGAGAATCAACATTTCGGGCATAAGCCCTTCTTCAGGAAGAAGGGCTTATGCCCGAAACGTCAATTGTCCTGCTCCTTGGATGCTGCCTGACCTGCTGCACTTTTCCAGCAACACATTTTTCAGTTTTGGTAGTATCTGTGTGACAGTTTTTTTTGCTGATGGAATCCCCAGTGTTTGTTTTCCATCTAACTCAGAGTGAAATTGTGGCGTCTTTTCAGTGTTGACTAATAATTTAAAATGTTAGTTTTGAATATTAAGTAATCAACACTTGCTCAGTATGAGAATGTTAAAACCTGGAGCCTCAAACTGTCTTTGTGATTTCTTTCTAGGCGAAACCAAAGGACATTGAACCTATAGACTACGAGAATGTCTTATTACAGAAGAAAGCACAAATTATCAGTGATCCTTTGCGGGACATGCTGCTTTTCCCTAATGAAGATTTTCAGGTACTGTGAAGTTTAATGTTAGAGTAATAATGTTTCAAGTGGTTTTACATTTTGTTTGAACGGTACATTATGTTCAGTTCTGAGCAACACATGTTGGGGAGGATATACTACATGAATGATGCTGCTGCTAAAATGATTTAATTATCAGGGCATGGTAACCTAGACAGGACTCATACTGTCTTCTACAAAAGGTTAAAGGTTGATTTTTAAAGTACATATTTCATGGGACATGGGTGTCGCTTTCTAAGCTGGCATGTATTACCCAACTTGAATTGCCTGGCAAAAGATGGTGCATTTGTGTAAGGGATAAACCTGGGCAATTTTCCACATTGTTGGATAGATGCCAATGTTGTAGCTAGGAGCTCAGCTGGCTCCTGAGGTTTTCAGTCCCATTGGCAAAACAGTGACAGGGACCATAGCCTTTGCAGTATTCGTGCCCAGCTGTTTATCAGCGCCATTTAGAGGAAAGACAGGCAGCTGTGTTACTGGGGATTTCAAGACAAGGCTGAGGTGGATCAACCATTCAGCGCTTTTGGCTGAAGGTGGATGCAAATATTTCAGACTTGTCTTTTGCACTGGTGTGCTGGGCTGCCTTATCATTGAGGACAACTTGGAGCCACCTCTTCCTGCTAGCTATTTAATTCCCACCATTGTTCACATTTGGGCTACAGAACTTAGATCCAATCCTGCAATTCCTTTGTTGAAAGACAGTGTCTTTATTATGATTAAAAAGCAAGCTTCCACACTTTAACAAAATATCAGAATCTATATATATTCAAAGGAGAGTGTCATATTGCTGTATTATTCCAATATAATCTCAGAACTATACGTTCCCATATTTGTTTACGTAAGTATCCAGAGGGTCATGTTGCCCATTACTGCACTGTTTCAAATGAACAATGTATCAGTTCGCAGCACTTGATAATGATCTGATGATGCCCCACATTTGATATTTTTTAAGTGTGATTGAAAACCGCAAGGCATGACTCTGATTGAAAGATTGCAACCTATCCCTCTTCCTGAATTGGGACTGATGTACGATAACCAGTAGATGATTTGTTATTATTTCCAGCAGCCAAACCAAATAAGCAGAACTGTACTATGCACTGTCCCATTGCTTGAAAACTAATTTGGAGAGGTTTAGATAGCTATTGAGTGGAGTTTTTTTTAAATCAGTTTAATTATTTCCTTTTGGGGATGGTAAAAAGTTTCCAGACTCATTTGATCAAAGGAAAATGTAGCATTATTTAATGTTGTAAATTTCTTGGAATCAAACAAGAATACTAGGCTGCACCAGGAGATATTTCTTCAGCCAGTTTCCATGATATGTCTCTTTCCTCCTGCTGTTGGAAGTGTAGTCAAGTGTTGCCTTTTCCACTGAGCTGGGGAGTAGGTGAAAGGTTATGTCTAAAATCAGAGACCACTACTCAAATAAATCTGTCCACCTTGTTCTCTTTTTTGAATACCCAATGGGTAGCACACTTATTGTTTGGAACTTTATATGTCATGAATGGATATTTGTTGATGTTATGCATGATTACTGTAACAATTTCATAAATGTCAGTACCTTGATCTTTCTAAAGCACTGACAGTGTAATAGCACATTCCTAGGAGCTCTGTGGAATCATTAACATTGAGCCACATAAGGTGACTTTGGTTAGGTCATCAAAGCTTAGTCAGAGGTAGGTTTTGAAGAGGAGAGATATTCAGAGACGTTTAGGAAGAGAATTCCAAAGTTCAAGGTTTTGGCATCTGAAGCGATGGCTGCCATTTTTAGAGCTGTTAAAATCAGGGAAGCACAATGAGGTCAGATAACTCAGAGGGTTGTGGGACACTGGAGAGATGGGGAGCGGTTTGAAAAAGAGGTTTAAAATTAGGAAATCTAGGTGTTAATTGGAATCCCTCTTAAGGTTGGCAAACTCTGGGATGGTGGGTGAGTGGTACTTGGCATGGGTTAAGAACTGGGCAGAAGAACTCTGGATGGCTACAAGTTCACAGCAGGTGGGAGGCTGGTGAGGAGCGTATCAATGCTAAAGGGTATTTGCAAGAAATTGCTTCAGACATAGTTTAAAAATGGGGCTGCTTTTATAATTTGTTTTCCTGAAACTGTGAAGCAATTTAAGTTTGTTTATGACAAAGACTTGGCGTGATGACAAGAAAACGTTGTTGCTGGCTTCTAACTCCATTTGTTTACATAACTTTTAATTTAAACTTTGTAAAAGAAAGGCCCTTTGGGGGAGATGATGTGCACTTAATGTGGTGAGCCCCTTGTTACAAATGTTTACTGGGGGGATGATAGTGCAACTCCTTTCAAACTCATCTGCTTGGGTGGGTCATTATTTAAAGCAGAAAATTATCCCATCAGAGAAGTTATCTGCCTTCACTCTTGCAAGATCCCATAGCACCATTTCCAAGAAGAGTAGACAAGTTTTTTTCTGGTACCCTCAGTGATATCTGTCCCTTAAACACCAACAAAAAATAAATGTTATCTGGTCCTTAACACATTGTCATTTGCTGAGAGCCTGCTGTCAGTTGGGATTCTGTTGATCGAAAACTTGCTAGCCTCTGAGCTCAAAGATTACGGATTCAATTCTAGGAGTTAAGGACCAAATTTCCAGATGACACTCTAATGCAGTACTGTGGGAGTACTGCCCCACTCAGAGGTGCTGCTTTCCATGTAAAGCATTGCATTGAGGCTCTATCTACCCTCGTGTGGTTGTAATTGATTCCAGAGATTATTCTTGTTGGTTTGGCCAGTATTTGTGCTTAAGTAACATTTCAAACTAACTCAGTTGGTCAATAGTACATTTATATTTATCATTGAATCATAGAATCCCTACAGTGTAGAAGCAGGCCATTCAGCCCATTGAGTCCACACCGACTGTCCGAAGAGCATCCCATCCAGACCCACTCCATCCTTTTCCTGTAATCCTGCTTTTCCTATGGCTAGCCCACCTAGCATATGCATCCCTGGACGTTGTGGGGCAATTTAGCATGGTCAATCCTCCTAACCTGCACATCTTTGTTTATAGGAGCTTGCTGTGAGCAAATTGATTGGCACACATCCTGCATTGCAACAGTTGAAGTTTTTAAAAGTACTTGTGTTGTCTAATTAATATTTGAGGCACCCCATGGTCACAAAAGGTGCTTTGGAAATGACACTCTTACCAAATAATGGGAAGCACAAACTCCAACAACACCATCAAACACCTCCAACTTCTATAACTAAAAGGACAAGGGCAGCAGATACATGGGAGCACCACCCACCACCTACAAGTTTTCCTCTGAGTCACATGCCATCGTGGTTAGAATTAGACTGCTGTTACTTTACTGGCACTGTTGAAAATCCTGGAACTCTCTCCCTCACAGCACTGTGGCTGTACCTACATACCGAGGGACTGCAGCAGTTAGACTGCCAGCTCACTGCTACTTTTTCAAAGAAGGGAAGGAATGGCCAATACATAGTGCCCTTGCCGAAACATGTGGCGCTGGAAAAGCACAGCCGGTCAGTCAGCATCTGAGGAGCAGGAGAGTCAACCATTTCGCGCATAAGTCCTTCATCAGGAATGAGGGAGTAGCTCAAGGGGGCTGAGAGATAAATGGGTAAGGCTGAGGGGAAGGTAGTTGGGAATGTGATAGGTCGATGAAGGGTGGGGGTGATGGTGATAGGTCAGGGGGAGGGTGAAGCGGATAGGTGGGAAGGAAGATGGACAGGTAGGATCGTTCAGGAGGGCAGTGCTGAGTTGGAAGGTTGGACCTGGGATAAGGTGGGGAGAGGGGGAAATGAAGAGACTGATGAAATCTGGTATCCGTTGCTCTGGATGTGGTCTCGTCTACATTGGGGAGACAGGACACCAACTTGCGGAACGTTTCAAAGAACATCTCTGGGACACACGTAGAAAACAACCCCACTGCCCTGTGGCAGAACACTTTAGCACTCCCTCCCACTCTGCCAAGGACATGCAAGTTCTGGGCCTCCTCTACCGCAAAACTCTAGCCACATGACACCTGGAGGAAGAACACCTCATGATCCCCCTTTGGACCCTCCAACCACACAGGATCAATGTGGATTTCACCAGTTTCTTGAACTGACCCACCCCCCTCCTATTTACCTCTCAGCCCCCTTGGGCCACCCCCTCATTCCTGATGAAGGGCTTATGTCTGAAACGTCGACTCTCCTGCTCCTCGGATGCTGACTGACCGGCTGTGCTTTTCCAGTGCCACACTCTTCGACTCTGATCTCCAGCATCTACAGTCCTCACTTTTTCCATGGTGCCCTAGCCACCCAGCTCACAACCCATAAAATAATTTGGAAACAAAATCCAGTGCTTTATGCCGATGAATGTTCAGCATACTCTTGATAAGCTTTGAGAAGTAATTTCCCCTTACACCAGATGCACATTTTCAAAGTCTACGCGAGAGGAAATTGTACTGGTTTAATGTTTATGTGTCACAGAAATGTTGAAATTGCACCTGGGAGCAGATCAGCTTGAAAAGGTTCAAGGACAAAGTCCTATATCCTTCCTTCACGTCAAGGAGCTGTTTTATCTTGCCAGAATTTTTTTTTCTTTTGCTGCAGAACTGTTGGTTTTACAATATAAACCTGTATGTCATACTTCCTATCTCATTCAGAGGGAAGACATATGTCAAAAAGATAAAGCCCCAGACTGATATTTGTTTTAGCTCTGAGTTGCCGGACAAGACTGCTGAGTATTCTTTTACTAACCCTAATCTTCTTGTTCTGGATTTGCATGAGTGAGTTATGAAGGTTTTTTGGTGCTTTTTGTTGCTGTTGTGTCTCAAAGGGATGTTTGAAATTTTTTTCCTCTGCAAAACAGTGGTAACTGGCCAGTGAATTTATTCGAGGCTGGGTTAAATAGATAAACTTTTGATTAGCCAAGGGAGTCAAGGGTTATAGGAAACAGGCAGACAAGTGGAGTTAAAGCTACGGTTAGTGAATGGTAGAGCAGACTAAAGGAGTTGAAAGGCCTGTTACTCTCATC
This sequence comes from Chiloscyllium plagiosum, assembly GCF_004010195.1. Classification (NCBI taxonomy): domain Eukaryota; kingdom Metazoa; phylum Chordata; class Chondrichthyes; order Orectolobiformes; family Hemiscylliidae; genus Chiloscyllium; species Chiloscyllium plagiosum. The sequence continues at coordinate 17,446,077 of NC_057715.1, forward strand.
ATAATAATTCTGATCACACTTGTTAAAATTGGACGAATCCAGGCTTCCCACTTACTCAGGATTGACCAACACTCTCCATCAGCAATGCCTACCTTGTGAATTGTAGTTACTGCCGAGTACGTGGCTTTGATTTAACATCTTGTCTGAAAGATGGCCTCTCTGACCTTGTAGCATGGAAGTATAAGAACAGAAGGAAACCATATTGACTCTCAAACCTCTTCCTGCAGTTAATGAGATCAGAGCTATCTGCAACCTGATTCCATATATTCCTAGCCCACTTCATCTCATATCCCTTAATATGTTTGGATTGAAAAAACCAACTATCCATTCAAATGTAAGATTTGCAGTTTACCAGGAGTCAGAAGAAATTTTATTTTGAGGGCTATTCTTGAGATTTTCTTGATTTGATTTTTTTTATTTTTAACAGCATTATTATTAAGTGGTGAAGTTATGTCATAACTTTCTGTATAGGTATTAATTATTTCTTTCAGGATTTCCTGTTTTAGATAGCAGATATCCCAAATGGAAAGACTAATATATAACCGCTCATTCCGTAACAAGTAGGTATTAATCTGATCAAAGTGGAGTGCAAACGTGTCGGTGCTCTAATATCATGTCCTATTCTGCAACTGAATTCCTTTTCAGGAGCTGTTGTTGAGCTGCCCTCTCGAGTGGCTTGTCAGGCCATTTCAGAAAGTAGTTAAGAATAATCTCCATCCCTGTGGATCTGGAATTACATAGAGGCCAGACCAACGAAAGATAATTTCTTTAACTAAAAATCATGTGTATTTTTTTTGTGTTTAACTTTTGGGTCTCCTGCTCATTTATTCTGGTCTCTGGACTATAAGCTGTATAAGGTGAGCACTTTGTGACTGCTCCATGTCATGACTGAGCTCATATCAAATGTAAAAGCATCTTTGCACACTCGTGATTTCACTGCACCAAGTCATGTGTATTGGTATTTCAGTGTTATATCCCATATGGACCAAGTCTTCTTGAGTGCAGGCTGCTTTCATACTGAAAGCTTGAGTCAGCCTGAGGTGATCCTGGCATCAGTTACTGTACAAGGTGTCACACACACCTGAGCTGACAGCTGAGCAAGGTGTGGCGAGATATTCTGCAGGAGGGAGTCTTACTTCCTAGTAACTCCAATAGCAGTGTGGATCACATGGGTTTAAATCTATTCAAGAATGGAAAGTACTTTCCAACTTTAAAATCCTTGTAGATGCAAATGCACTGTTAGGAGTGATTCTGTTGGAGTTTAACCCTAATAGGTGCGAGTTGATGCACTTTGGAGGATGTAATTGGACCAGGGAGGACTCAGTGAATGGTAGGACACCAGGAAGCTAAGAGGAACAGAGATATCTTGTGGTGCTTGTCCATAGGTCCCTGGAGGTGGCAGGGCAGGTTTCTAGGGTAGTCAATGAAAGCATTCACGACTCCGTATGTTATTGGTCATGGCACAGATTACAAGAGCAGGGAGGTTGTTGTTGGAGCTGTACGAAACTTTGTTTAGGTGACAGCTGGAGTACTATGTGCAATTCTGATCACCAGGCTATAGGAAGGATGGGATTGTACTGGGGGGCGGTGGGAGTGTAGAGGAGATTCACCAGGATGTTCCTTGGGATGGAGCATTTTAGCTGGATAAGCTTGGGCTTTCTTTTGAGCAGAGAAGGCTGACAGGAGAACATGACCGAGGTGTCTCAGACTGTAAGGGGCATGGACAAGATGGAAAGGAAATAACTGTTCCCCCAGTCGAACGGTTGGTAACAAGGAGTCATAATTTTAGGGTTAAAGTCAGGAGGTTTGGAGGGGATTTGTGGAAACATTTTTTTCACCTAGTTGGGGGAGGGAATCTGGGAAGTATTTCCTGGGAGGGCAGTAGAGGCAGGAAACCTTTAATCTTTAAAAAGAACAGGAATGCAATATCATAATATTCAAGGTCAAGGACCAAGTGCTAGAAAGTGGGATTTGTGTAGATGGCTCTGCACAGACTTGATGGGCTGAAGGATCTCTTTGCTATCTAACTCTATGACCCGAAGCACCCTGACCAATAGATTCAGGGACACAAACATTTAACACAAAAACTAGAGGCCTTAGTAAATGGATGAACAAGATGAGTAGAGTGTGTGAAGTGAGAGAATCCCAGACTTTTTCAAAGCGGGGGCGGGGGGGGGGGGAGCGGATGCTGACAGTGTGGAGAGATTTTCCTGATGGGACTGCGGTGCATGGGGGGGCGGGGAGGTTTAATCACATGATCTTGGCCTTGATGGTAACGTCGCTGTCCTCCTTCCAGGCTCCAACTCAAACTCAGGTGACTGCCAACTCAGTGACGCCACTGTTTACGCCATGTAGGTCATCCTTGTCCTACCAATTCCATGATTTGTGTGGGAAGGTGGGGGGAGGGGCACATTTCCTGTCACGGGTCACCCCAGCACCCTCTGATCATGCAGACTTCTCCAGAGCTTCTGTGTGTTTTGCTTCCTGCATTTGACCCAGTTACAATTACAGTTTCAAGAAGGGAGTTCCAAACATCTCCTGCCCCCTGTGCAATTGGCTGAGAGTTAGCAACAAGAGGAGGAGGCACCGAACAGCAACATAGACCCATCAGGCCGAATGGTCTCCTTCTCTTGCAATAAATTTTATTTAGGCATCAGCCTGGATTTGGTGTTCACATCCTTGTAATGGGACTTGACCCTGCAAACCTCTGACACAGGAATGACTTGGATATTTATAACAGCTTTAATGCAGTAAAACTCCCCAAGGTGCTCAGGAGAAATGATCAAACTAAGTACTAACACCAAGCAACAGTTATTTGGATAGGTGACTGAAAACTTTGTAAATTTTTAAGAAGTGTTTTAAAGGAGGAGGGAGGTGGTTAGCTGATGCAGCTAACATTGCAGGCACCCAGGGTAGAGTATAGAAATTGGGGAAAGCTCAAGAGATCAGAATTGGAAGAGATCGGAAATCTTGGAAGGTTGTGGAACTGGAAGAGATTTCAGAGCAAGGTAAGTGCCAGTTCTACGCAGAGTCTTGACTAAGAATTAGGGTAAAAGGAGTAATAATTTTACTTCAGTTACTGCTGAATTGTGTGGCCATTTGCACTGATGTGCTTTGAGGGGCCTGCGTCACTGACATGTTAGTTTAGGCTTTCACTTCACCATTTTGAATGAATTATTTTCCAAAGAAAGCCTAAGATCCAAATTCAATTGTGGAGAAAGTGAAGACTGCAGATGCCGAAGATCAGAGTCGAGAGTGAGGTGCTAGAAAAGCACAGCAGGTCAAGCAGCATCCGATGAGCAGGAGAATTGACGTTTCGGGCAAAAGGCTCTGGCCTGAAACATAGATTCTCCAGCTCCTCGGATGCTGTTGATCTGCTGTGCTTTTCCAGCACCCCTTTCTCGACCAAATTCAATGGTGTTGTGCATGCCGATGATGAGAGATAAAGCCAAGGACTTTGGATGCTGGAAATGTGAAACAAAGACAGAAATAACTTGAGAAACCCAGCAGGTCTGGCAGCATCAGTGGAGAGAAGGCAGAGTTAACATTCCAGGTTCAGTTACCCTTCTTCAGAACTGATTGTAACTAGGAAAAGGTGATATATATATACTGAAGACATATATTGAAGTTGGGGGTGGGAAGAGGAAGGAGTGAGCGGTAAGGGAGAGAATGATAGTTAGGAAGGTAAGGAAATTAACGATTGAATGCCAGGGAGAAAGGAAACCTGAGAATGGGGACCATACATAGCTGAAAATGGGTTGGCTATGCTGAAAGCAGTCCATGTGATGACAAGGCTGGAGGAAGGTAAAGGACAAGGAAGAAGGTTTTCTCTTACTGTGAGTTGAGTTCTTTGGAGCTGTCTTCCACAAAAGGTGGTGGAAGTAGACTCTTTAAATATATTTAAGGTAGGCAGATTCTTAATAAACAAGGAGGTGAATTGTTATTGGGGGTAGCCAGAAATGTGGCATAATCAAATTAGTCATGAGCTTTGAATGGAGGAGCAGGTTTAAGGATTGAATAGCCTACCTGCTTCTAACTCATATGTTTGTGTGTTCATTGTAATTGCAGCATTGAAGAGGCACCTCCTTTTGCAGTGTGGTCACTTTTACAATGTAGGAAGTGTAGCAGCCAATTTGTACAAAGCAGAATCCCACAGACAGCAATGTGACAATAGCTGGATCACTTTTTTTTGTGATGCTGATAACTATTAGCTAGAATAGCCTGTCTGTTGCTCTTTGATATAGTGGCGTGGGATCTTTACAGAGAAGGCAGTTGGACATTTTTTAAAAATACATTCATAGGATGAGGGCATTGCAGCTAGACCAGCATTTATTGCCCATCCCCAATTGCCCAGAGGGCAGTTAAGAGTCAACCACATTGCTGTGAGTCTGGAGTCACATAGTGAGACCAGGGAAAGATGGTGGTTTCATTCCCTAAAGGACATTAGTGAATCAGACGGCACTCAATTCATGGTCATCATTAGACTCTTGATTCAAGATTTACATTGAATTCAAATTCCACCACCTGCCGTTTTGGGACTTGAACCCAGAACATTACCTGGGTCTCTGGATTAACAGTCCAGTGATAATACCACTAGGCCATTGCTTCTCCTTAATACCTGAGTGACACCACCTCCGTCAGAGCAGGGCCCCCTCAGCATCACACTTAGTTTTCTGCTCTAGTTTCTCAAGTGAGACTTGAATAATCCACAACCTTATGATTCAGGGAAGCGAGAGCTGAGCTGAGCGATGACGTGATTTACTGATGAGGTGAATGATAAACTCAGTCCACAGGGGATTAAAGTGCTCATGTTATAGTGTGCTTTTTATGGTCTGATAATCTCCAAGGTTTGTGCGTGACAGCGATTGTATGCTTCATAGCCACTCCCTCAATTCAGAAACAAAGGGACCTTGTTAAAAATGTAGCTATTTTTAACTCCTATTTACTATGTCTGTCTAAATTCAAGAAATATGTCTGTGGAATTTCTCCATTTCATACGTTGTTTTTGTCAGTTGTAAACAGGCTTTTGAATAAAAAATATTGAAAGTCAGTCACTGGCACATAATCATGAACTGACTTTGATCTATCAAATCTTTTTCTTCTTTGGATGAAGTGATGTACTTTGTAATGAGGGACAAGGAGAGGCAATATCCTGTATAACAAAATGGCAGAACTTTAAAGCGGCTGCAGGAACAGGAGACTCTGTGTATACATAAATATTTGAAGGTGACAGAACAAACTCACAAATCTGTTTAAACTAGCATTCAGCATCCTGGTCTTTATAAATAGAGAGTGAGGCCAAAAACAAGGAAGTGATGCTGCCACCTTTATAAAGCACCTCAGCTGATATTGTGTCCAATTTTAGACACCACACTTTAAGAAGGATGTCCAGGCTTTGAGAAAGACACAGAGGTAGTTTACTGGAACAGCACTAAAGGACTTCAGTTATGTAGAGACAGAAACAGAAATTGCTCGTAAGGCTCAGGAGGTCTGGCAGCATCTTTGGAGAGAAAGCAGAGTTAATATTTCAGTTTCAGTGACCCTTACTCAGAACCGTTGCATGGGCTATCATAGACAAAACCACAATGTGCATCAGGGTGGTAGTACATGGACTTTGAAAAGCTGGTTAGTGGCAGTAAGTGGGTGCTAAAGGCTGGGAGCTGCGTGATGTCATTTTCCTAACAGTCATCTATCAGTTTGTTAATGTTCAGAGCTGAATTGCTGCAATCAAAGTTAATGCAGAGCACACTCAACCTCTCTCCCTGTTTCAAACAAAAAACATCAGAGGCCCAGGATAGTTCTGTTTTAAAAGGAAGGCAGCTAAAAGATGTCTCCAGTCTGAGAAACCATAAAATTCTGCAGTAAAATTCAGCTAAAAACAATGGGGAATAAAATCTATACTAAAGAGGCCTTACCTGTGTCCTAATGTTGATTGATTCTACTAGTTTCTGTTTGAAACAAAAAAAAGGAAATGCGCGCATGATGTGATCATCGCTTGTTTAGGTGCGAATGCCACCTCCAGGTATGACCCTGCAAAGGGGCATCAAGTCTTAAAGTTGCAATCAAAGAACTAAACATAAAAACAGAGAAAGCACCACCCTGCAGCTGACATAACCAGTTATAAACAATCTTTCCAGCAGAACACTGACAAGGAGTGATAGACCGTCAAACCTTTTCTCACTTCGGGGACTAAAGGGTTAAGACAATGAAAATTCGCTGGTACTTTGACAATGACTGCAAAGATGCTGACAAAATGTTTCAGATTTGAAAGACCAACTTCAAGTTTGTGTCTGTTTCAGGATTCACAGGTTTGACAATGGCCAGGTGAAACAATCAACTGATTTGTATGCAGGAGAGAACACACATACAGGATGTGATTTCACTCAAGCTGACTTAGTAGAACTGATCAATGACTTTGCACCCCTCACGTCCTTCAGCAAATCTCTTTGGTCCAAACCCAGTGAATATATAAAATGATGCTGCTCCAGAGGAAGGATGTGAGTTTGAAGCACTCATAGAAAGCTAGCTGCATTTCCGAGTGCTTGACTCTGGAACACTATTAAACCTGTCACACCCAAATCTTGTATGAAGTGTGGCTTGATTCACCCACCAGCAGCATCCAAACTTTTATGATATATGCAAGCTATATTCCACAAGAAGATTCCTGATGAAGGGCTTATGCTCGAAACATCGATTCTCCTGCTCCTCGGATGCTGCCTGACCTGCTGTGCTTTTCCAGCACTGCACACTCTACTATGTTCCACAAGAGGACATTGGATTAAACTGTGAGAAATACAATTGCCTAGACAAATCCAAAGGCAACTCAATACTCCACAGCAGCATGGAAAGGAGAGTTAACAACGGAGCACTGCCAGAGACGCTTCCAAAAACCCATCCATAGCACAGAAAATAGAAGAATTAACAGTAATGACACAGTTTGTAAACCCCAGTCAGACATTATATGCAATAAACTTGACACACCACATGGATACTATCAGAAATGCTGAAGCATTTACCTTCAACCAAAGGGAATGGACAATACATGTCAAAATTAACACTAAATACAAATGTAATCCCTACATGCATCTTACAGAAAGATATACTCAGGAAACTGGCATAGTGTCACTGGCACAGTTGACACAAAATAGGCTAACTGCTTAGAACAGGTCCAATATCTAATTCATTGGCTTTAACCATCTTAAATATCAATATAGATTCTCATTACAGACAACCTTTTTTGTGTAGTTGAAAAACCAGTGCAAGATGGACGTTCTGTTATTTATCCAACAGCATTCACTGATCTCCATATTCTTGTGAACCACAAGGTAACAAGCCCATCAGTTACAGCCCGAGAGATTAGAGACTGAAGCATCGAATGACATTTAGGTCATAGCTGAGTAGAGCAGATTCAGCAAGCGATATTTGAGAATGACCAGCTGCCAAAATGATCACTATCACTGGTGGGTCCTGAATACATCCAACAGATCCCTGAGGTAGAGTTTTCATGTTCATTCAAAAATACAAATTTTCTGGGTAATCCAAGATGGAGGACAGGAAATATTTTTGGTTGTAACAAGCGGCTCCTTTTTTGAAGTATCTTAGGTGTTGGAGGTGATTTCCTCAAATTCCAGGAGCAGCAATTACTGTTTTATATGCTGTTGCGTTGTTTTGGAACTTTGGAGGGATAAAAACTCAAAAAAACAGCACTTTTAAAAGGGAAAGGAACAGACAAAGATAGCACATAGTGAGGTCAGTGCAGGAGAGAGAAAGAAACCCACACTGCTAACTGACAGCAGTGAACCTGCGCAGTTACTGCCTTTGCTGTTTTAATTCATGTATCACTGGACATCGGAATGCGTCTGGGAAAATTAACAAACAGTCAAATTCACAACTGATCTTGGAGGAACCTATTTGGGAGAAGTCACAGCACAGAAACAGATCAGTGGATATTTTTAAGTGTGGCCTTACAGTAAGTCTGCAGTAGTGAGTAGAGTGGGTTCTTTCTTGATTATATGCTTTATTGAGGTATGCCTCTTGATTAAACTTAAAAATATGAGCCATAAGTATTAAGTTAGCTTGGAGCAGTGTTTTGTAGAGGAATAAGACAGTGCTATTTTCTGGGTCTGTAGATTGGAAGAAGCAAAAATGGCCCTTAGTAGAGTGATATGCTCTTCTTGTTGGATGTGGGAGTTTAGGGAGAGTTTACATGTTACTGAGGATTATATCTACAATAAATGCTGTTGGTTGCGAATGCTATCAGATTGACTGGATCGGTTGGAGAGACAGTTAGAGGCAATGAGGAATTTAAAAGAGCAAGGGAATGTGATAGATGGCAGTTATAGGAAGGGAGAAAAGTTGCAGATACAGTCACATGGATGAGTTAACTCCAGGAAAGAGAAGGGAGGTAGGCAGGTAGTGCAGGAGTCTTCTGTGGCTATCCCCATTTCAAACAAGGATGCTGTTTTGGAAAATGTAGGGGGTGATGGATTCTCTGGGGAATGTAGCATGAAAAGCCAAGTTTCTGGTATTGAGGCTGGCTGTAATGCAATGAGGGGTATGTTGGGTTCCAAGAGTTCTATTGTGTTAGGGTACTCTCTAGTCCGAGGCACAGACAGACGTTTCTATGGCCAGCAGCGAAAAAGCATTATGGTGTGTTGCCTTCCTGGTGCCAGGATCAAGGATGTCTCCGAGAGGGTGCAGAATGTTCTCAATGGAGAAAGAACCCAGCAGGAGGTCATTGTACACATTGGAACCAATGACATAGAGTCATAGATAGAGTCATAGAGATATACAGCATGGAAACAGACTCTTCGGTCCAACCCGTCCATGCCGACCAGATATCCTAACCCAATCTAGTCCCACCTGCCAGGACCTGGCCCATATCCATCCAAACTCTTCCTATTCATATACCTGTCCAAATGCCTTTTAAATGTTGCAATTGTACCAGCCACCACCACTTCCTCTGGCAGCTCATTCCATACACGTACCACCCTCTGCGTGAAAAAATTGCCCCTCTCATCTTAAACCTATGCCCTCTAGTTCTGGACACCCCGACCCCATGGAAAAGACTTTGTCTATTTACCCTGTCCATGCCCCTCATAATTTTGTAAAGCTCTATAAAGTCACCCCTCAGCCTCCGACGCTCCAGGGAAAGCAGTCCCAGCCTGTTCAGCCTCTCCCTATAGCTCAAATCCTCCAACCCTGGCAACATCCTTGTAAGTCTTTTCTGAACCCTTTCAAGTTTCACAACATCTTTCCGATAGGAAGGAGACCAGAATTGCTCGCAATATTCCTATAGTGGTCCTGTACAACCGCAAAATGACCTCCCAAATCCTGTACTCAATACTCTGACCAGTAAAGGAAAGCATACCAAACATAGGAAGGGAAAAGGAGAAGATTCTGAAGTGAGAATATAGAGAGTTAGGTAGGAATTTAAAAAGGAGGTCCTCGAGAATACTAATATCTGGACTACTCCTATTGCTGTGAGCTAGTGAGGGCAGGAATAGGAGGACAGAGCAGATGAATGCATGGCTGAGTAGCTGGTGTATGGTAGAAGATTCACATTTTTCAAACATTGGAATCTCTTCTGGGTAGAAGTGACCTATACAAGAAAAATGGATTGCTCCTGAATTGGAAGGGGACTAATATACTGGCAGAGAGATTTGCTAGAGCTGCTCGGGAGAGGAGATGGTGAGGAAAGAGATCAATCTGAGTCTGGTACAGTTGAGAGAAGAAGCGAGTCAAACAGTCAGGGCAGGCAGGAACATTGCAGAAAACAAGGTCGGACTGAAATTGAACTGCATTTATTTCAATGCAAGGGGCCGAACAGGGAAGGCAGATGAACGCAGGGCATGGTTAGGAACATGGGACTGGGATATCATAGCAATTACAGAAACATGGCTCAGGGATGGGCAGGACTGGCAGCTTAATGTTCCAGGATACAAATGCTGCAGGAAGGATAGAAAGGGAAGCAAGAGAGGAGGGGGAGTGGCATTTTTGATGAGGGATAGCATTACAGCTGTGCTGAGGGAGGATATTCCCAGAAATACATCCAGGGAAGTTATTTGGGTTGAACTGAGAAATAAGAAAGGGATTATCACCTTATTGGGATTGTATTGTAGACCCTCTAATAGTCAAGAGGGAAATTGAGAAACAGATTTGGAAGGAGATCTCAGTTATCTGCAAGAATAATAGAGTGGTTATTTTAGGGGATTTTAACTTTCTAAACATAGACTGGGACTGCCATAATGTTAAGGGTATAGATAGAGAGGAATTTGTTAAGTATGTACAAGACAATTTTCTGATTCAGTATGTGGATGTATTAGAGAAGGTGCAAAACTTGACCTACTCTTGGGAAATCAGACAGGGCAGTTGACTGAGGTGTCAGTGGGGGAGCACTTTGGGGCAAGCGACTATAATTCCATTAGTTTTAAAATAGTGATGGAAAAGGATAGACCAGATCTAAAAGTTGATGCTCTAAATTGGAGGAAGGCCAATTTTGACGGTATTAGGCAAGAACTTTCAAAAGCTGATTGGGGGCAGATATTTACAGGTAAAGAGATGGCTGGAAAATGGGAAGCCTTCAGAAATGAGATAATGAGAGTCCAGAGAAAGTATATTCCTCTCAGGGTAAAAGGGAAGGCTGGTAGGTATGGGGAATGCTGGATGACTAAAGAAATTGAGGGTTTAGTTAAGAAAAAGAGAAGCATATGTCAGGTGTAGACAAGATAGATCGAATGAATCCTTAGAAGAGTATAAAGGCAGGAGGAGTATACTTAAGAGGGAAATCAGGAGGGTAAAAAGGGGACATGAGATAGCTTTGGCAAATAGAATTAAGGAGAATCCGAAGGGTTTTTACAAATACATTAAGGACAAAAGGGTAGCTAGGGAGAGAAGAGGGTCCCTCAAAGATCAGCACGGCAGCCTTTGTGTAGAACCACAGGAAAAGAAGGAGATACTAAACGAGTACTTTGCATCAATATTTACTGTGGAAGAGGACATGGAAAATATAGAAAGTAGGGAAATAGATGGTGACACCTTGAAAAATGTCCATATTACAGAGGAGGAAGTGCTGGATGTTTTGAAATGCTTAAAGGTGGATATATCCCCAGGACCTGATCAGGTGTACCTAGAACTCTGTGGGAAGCTAGGGAAGTGATCGCTGGGCCTCTTGCTGAGATATTTGTATCATCGATAGTCACAGGTGAGATGCCAGAAGACTGGTGCTTGGCTAACATGGTGCCACAGTTTAAGAAGCTTGGTAAGGACAAGCCAGGGAACTATAGACCAGTGGTGGGCAGGTTGTTGGAGGGAATCCTGAGGGATAGGATGTACATGTATTTGGAAAGGCAAGGCCTGATTAGGGATAGTCAACATGGTTTTGTGCGTGGGAAATCATGTCTCACAAACTTGATTGAGTTTTTTGAAGAAGTAACAAAAAGGATTGAGAGGGCAGAGTGGTGGATGTGATCTATATGGACTTCAGTAAGGTGTTCAGCAAGGTTCCCCAAGGGAGACTGGTTAGCAAGGTTAGGTCTCATAGAATACAGGGAGAACTAGCCATTTGGATATAGAACTGGCTCAAAGGTAGAAGATAGAGGGTGGTGGTGGAGGCCTGTGACCAGTGGAGTGCAACAAGGATCGGTGCTGGGTCCATTAATTTTTGCCAATTTATATAAATGATTTGGATGTGGTCATAAGAGGTATAGTTAGTAAGTTTGCAGATGACACCAAAATTGGATGTGTAGTGGACAGCGAAGAAGGTTACCTCAGATTACAACGGGATCTTGAGCAGATGGACCAATGGGCTGAGAAGTGGCAGATGGAGTTTAATTTAGATAAGTGCGAGGTGCTGCATTTTGGGAAAGCAAATTTAAGCAGGATTTATACATTTAAGGGTAAGGTCCTAGGGAGTGTTACTGAACAAAGAGACCTTGGAGTGCAGGGTTAATAGTTCCATGAAACTAGTCACAGGTAGATAGGATAGTGAAGGAGGCATTTGGTATGCTTTCCTTTATTGGTCAGAGAATTGAATACAAGAGTTGGGAGGTCATGTTGTGGCTGTCCAGGACATTGGTTAGGCCACTTTTGGAATATTGCGTGCAATTCTGGTCTCCTTCCTATCGGAAAGATGTTGTGAAACTTGAAAGGGTTCAGAAAAGCTTTATAAGGATGTTGTCAGGGTTGGAGGATTTGAGCTACAGGGAGAGGCTGAATATGCTAGGGCTGTTTTCCCTGGAGCATTGGACGCTGAGGAGTGATCTTATAGAGGTTTATAAAATCATTTGGGGCATGGATAGGATAAATATAAAGTGATTTCCCTGGGGTGGGGGAGTCCAAAACTAGAGGGCATAGGTTTAGGGTGAGAGGGAAACGATATAAAAGAGACCTAATGGGCAACTTTTTCACGCAGAGGGTGGTACGTGTATGGAATGAGCTGCCAAAGGAAGTGGTGGAGGCTAGTATGATTGCAACATTTAAAAGGCATTTGGATGTTATATGTACAGGAAGGGTTTGGAGGAAAATAGGGCAGGTGTTGGCAGGTGGGACTAGATTGGATTGTGATATCTGGTCGGCATGGACGGGTTGGACTGAAGGGTCAGTTTCCATGCTGTACATCTCTGTACCTCTATGACTCTCTAGGAATGTAATCTTCTCGATCAAACAGCTCGTAATTCTGTGAAGATAAGTTAGATCATATTGATATAAGTTGCATGGATGCAGGAAAAACTGCGAGATTGGCATGTGAATATATTGTCTCAACATAAATAAAAACTACAATTAACTCATCATGATGTGTGAAATATTTCTCCAACAATATTGTAATCGAGGGAACCTGTTCTTCCACATGAGATTCCTTCTAAGCCATGTATCAAGACGACCTCTGATATTGTCCATTATGACCAACCATTTCACCAAATTCCCTTTTGTGTTATTAGCCAAAGATATCACTCGTAGATACACCTAGCACAGTATTCAGCATGTTCAGTGTGCAGATTATATCCAACAACAGTTTGTTATACACTAGTACATCCTTATGGAACATGCTGGAGATGTGGTGTTCAATACATTATCCCTTCTCCTCACTATCCTTAGTTGCAGTCTCACAAAATGCACTGATGTATTGGTAAAATCCATGGCCATTAAATGCAAAGCAGCTTGCCAAGACTTTTGGATAGTGATGTTAAATGTACATGCTGCTCCTGTGTACAAAGGTTTATACTCACTGGCAATGCTCATGCTTAGGAGATTGATCCATACTATTCTTCTGCCTCATGCTGTCATTCCCAAACTATATTCTCATGACATAGTGTGGTAAAGAAGGGAGACATTGGTACGAGAGCATGGTGAACAGACATGCAGTCAGTTGTCCTGACTTAAACCAGGTCAAAATGGGTGAGTTCAAGATTTTTATTTAGGCACATGAGTTTGTGCAAAAATAATACCTCATTGTGTCTGGCATAGATGATATGACGTTGTTATAAGCCGTAATCAAGCTTTGTGAAGAAATAGACAATACAGTCCAATAGCTTATCATCAACCACCAGTCACACAGGATGAAGGTTATGGCTATTGAAGATACATACCTGTACATCCATGATAACGGTTATCACACAGCAGATTGAAGCTACACCACCAACTCATGATAACCATATAAGAACTACGTCTGGATGTGTTGTATACCCATGACACCATCTAAATTTATAACTGAAATATATATTCATCCTTGTCAAAGGCAAAGGGTTCCCTTTTTTACTTGAAGGGAAAAAAGGGGAGTTTATATTACTGAACAGATTCCATCTTGACAGATTGCACCCTGGCAGACACATGCTTGTCTCCAATCACTCTGCGTGTAATGGAAGCAATGTAGTCTTGTCAGTTATATATGTATAATGTACAGTAACATCTGTAAGCTCAGAGGTCAGACTATCTGCAGCAATGATGGAGCTCTAGATCCATCAGATATTCCATATTCTGAGAAAAGATTTTACCTTCATATAAAATTCACTGTGTATCAAGATTGAGGGTAGGTTTGGGATTAAATTGTAAAAGTTACTTCTGCAGTTTGGGTTTGATACTGATTGCTGTACAACTGAAACTACCACATGCCAACAGTTTTGAAGTTCAAAATGATTGAAAGGAGGCAGAGGCAATGCCATTGGGCTAGTAATTCAGAACAGCAGGATAATCCTCTGGGAACATGCGCTTGAATTCAATTATGACAGATGCTAAAATTTGAATTCAGTCAAAATCTGGCCTAATGGTGACTACTGTTTAAAAAAAAAAATCTGGGTCACTAATGACCCTTAGGGAAGGAAATCTGCTTTTGTTATCTGAGCTCAGACCCTCCGCAATCTTAATAACCCTCTGAAATAACCCTGGCAAACCACTCAGATCAAGGGATGATTAGGGTTGAGCAGTAACTGCTGGCCCAGCTTTCAGAGATGTTAAGATGCCTTGATATATAGACATTCTTGACAATCTCTGTTTCCCCAATATTGCTGGGACAGAGTTGATGTTGGAACAAAATTCTTGCTGAAAATGTAACCATAATAGGTAAATAGGCAAAGTCTTTTCCATGTGGTCGGGGAGTCCAGAGGGCATAGGTTTAGGGTGAGAGGGGAAAGATATAAAAGAGACCTATGGGGCAACTTTTTCACACAAAGGGCAGTGTGTGTATGGAATGAGCTGCCAGAGGAAGTGGTGGATGCTGGTACAATTGCAACACTTAAGAGGCATTTAGATGGGTATATGAATAGGAAGGGTTTGGAGGGATATGGGCCGGGTGCTGGCAGGTGGGACTAGATTGGGTTGGGATATCTGGTCGGCATGGACGGGTTGGACCGAAGGGTCTGTTACCATGCTGTACATCTCTATGACTCTATGTTTATTTAACAGTGGTGGTGTAATTCTCTTTTTTTAAAACAGTCAACACTCCTGTTCCAAGCATAGAAAATGTTATGTAAAAATAGCAACAATATGAACTTAACAATCCTCTTCTGGGTTGGCAGAATTAATGTCATCCTCCACTTGCTCCCTTCTTTTCTCTTTTTCACTTTCCCCCTTGCTTTCTGCGTATCTCTCTCTCTTTCTCTTTTGTGTTCTCTTTCTTCTGTCTCATTCCCTCCCTCGCACGTCTTATGCTCGATGTTTTGTTTTGCCCCCGAGAATGAAATAACAGCTGAGCGATTTGGAGCTGTCATTTGCTGGGCATGTTCTCCTGCAGGTTTCCTTCTGTCTGTTACCTTATTAATCAGACAATTGTGTACTTTATGCTGTGGAACAGAGAGCTGTTTTATTTTTAAAAGAAAGCACCTCTCAGGTCCAAATGCTTTCCTGAAAATGTTGAACAAATTAGAAGGAAAATAAAGTTATGCATAGCCAGTTTCAGAATGTAAATTTGGCAGCTGTTGAAATAAGGCAGAATATATTTTAAATTCACTCTCGGCCAGGCAGCTGGTTAACTCTCCACCAGGAGGTAACGCCTACGCCAAGTTGGCATTGATAGAGCTATCTGAGTACTTGAAATGCAAATTTAGATCCCACATTTGGCATCCCTGATTTTGGCCCATAATCAAGTGAAGTTTGGTTTGGATCTCAAAAGAAATACCAAGCACGAGAGTTGGCGGAACAATGGAGCGAGTTAGGATTGTCTGAATCCAAATGTTCTTCCTTTTCACTTGAATTCAGTAAATCAGTTCTTTAAGGGTTTCGAGGGATATGGGCCAAATGAGGCTAAATCAGTTTCGATCTGATTGGCATGGACGTATTGGACCAAATGGTCTGTTTCCATGCTGTGCGACTCTGACACTGACTCTAAAACTTAATCCAACAACCCAAGGCTCTTTGGGAGCACTATCAGGCAACATTTGACCTTGACTCATATGAGAGATTGGGACAGGTGACCGGAAGCATGGTACGACTAGAGGAGGTAGTCTAGAAGGAGTGTCCTAAATGAAGAGAATGGGGAGCTAGGGCCAAAGTTCGGGACTAAAAGCACAACTACCAATGGTAGAAATCAGGGATGCACAAGATATCAGAATTGCAGATGTACAGAGATGATTTAGGCCTACAGGGGTGGAGGAGGTTCGGAGTTCGGGAGGGGGGTTAGCTCTTGGCTCATCCTGTCTTGATCCATTCTTTTCCCTAACCAAGGGCAGTGAGGTTTAGAGGGGCCTCTTCAAATGCTCCTTTGGTTGGAAATCAGCCATTGTTACAAAGACAAAAGCCTGACTCCATCTGACGTGTGTAACTCTGCAGGTCATCCTCTCCATCCTGGAGAGAATTTGAGAAGATCATAACCAACGTTGCACACCCTCTCCAAGATTCAGTAATTTGGCATGTCTGGTTTAATTAAATGGATGTTGAAATTTGGAATGCTTTGGCCGACTTTTACAGTCTGGCATGTAGCCAAGAAGACATGGAATCCCATTGTTTTATGACATACAGATAAGACTTTTGACATTGATTTGATACTTGTCCAAGCCCCCAATTAGTTTCAAAATGAATCCATTCTGAGATTACTGTTGCAATGAAGCAAAGTATTCCAGTCACCTATCTTAAAATTCCAACATGTAGTGTAAGACAGCATGGTGGCTCAGTGGTTTGAACTGCTGCCTCACAGGGCCAGGGATCTGGGTTCAATTCCATCCACTCTCAACAGACTGTGTGGAGTTTGCGTGGGTTTCCTTGCACAGCCCAGAGATGTTCAAGTTAGGTGTATTGGCTGTGCTATAGTGTCCAGGTATGTGCAGGCTAGGTAGATTAGTCATGGGAAATGCAGAGTTATGGAGATGTTGTGTTTTGGGGGGTGGGGGGTGAATTGGGTCTGGGTTGGCTGCCCTTCAGAGGGTTGGTATGGACTCAATGGGCCGAATGGTCTGCTTTCACACTGTAGAGATTCTAGTGTAGGTGTCAATTGCAACTCGTTGGGTAGCACTGTGGTTTCTGAGTTACCAGATTCTGGTTCCAATCTCCCAGAAACTTGAACATAACGTTTAGCCTGACACTCCCAATGAAGAGCTGATAGAGTAAGACATTGTCATATTTGTACCATCTTTTGCATTAGTTATTGAACTGAGGCTTTCAGTGCTTTCTCAGTTGGATGCGTAAGATCAGGTGCACTACCTTGTGGAACAGGAGGGAGTTATCCCTTGGGCCTTGGTCAGCACTTTTCCCTCCATCAAGATTACAAAAACAGATTGGGTCAGTATTTTGTTTCTCGTTTAGGAACTTGCTGAGTGTGAATTGGCTGCTGTGTTTCCTACATTCCTGAAGTCACTATACTTCAGAAAACATTTAATTAGTTGTAAAACACTTTGGACATTCTGAGGTTGTGCAAGGCACTATAAATGCAAATTTTTCTTTCAGTGGTTAGAACATCTTCATAAACATATATTTGGTAGAACATCATGTTTATTAAAGTTGGAGCTAAATTTAGAATCTAATTCCACAAGTTAAATTCATGTGTAGCAAATGCAGTCACTCACACAGTATAAATTTAGTACATTTCCCTTTTTTAACAAGTTTGCATGAAAGTTGAAGTGAGTTATTAGAAAATAAAGTCAGGTATAGGGCAGAGAGAATCATGCTGAAGGCTATGAACCAAAGATCTGCTTTTGTCAGACAGCATACAGTGATAATGATGATTTCTGTGATATGTCGAGAAACCAACTTTTTAATGCATGAAAATATCCAGTTAAACAGATGTTAATTTTATCCCAGCTTGTACAATTCGGGAGTCTTCCAAGTAGTATTCTGCACTTGAACATATTTAGAATTTAGAAACACTTGAAATTGATGATTAATTTCACCTGTCTTTGCTGTCCTAACCTGCATCTTTTTAGTTAAACCTTTAGTATTCCCAGTTGGCGGGCAAAGCGAATCACGAATAACGATTCTTCATGTGGTGCCAGAGAAATCCAATGTCACACCTCACACATGAGCTGCCAACTCCTTTTGGACATGTTCCTGGATGTTTGGTCACATGATTCCTGCCTGCAAATGCCTTGCACACTCATAGGCCACAGGGCAAAGCCAATGATCAGATAAGTGAATTACTCCACAGGGCAAAGCCAATGATACTTGGAAATGAATGTGTTGGGCAGACTGGAGCTCCATTTTGAAGAGTGCAAACTCGGCAGATTAGCCTGTGTCACTCCCAAGATCTACTGATTTTTCCTTCCGGGATGGTCATCCTCACAGGTCACCTCCTTGCCACAGCAGCAGAAACTGAATATTTATTTTAGATTAAATAGAGAGACATATTACTAAAGCTTTCTGCCCAGCATCCATCAGGGTACATGAATGAATGCCAAAATCCAAACAATTTCTTATACTAGAGAAGGAAATAGTGCTAGTTGGCTGGAAAGTTGTTTCTCATTGGCCAAGACTTTACCATGGAGAAGATAATGGAGAATTTTGGGCACTCCAAGGTGTTGGATAATTCAAGAAAGGCGCAAGGCATGAATTTACTCCCTGTTTTTTAGAACTAGTTTATCCATGAATTTATGTTGCTTTTAGCAAGCATAAAATAATCATGTTATGAACTTAGCTGATAATGTCAACTTTGTTGCTGGTGTGGGTACTTGTGCACTCAGAATTGTTTAGCAAATGTTGCCCAATCGTCACAGCCAATAGTAGATGCTTTGTTTTGAGTTTTATGCATGGGTTAGTTAATTATGCTATATGCTCTCTTATATTTTTCTTCATTATACCCTAAGCCTATCAGCAGGTTGGTAAGCCAACTGCAGTTTGTGAGACCATTTCAGGGCATTTATTGTGAGGATGGAAAGTGGCTTCAGGAGGATTTGCACAGATTCAGCGAATGAGCAATATCATGGCAAAGCTTATCCACTTTGGTAGGAGGAACAGATTTGTTAAATTTCATAAGAAGTTGGAAAGTGTAGATATACAAAGCAATCTTAAGTATTCTTGACGATAAGTCACTGAAGGTTAACTGCAGGTGCAACAAGCTATTAGGAAGGCTAATGAAATGTTCGCATCTCGCACATGGATTTAGGAGCAGGAGTAGTGAAGTCTTACATCAAGTGCATTGGAGCTTAGCTAGACTGACCTGGAATGTTATGTGCATGTTTGGTCAGAGTGCTGTTGCCTTAGAGGCAGCTTAACAAGGGCTCACCAGACTTCTGCCCAAGCTGTCCTGTGAAGAGTAATTGGGCAACATGGACGTATTAACTCGTCTCGAAGAGTGGGAGGTGAGCTCATTGAAACTTACAAAATACTTCAGAAAGGGATAGAGGTGGTAGATGCTAGTATGATGTTTTCCCTGGTTGGGAAGCCTAGAACCAGGTAGAGGGAATACAATTTAAAAATAAGGGGTAAGGGTATTTAGAAATGAGAATTTTTTTAACTCGAAGGGTTGTGAACTTACGGAATTCTGTAGCACAGAGGACTATGAGAGCCTAATCTTTGAGTACGTTTATAGCTGAGATTCATAGATTTCTAATTATCAGTGGCTTACAGGGTTAGGGGGACAGGTAGATAAAAAACACTTAGTGTTAGATCAGCCATGTTTGTATTGAATTTGGCGACATGCTCAGCAAGCTGAATGGCCTACTCCTGTTCCGAAGTTCAGAGGACGGTTAAGAGTCATCTTAATACGGGTCTGGAGTCAATGTTGTCCAGAATGGGTATGGAAGACAGAATTCCTTCCCAGGGATGTTAGTGAACCAGTTGGGATCTGATCATTGTTAATGAGACTAGCATTATATGCTAGACTTATTAATGATAAATCAATTCAAATTCCTTCCATTGCCATGGCAGGAGCATTAATGCGTCTCTGGATTCATGGTAAAGAAACAGAACTATGATGCTGTTGTCTCCATCCAATGATAAAAACTGATGAGTTCAAGAGAAGCCAAAATATGTGAATTACACAAATAAGTTTTCTTCCCAGAATTACTTGCAGTCGTGACCAGACCATGCATCTTTAATTGCTAGAGGTTCTCAGATATTAATTTCATAAGTAAATTAGATGAACACTTGAAGAAAATAAACTTGCAGGGTTACGGAAATAGGTGGGGGTGACGGAACTCCCTGCATTACTGTCCAGACAGCCAGCACAGACTCAACGGACGATATGTGCTGAAATGACACTACAATAGTCGTGGAGCTTTGATGACCGTATTTCACATTGTAAGTTGCTGCTGTGAGTGAGTTGGTTAGAATTCATGCTCCCATCCAGAAACAGCCTCACAGGGAGCAAGTAAAATGTAAAAATGATTTTGTTTAGCTATAACCCTAGCACTTGTAAGACTACTAATTGATGGAAAGTCAACAACAAATAACACCGTCATGGGAAATCTGGGTACGATCAGCAGTGAGGAAACTCGCGATATAAATATAATAAATGATCATCTTGTCTGTTTTTGTGATGTTGGTTGAGGTCTAATGAGAACCTTTGACCATGAGAACCTTTTTCCACGTATGGAGTCAGCTATTACGAGGAGGTATAGCTTTAAATCAAGGGGTGGTAGGTATAGGACAGATGTTAGGGGTAGATTCTTTACTCAGTGAGTCGTGAGTTCATGGAATGCCCTGCCAGTAGCAGTGGTGGACTCTCCCTCTTTATGGGCATTTAAGCGGGCATTGGATAGGCATATGGAGGATAGTGGGCTAGTGTAGGTTAGGTGGGCTTGGATCGGCGCAACATCGAGGGCCAAAGGGCCTGTACTGCGCTGTATTTTTCTATTTTCTATGTAAATGTTGTCCCCTGCTTTTCCTGAAAAGGTACTGTGGGATCTGTAAGTTTTTTTTTCTTTTCTGGTTGATAGGTCAACAAGTAGAATTTTGGAATTTACTGAACCTTTCACTCATTTCACAGGAAGCTTAGGAAGAAATGAGATCACTTTCCGGCAGCTGTACATTTGTTTGATCATTGTCTGTAGACATATGCTTTGAGAAGCTGTGGTATAGGACTCCAGTCCAAATCAAATGAATCCTGTTTATATGATCAACCCCAAGGATTGGACGTCCAAAATCAAAAGACCCAAATGAATTAAACAGCAAAATATGTGTCATTCTAAAGCATTTGACAAGCTCCCTCATGGTAGGCTGGTCCAGAAGATTAAGTCACATGATATGCTGGTAAAGTGGATACACGTTGGTTAGAAGGCAAAAGTGAGAACTGCAGCTGCTGGAGATCAGGGTCAAGAATGTGGTGCTGGAAAAGCACAGCAGCTCAGGCAGCAGCTGAGGAATCGACGTTTCAGACGAAAGCCCTTCATCAGGAATAAGGCTGTGAGCTGAAGAGGTGGTGAGATAAATGGGAGGGGGATGGATAGAAGACACAGGGTAGTTGTGGAGGGGTGTTCTATGCTCAAATATTATGGACCAGACTAAACTCCCTTAAAATACATCAAGTAGACAGCCTAGATCCTAGTCTTTTCTTATGTTATAGGCAGGTCTAAGGTGTTGTGTTCACTATGTGATTCGATTGGTTACACTACTTGGGTTTAAGAAAAACACACTTTATAATAATCTACAGTTAAAATACAAACAAAATAAAAAGAATTGGTTTAACTTTAACTCAATTGGAAAACTTAACAGAATAAAAGATTATTTAACTACTAAACTGCAACTATTCAAATATAGTAACATCCCATAAACACACCTTTGGCAATGGCAAAGTCAGTAAAACAGATTGCCTCACATGTGATTCTGGCTGCAGGATGAGGAGCCAAGCTTTTTAGCTGTAATAAAGAGAAAGATGTAGCAGTTTCAACAATCAACTTTAAAACCCCAGCAACTACTGAGAGTTAAACCAAAACCCTGGGTCAGTGGGAGCCTTGGGAATGAAAGCTTTTCACTGTATTTTATTACTGTAACATACACATGAGAGTCAAATCAAAATCAAACCCATTCATGCAGCTTCCATTACTTCAACTTGTAATAAAAAAAGCCCAGGGCCTTTCAAGCTGTTTACTTAATGGCTTGGAGTAGACACCTCACCACCTACGGCTCAAAATCTCTCCTCAAAAATGATCAGCACAAAATACACCCTTAAAGCCACAGTATCATCACACTGTGTTCTGCAACCAAGGGTGCTTTTGCAAATTAGGCCAACATTCACGTCAGCAAGCACTTCTTACAGCATCCCCTTGCAGCTCACTTCCTTTTCGCCCCAAATTCCCTTGAGCTCACGACATACCAGTCACAACATGGCTTTTGTGAACTGCCAGCCGGTTTCCCTCCCAGCCCCACGCTGCCCTGATTTGGAACTGTATTATCCTGTCCTTCTCTTGTCACTGACTCACAATCCTGGAACTCCTTCCTGAACAGCACTGTGGCTGCCCCAACCTCTTTTAGACTGCAGTGATTCACAGAAACAGCACACACACTGTCTTCTTGAAGGATTTGGGAATGGGCAAGAAATACTGACTTCATCAGCCCAGTAAAGAATACAGAAGTGCAGAGTGTCAGAGAAACCTTTGTGATTGGTAGATCATAAACGACTCTACCAGGGTTTAAAGCGCTTTAGCTGATGGTTAAAGGATTCTCAACTCAATTGACTTTTTATATATAGTGATATATATATAAAAGTTATACTTTTTATATATAGTTGAAAATAAGGACAAAAAGATCCTGACAATCTCCATCATTTGCACATTTAATTGGTCCTAGCTGCTTTGAAGTTGCATGATGCTAACTCATTGCAGTTTAGTTATTTAACATCTACACTTTGTAACATATGGACACTTTGAACAGTGAGTTTCCTGGTTGCCATAATTCACTAGTTTCCATAAGGAACATCTGCAACTTGAGTGTGCTTATCTGAACACAGCAGTAGGAGCTAATGTCAG
The DNA here is from genome assembly GCF_004010195.1 of Chiloscyllium plagiosum. Lineage (NCBI taxonomy): Eukaryota > Metazoa > Chordata > Chondrichthyes > Orectolobiformes > Hemiscylliidae > Chiloscyllium > Chiloscyllium plagiosum. Next base: position 17,468,900 of record NC_057715.1, read on the forward strand.
GCTGTCTTACTGTGATGAGTGCAGTATGGAAACATTTTTGCTGATATGATTCTTCAGTCATTGAAAACAATTAATCTTCACATAATGGATCTAACTAAAATCCATGCTGTGCTGATTTTTTTTTCAGATATATAATCATTAATGCAATAAATACTTTCTGATGTCCAGTTTAAATGATTGCTCACTGACCTACTTTAGTGCCTTTTGATCCTCTTCATTGAAAATAATCCACCTTTTATTTCAAGTCCTTTTCATAAAATGTTAAAGCAAGTAGGTCTTGCATTTCCTAAGCTCTGCAATTCCCTCCCTAAGCCTCTTGGCCTCTCTACCTCATTTTCCGACTTAAAACCCACCTCATCAGCTAAACTTTTGGACAGCTGACTGACCTGTTACCTCATTGGGTGGTTTATTTTATCATTGAGACCGATAAGAGCTCCATTGCCTATGTCTTGCCTCACTCTAAATTCTGTTGCCTTATCACACCTCTGCTTACTGATTTAGAATGGCTCCAAGTCAAGCAAAATGTCGATTTTTTAAAAAAAATCATCATCTTTGTTTTCAAATTTCTGTGGCCTCAGCCAGTTCCTGTCTCCTACACCCTCACTATGGTTGGAGATTTATTTGCTTCTCATATTCTGTTCTCTTCTGTGTTCCCACTTGTTGTGACGCCAACATCTGTGGCTAGGCCTTCAGCTGCTTTGCCTCCAAGCTCTTGAATTCCCCATCCTAAGCCTCTCAGCATTTCTGCCTCATGTTCCTCCTTTAACGTGTTCCTTAAAACCTGCATTTCTGACTAGCTTTTGGTCACCTGACCTAATATCGGCTTACGTGGCTCACTTTAATAATTCCTTCGGACATGTCATTATGTTAACGGCACTGTTTAAGTATAAGTTGTTGTTGAACGTCAGAGTTAGTTTGAGTCATGTTTTCATTTAAAGTCAGGTGTGAAGTGTAAAAGTTACGTGCCTCTTGGGAGACCAGTGATGAACAATAACAGAAGGATAATACTCCAGCTTAAAGCTTCACCCAAAAAGCTTGATTATTTTCTTATTGAGAATCTAATATGTGTCTTCCTCCTGTGAATCTGCCCAGGATTATGCCTCTAGGTTAAAAAGCTTGGTGTGAAAAGTATTGGTTACATTTGAGACATGGCTTATTGTTTAAACAAGAGTTTTCAGCTAAGTAGCATTGGACCTTTTGTAAAATCCAAGAACCTGTTTGTACCCATCTTCATTGAAAGTCTAATGTACTGCCGTAGCTCTCAAAGTATCATATCTCCGGATGTGATGCCACAACAGCTGGTGTCTGTAGGGAGAACAATCAGGAACACTGTCTTTTGGGTTAACTGAGCTTGAATGATTTATGTTTTGTCAATGGGACTATGAGCATCTGATAAAAAAAAATGTTAAGGTTCTGCTGAGCACTTACCACAAACCACTGAGGGAAATTACTTCAATGTGTTTCAAATGCAGTGCTCAGGAACCAGCCGTCATCATGCCTCGTGCAATGTCTGTGTGGCAAGCCACGAAGGTCAATTATTCCCTCCTTCATCCAACATTTCTGCCACAGCACGGTATTCACATTGTAAACTTGAACTCATCCAGAACTGCTGCTCATACCCTCACTCGCACCAAGTTCTATTCATTTATTGCCAGTCTGTTCACTGACCTACATTTACTTCTGTTCTGGCTGATCCTCAATCTTAAAACATTCTTCTTTCTGTTTCCAAATTCCTCCCTGGCCTCATGCACCCTTCTTAACTCTCTAACCACCTGAGAGATTACAGCTATTGAGAAAACTTAAACAACTAATAGAGGCTCATACAATTATGAGGGATCTAGGTAAGGTGTGTGACAGGTTATTTTCTTTTTCCCCTAGGGTGGGGATTTCAAGACTAGGGGGCATATTTTTAAGGCAAGAAGAGAAAGTTTTTAAAAAGACATGAGGGGCATTTTTTTTTCCCACGGAGGGTAGTTTGTGTGTGGGATGACCTTCCAGAGGAAGTGGTGGATGCAGGTATAGTTATGTTTAAAAGACATTTGTGTAAGTAAATGAGCAAGAAAGGTTTGGAGGGATATGGTCCAAGTGCAGGCAGGTGAGATTAGTTTCGAATTATGGTCGGCATGGATTGGTTGGACTGAAGGGCCTGTTTCCATGCTGTACTACTCTATAAGTTGAACTTGCTTTAAGAAAAGATACGGCAGTGACTCAGTTGATGTATAAATGGAGTAGGGAGGATACAGATGGAGAAAATGTTTCCACTTGTGACAGGATCAGAACTAGCGGCCATTAGTATATTACAATTGTGTACCAAATAATCCAGCAGAAACATAAGATAAAAGAGCTTTAGGCTGTTTAGAATGTGGAGCTCTCTACCAAAGGTAGTGATTGAGATCAGCATCTTAGAGGCTTTCAAACTGAAACTGGACAAGTACATGAGGGAGAAAGTCAGAGCAAGATCTGCTGAAATGCTGAGCTGAGGTAGATAAAATGGGAGAAGACTTGTAGAGTAGAAACTTTCGAACAGACTAGTATTGTTCCTGTGCAGCAAATTCTACATAAAAATTCAGAACGACACTTGCACCAACAGGTTTGCAATACCCAGAAAGTAAGCAAGTCAGAAGCAGCAGGGCAAATGGGGACTTGGTGCAGCCTGTAACCTATAGAACCTGTGAAAGTGAGACCTTAGCTTGAAAAGATGAAAGGGACCTGGGATGGAGCTTTAGAATGGCTTTGGACGTTATGCAGCTGAATCATCCCCAGGAAAGGCAGTAAAATTTGGGATAGAGTGCACAGCATCCAAACCAGTAGAAGACAGATATTTAGGAATTGGAGAATTGTGAGACACACAGGTCTGCTTTTAGTCAACCCTGCAAATCTCAGGTTGTTGGTGAAACTGCATTTAGCTGTGCGCTGTAAAAGGTGACCCTAATTTCAATGTTTCCCTAACTGCAGGTTCTCTCACCCTCACCCTAATACTGGAAATTCTGTTGCCTTTAATTCTTAGGCAGAATAAATTCCTTTGTTGCATTTGGGTGCTGTAACTGTTACTAATCCACGTTTTCTTACGTGAATACTTCTTGTGCAATATATAACCATCTTGGATTCTTTGTTAAATTGTCTTTTAAAAATAATGCCTATGGGTTGAGGCTGCAACTTCCCGTATAGAGATCAAATTAAACTGTATTCAAAAGCCTTGCATTGACATAATGTCTGGGGAATTCTATGACAGATACTAATTTGTGTCTTGAGATCAGAGATGTTTAGTTTGAAAGAAAGGGAATCCTTGTGTTGGTTTTCATGAATGTACATGTGTGCTTGCAATTTTGTCAGCATTTTCAGTATAACAGAGGAACCTCGATTATCCGAAAGACAAGGGCTGGCGAGTATTTCGTTCGCTTAATCGAATTCCGGATAATCGAATGCTGGATAATATAGTTTAGCCAAGCATTGGGACCTTGTGATCTTGCTGAATAATTTGATATTCAGATAATCAAATGACGGATAGTCAAAGTTCCTCTGTACACTAACTGAGGTAAGAAAGTGTACATATCTTCTGAATTTCTGAAAAAATTGTTTTACTAAAAATGGTAATTCAGTTGCATCGATTACCACTAGATACCATAAATTAAATCCGCCTCCTCCTGTCCTTATGCTTCTTGATAATTATTCTAATATTTTTAGCAACCACGTCAAAGGAAAATTGTGATTTCAATGCTATCCTGTGATTTGAAAGTGTTTTTTTTCCTGTGTTTTCTTAGATTGTGACACTGAAACGTCATGGGAGAACACTCTTCCCCACAGTGCCTGAAAATGCAAGGAAAGAAGCCCACAGCTTGCTGGTCACAGAAGTAAGTCCCTCATGTCATTCAACAGCACCGACTGTAGAATCAATTTTCAAGATTGTTTTTGAACAATTAAATGGCTTAACCTCTAAACTGTTGCAAACACTTTACCTTAGTGTGTGTAGCCTTGGAGGCGAGTGTGTAACAGATTCATCAAGCTGATAGCAGAAGTGGGTTCAGGTAGAAGGGTAAGTTGCATTGACCAGGTTGCACTCTCTAAGAGATTAAGAGGTGATCTAAGTAAGGTGCTTCAGATGATTAAAGGAATTGATGCGGTCGGTAGGGAGAAGCCTAATTTCTCTCTTGACAGAGTCCAGGACGGGAGACGCAAAATAGGCAATTAGTTTCTGAGAAATCATTGTGATGGCAATAACCAAACTGACATGAAACAAATCAATAATCGTAATTCAAGAGTAATTGTAGACAATTGGTAAAATAAAAATGTGTAAAATCATTAAATAATTATACAATTATTAAAATTACAGTCCACAAATAATAATTGGAAAACTCATCTCCTTGGTTTACATAATAAGAATAAAAGGTTTATTGCACTCTACATTATATATTCAAGAAACTTTGGGTTTAGGCTCCCTCCTATTCTATTTATCCTCTATCTTAAAATTCAGGGGCGATGTCAAAGGGTGCTTCTTCAAAAATTGGATGGTGGAAAATTGGAACTCCCTTCCCCAAAAAAAAGCTGTTGAGGCTGCGGGAGGAGCTGGTAAAGGTGGGATGGGTCACTGGAAATTTCCAAACTGAGATTCCTGTAGCCTAAAGATGAGAGGGGGTATAAAACCAAGTTGATGGAGATAAGATGCAGATCAGCTATGAATTCATTGAGTGACGAGGGGGACAGAAAGACCTCCTCCTGTTCCTGTGTCCTTATTTGTTAAGGACCTTAATCTGACTTTTGGATTGAAAATAATTAAAGGATTATCCTTATGCCTGAAGTGGTAACAGAGAAAAATATCATTTGACTTCAGGGATATTGGAGTCCATTGAAAATTCTTGGGGGAAATAGGGTAACACAGAATTTACTCACAAACTTCCTTGCTTGTAAAGTTTATTTCATTGTTGTAAGGTCGCATAAAAAAAGCTATGAAAACAAGTTGACCTATCTTCAATAACATTCTGTATTTATGTAGTGCTATTCATGTTGTAACCTACCTTCACAGAAGCATCATCAGGCAAAATTTGACAGTGAGCCATGGAAAGCGATATTACAACCAGTGACCAAAGTCTAGCTCAAAGGCAATTTTAAGAAACATCTTTAAATGGCAAAGAAAAACAGGGAGATACTAAGGTTTAGGGAGGGAATTTAGGGCCTCAGCACCTGACACACGTTTACAATTGACATGGCAATTAACACTGACAATGCTTCAGAAACCACGCATGTGTTTTGCTGTCAGGGAATGAAAGCAGGCTTAGAAAATCAAAGTCTGTTTTGTTAAATGACAGCACAAAGATACTGAGGGACAGGGCTTTGCGTGATTACCAAAGGAACGTGGGGGATTTTGGTGCAGCGCATTAGATGTGGGGAGTGGGAGTAGACCTTCACCTTCTCAAGCTTGCTTGGCAGTATGACTTAAATGGTTAACAACAGTGGTTCTAATGCATGAGACAGATAACGTTAGAATCTAGGGGCAGCAATTAATTGAGAAGGCGAATGGAATGCTCTCCTTTTATTTAACATCAGATTAAGGATGTCGCATTTTAGTTGTATGGGACATTGGTTAGACCACATCTTGAATGCTCAGTTGGTCTTATTCAAAGAAGAATGTCAATGCTTTAGAGGCAATTCAGAGAAGGTTTACTAGATTGACAATGAAAATGAGGCTTTTGATGAAATGTTGAAAAGACTGGACTTGTTTCCAACTGAGTTTAGAGGAGTGAATGGTGACTTAATTTAAAGTATCTAAGATCCTGAATAGCCTTGCCAAAGTGGACCGTGGAAAAGATGTTTTATCTTGGTGGGGTCAGAAGTAGGAGATTTTTGAGATTTGTTTTCTGAATGTTATGTGTATTTGGAACTCTACCTCAAGAGCTGGGGTGATTGAATATTTTAAGGCAAAGTGGATTGTTGGGGATAGATGGGAATGTGGAATTCAGAACAAAATGACCAACCATGACCATAGTGAGTGGCAGAGCAAGTTTAAGGGGGTGAATGGTCTATTTCTGCTCCTAATTCATACATTCACAAAGACTTTTATGGTAGCTGTTGAAGCATTGCTTCCTGATTGTGAAGATGTTGAGATTTATTGAAAATTGCAGTTGTTTGTGGCAATCTTTTCTGGCAGTTGGAGGTTATTCCAACTGTGTTGCACCACGCACAGTTCTGATCTCTGAAAATCTTAATTAAAAAGAACCCACTGAAGTGACGCATCCTGGAGCAGTATAAGTGTAGTGACTGTTGGAGATAAACCATCATGTGGTTTTGTTAATAGGCATGGAGCCAGGACACCTGTCAGTGTACCACAAAAATTATTATGATTTGTTTTTTGTTCTTGTTCATGCTGCACAATTCCAGAATTTAAACTAAAGGCATAAACCTAGGAACACCATTGCTGTGATTAGTTAAACCCTCATTATTTGGGCTTATCCATATTCCATCTGAAGTACAGAAATACCAGAAATGATCAGGTATCAAACGAAGGTTTCACAAGGTAATTTGAGGGCTGTGATCCAACAGTGGTGCTTTGAAATTTGGGTCACTGACTCCTGTCTGAATCATTATTATGACTTGTTTCCTCATCTAATTCCTGACCTAAGCATCTCCAAAAGCTCAGCTGCTGAAAACTTTGAAGCTTTTCCTCCCATTTCCCAGCGGGTGAAAGCTTGAACAACTTCTAGCCTGATTCTGCTGCTGTGTAGACCAGATGCTCTGTGTCCTTTCAGTATTGGAGTGATCTATTTCTTTCTTTTCCAGAGATGGTAAAACAAAACAGTGTTTTGGGGCAGCACGGTGGCTCAGTGGTTAGCGCTGCTGCCTCACAGCAGTAGGAACCCAGTTTCGATTCCAGCCTTGAGTGACTGTTTCTGTGGAGTTTGTACATTCTCCATGTCCGCATGGGTTTCCTCTGGATGCTCCGGTTTCTTCCGACATACCGAAGATATGCAGGCTGGCTAGGTTAGCCATGCTAAATGCAGGGTTACCGAGATAGGGCAGGGCTCTGGATTTGGGTGGGATGCTCTTCAGAGGGTCAATGCAGACTCAATGGGCTGAATGGTCTCGTTCCGCATTGTAGGGATTCCATTAAAACAGCTTTCTTTCACCTTTCAATGAGTTCAACAAAATTGTTAATCATCATCATTTTTGGAGGAGATGGTCAGATAATAGTGATATTACTGGACTAGTAATCCTGAAGCCAGACTATTGCACTGAATACAGCTGTTCAAGAACTGTTGTAGCAGCCGATAGAACTTAAATTCTGTTAATGAAATCATGAATTGAAAGCTTGTTGCAGTAATGGTGACCGTTAAACGTTGTTGTAAAATCCATCTACTCGTTCTGAAGGAAGGGTTTGTATTACATGTGACTCCAGACCCACAGCAATGTGATTGACTTTCAACTGCCCTCTAAAATGGCACGGTAAGCCACTCAGTTCAACATCAGTTAGGAATGGGCAATGAATGTGGGCCCTGCCATTAACTTACCCTTGCCATGGATGAGTGAAGAAAAATATCATCAACATTAAAACCAGCTGCCCAGTTTCTCTATAAGACCGATCTGTACTGCCTGGCAATTTTACTGTAAGATTGAAAAGCACTCATGGTTGACTCTCTAAGTGGTCATGTCCAACTGCAGTGACAATTTGACCTTTGAACCCAAACCACTCTGAAAGGAGTATTCAATTCACCATGGAGATTTTTGAATAGAAACAGGTGGAGTTTATAAACAGTTGACATGGAATGTTGAGATTGCTGTCATTTAAGGTTAATCCCAGACAGTTATATTGACCTCATTAGACTGGAAAAGGGTTTTCTAAAATTATACATTACTATAGAAGACTAGAATTTATTGCATTGTTTGTTAAATAGTTGAAAAATGTATCCTGCATGTCATGAATGATGTGGAATAGCCCCGGGAGAATACTGTATATAATTGTCACTGCAATCCACTAATTCTGGATTCTTTCGTGTTGCCAATTTTAAACAATCCATCATTGGCAGCTGCACCTGCAGCTGCCTGGACCCAAAGCAGTAAAATTCCCTTCCTGGTCCTCTCTGTCACTTCCTTTTAAATCATTCCTTTAAACTTACCTCTTGAATCAAGATTTGCATCATCTGTCCTCTTAGCTCCTTACATCAATCCAGATCAAATTTTATTTGATGATTGTTTATGGTCAGGGATCAGGCATGTTTCATTCTGGTAAAGATGCTGTTTAAATGCAGTTTGTTATTGGAAGCCATCACATTCTAACAGTGATGTACTACTTTCACTAAATCTTGAAGGTATGATCAGAAATGTATGTGTTTTTGTTAGTTTTTTTTCTTCTCTATTATACTCTCTGCCCACATTTATTCTTTATTTGGAGGTTTTACCAAGATACATATTCTGTCCGGTGTCTGCTTTACTAAGGTTTCTGTGATGCATGAACCCTGTAGCATTACTCAGTTATTGGCTGTGACAGCAAAAATTAATTTCCATTTATCCATGCAAAGTGGCCTCTGCTGACTGAGCCAACATTAATTGCCCACCCCATCATTGCCCTGAAGAAGCTCATGGTGAGCTACCTTCTTGAACCCCTGCAATATATTTGATATGAGTAGGCTCCACAATGTCAAAACGGTCAGAGTTCCAGCACTCCAAAAGCACTAAACATATTTCCAAGTTAGAATGGTGAGTGGCTCAGAGGGAAACTTGCATGGGGTAGTATTCCCATGGATCTGCTTCCCTTGTCCTTCTAGACAGGAGCAGTCGAGGGTTTGTGCTGTCTATCAAGCTTTGGTCAGTTTCTGCAGTGCATCTTGTAGATGGTACACAGTGCTGCTACTGAGCGTCGATGGTGGAAGGTGTGGATGCGGTGCGAATCAAGTGGGCTGCTTTGCTCTGGATGGTGTCAACTTTTAAGTATTGTGTAGTGTCACCCATCTAGACATGTGGGGAGTATTTGATCACACTCCTGACTTGTGCCTTGTAGATGGTGGACAGGCTTTGGATAGTCAGGAGTTGAACAATGTTGATGATCCCAACTATCACGCTGATGATGGAAAGTAGACACATGAGATGATAACTTGCCAAAATTGATTTATCCAAATTTTGTTTACAGGACATACCTAGGCACTTTTTCACATTGCTGGGTAGATGCCAGTGTCCTAACTTGTACATGTACTGAAAGTCTTTACAACATCCCAATTCATCAAAGTGCAATTGAAGTAAAATTAGGATATGGGGACAAGCAACCAAAAAAATTATTCACAAGTTTTAGGCAGCATCTTAAAGAGAAGGGCAGTGAGCATTTTGGGAGGGAATTCCAGATTGGGGTGGAGGCAGCTGAAGACATGGTCACCAAGGGAGGAATGATGAAAATTGCAAATGCACAAGCACCCTGGAGGAGATTAGAGATAGTGAGGGATAAGGCAATGATTCAAAAACAAAGATGAAAGAGACTTTGTCTAAATGGAAGCCAATGTTAGTCATTGAGTGGAGAAATAGTGAATGAACAGGACTCAATGCAAATTAAGACAGGAGCAGCAGAGTTTGGGATGAGCTCAAGTTTAAGTGAGAGTATAAGGTGAATTGTGCATTGGATCTAGGCTGAATCTCCCGAACAGTTTGTAATGTTGACAATGATGTAATGACTTCACCTAAATAGTCATTTGTGTTGTTTTATAGTGCACAATTTACAAGTCATATCTCAATATAAAAAAGATTGGAACCATTCAGTGATACTGCTTGGTGTGGAAGTCTCACTATTCTCCTCCCCCATCACTGCAACAGGCTGAGGGAGGTTAGATTGATAGGAACAAATGACTACAGATGCTGGAATCTGTACTGCAAACAACAAATGCTGGAGATCACAGCAGGTCAGGCAGCATCCATGAAGAAAGAACAAGCTAATGTTTCAAATCTAGGTGACTGTTCAGTGCTAAAGTGTGGAGGGGACAACATTTATGCTATAGTTTTAGGGGGTGGAGGGTTGGGTTGCTGGGGGTAGTAGGTGTAGGGTGAAGAAAAAATGTTGATATTTCAGATTTGAGACTAGATTGATTGTGTTTCTACTCACTCTGTGACTATAAACAATTAACGCAGCTCAGAGCAAGAACTGAGTCACCCTCTGAGGACATGTTGGGCTTGTAAGAGTGGCTAACTGGTTCTCTTATTTTTCTTAACAATTGTCGATACCAGTTGAAGCCAAATTTTGTGGATTCCTGTTTTAAATTACTTCCTACCTTATCTGTAACAAAATTTAGTTCATATGTCAGGATCATTTTTCAATATTCAGAAATTAATCATGAATATAATGTGAAGCACAGGCAAGAACACAAATCAATGTATTGTGATAGGTTTCAAACTCTTAGAGGAGAAAAAGTGATAGAGGTTTGAAACTTTCTTTTACAGATGGTGTTTGATGCCAGGTTAGATATAAATTTTAAATGGGAAATGGATCAAAGGACTTGGGTCCTTTTATCGCTGAGTAGGGGACAGACTAAGAAGGCTGAGTGGCCTTCTCTTGTTTATTTTGATCCACCATGATCTAGCTGACGCAATCTCCTGTCAAGTGATTCCTTTTTTTCTTTTTCTGTCTTTGGAAACAGTAATTTACAACGCAGTAGAGTGTAATAGATGATGCCAGACACCTTCAGTACAAAACTGAATATAGAGTCTCACAGCACAGAAACAAGCCCTTCGGCCCAACTCCATGTAAACCTTTCCTATTCATGTACCTGTCCAAATGTGTTCTAAATGTTCTAACTATATCTGCAACTACCACTTCCTCTGGTAATTCATTCCACAAATGAACCAACCTCTGTGTAAAAAAAAAAATCACCCCTCAGGTCCCTTTTAAATCTTTTTCCTCTCACCTTAAGATTGTGCCTTCTTGATTTGAACTTCACTGCCCAAGGGAAAAAGACCTTTGCTGTTTATCTTATCTAGGACTCTTATGACTTTATAAACCTTCATAAGGTCAACCCTCTACCTCGTACGCTCCTATGATATGAGACCCAGCTTCTCCTTGTAACCTAAACCCCCCCCCCCCCGTCTTGGTAATTGTACATCTTTTCTGCACACTCTACAATTTAATAATATCCTTCCTAAAGCATGGCACTACTTTAAAACTTTTGAGAAAAGTTAATTGAGCAGAAGCTCTAAAATGATAAGTTGATGTGTCAGATTGGCAGTGGTGGCTGGAATCTCTACTTTGGTTTGGCGAGGTTGTGAAATGGGATAGGTTTTTTTTAACAAGTGGGTTTGTGGAATTTGACAACAGGTGCAGAGCATGTAAATCCCAATTGGGTCAAAAGACAGCAAAGCATTAATAAATTAAGAAATTTAGGAGAAGCTTCTTTATCCAGAGAATGGCGCCAATGCGGAGCTGCCCGGTATTCGAGGTGAAGTGTATTAGCACATGTTCAGGAGAATTTGAGAGAACTCATTAAGGAGAAAGGAAGAGAAAGTCATGTTGACTTGTGTCAGCCGTAGCTGAGTGGTAACATTCTGACCTCCTCAATCATGAGGTTGAAGCTTGAAGCCCCAGGACTTGAGCAGAGAAACCAAGCCTGGCATGCCCAGTTTAGCTTGAAGTGCAGCTACATTGTCTTTATACATATGACAGATCTCGCTGATTTATTATAGAGAAGAACAGTGAAATTAGCGTCAGTGCTGTGGCCAATATTTATTCACCCTGTAAGATCACAGCAACAAATTATCTGGTCAGTATCAATTTGCTGTTTTGTGGGCACTTGCTTTGTGCAAATTGGCGATAGCATTTCCTACATTACAGCAGTGACTTACACTTAATTGATTGTGAGTTGCTTTGGAATGTTGGGGAGTGATGAAAGACGCTATATAAATGAAAGTCTTTCACAAGGTAAAGTAGGAGGAGGCTCATGTGGAGCCTACACAGAACGCCTTGACCGAATGTCTTGTTTCTGGGCTGTAACGTTTTGTCTAAAAGGAAGTTGCAATCTTGACCTACAAGAACATGATCTTTCTTGAGTTGATCTGAAATAATGTCTTGGTATGTTTATTCCTGTAATTAACGTGCAGGGTTCAGAGTAAATAGCTTCCTTCTTGCATAGTTTATGAATTGCTTGCTGTTTCTGTGAAGAAGGTCTTTGTTAGATTATCCAATATCATGTCTTATCTTGGACAGTTAGTGGTCTGTTTCTGGTTTAGATATTTGCTTGGTTTCTAACAATTAGGAAAGCAGTGTCTTATCTGAAGGTTAGGTTTCACTAACTGGATGTAAAGTAAATTTATCTTTTGTGAGCGGACTCAAATCTCTGTTTCCTAAAGGTTTAGTGCTCACCTGGCTCCGTGCACAGTGTTGGTTTGTGTAGAGGTCTGCAGCACCAAAAAAGGCCTTTTGGCCCCTTGCATCTGCACTGGTCTAGAACAGCCGCCTATTCTAATACCATTCAACCAACATTCCATTTCAATAAAGGTATTACGGCGACACAGAAGCTGCCATTCCCACTTCTATCATAACAAAGTTCTCATTTCTTCACCTTTCAGGAATAGAAACATGTTTGTTTCTCAGTCCAGCAAGAAGCTTTTTATATTGTGAGCCTCTTTCCAAATTAGCTTCAATTTTCTGCAGAGTCCTTGCATTCCTCTTCATCCTCTCTATGAAGTATTACAAAAAAAGTGAGAAAACACAATGCCATTTTCTCAAATAATCAATATAATGAAATAATCACCTTTTCAAAACAGTGGAGAAAGAAAGATTTAGCCAAATCTAGTCAGGTTATAAAGCTGCTCAATTTTATTTTGCAAAAAGTGTTGTAGTGTTGATTATTCATTGAATTTATTTGCACAGTTTAAAAATTTTCCACTGCATGACAGAAAATAAAAGTGTTTTTAGAATCATGGAGCTGTACAGGATGGAAACAGATCCTTTTTTCCAACTCATCCATGTTGACCAGGTATCCTAAACTGATCTAGTCCCATTTGCCAGCATTTGGCTCATATCCCTCGAAACCCCTTGTTATATATGTGCCCATCCAGATGCCTTTCAAATGTTGTAATTGTACCTGCCTCTCTGGCAACTCATTCCATATATGCACCATCCTCTGTGTGAAAACGTTGCCCCTTGGCTCCCTTTTAAATCTTGCCCCTCTCACCTTAAACCTATGCCCTGTAGCTTTGGACTCCCCTATCCTGAGGAAAAGACCTTGGCTACTCACCCTATCCACTCCCCCCATGATTATCTAAACCTCAATAAGGTCACCCCTCAGCCTCCAAAGCTCCAAGGAAACTATCCCCAATCTATTCAGTCTCAAACCTTCCAGTTCCAGCAACATGGTTTGCTTTCTTCCTCCCCATCGTGAAGCAGCAAAGAGGACCACAAAGAGTAATGTTTGCACCATCACACTATAAGGCAGGGTAACATCCTATCTACAAAAGAAAATAAAAAGTGAACGAGCCAATTCTTTTTCCTGTACAATGAACATAGTCAGTCAGCCACAATACAGGTGATTTATTCATTGCCCTTTCCCTTCGTCACTAACAAAGGAACTTAACACCTAAGGGGCAACTTTTTCAACAGCGGGTGGTACGTGTATGGAATGAGCTGGAAGAGGATGTGGTGGAGGCTGGTACAATTGCAGCATTTAAAAGGCATCTGGATGGGTGTATGATTAGGAAGGTTTCAGAGGGACATGGGCCAAGTGCTGACAAATAGAACTGATTAGGTTAGGATATCTGGTCGGCATGGATGATTGGACTGAAGGGTCTGTTTCCGTGCTGTGCATCTCTATGACTCTGCTGACTACTGCAGAGGTAATGATAAAGTATATCACTAGGCATTGAAAAAGCTAGATGCATTGAAAAAAATGAGAGAGAGAGAAGCCTGTGTTGTTTTCTTTAGAACAGATACGTTTCAGGGGAAATTTGATAGAAATGTTCAAAATTATGAAAGGTTTTGATGGAATAAATGAGAAATTCTTTTCACTGGCAGAATGGTTGGGATGGTTAGTAACCAGAGGACACAGATTTGAATGAAACAGAGGGGAGATGAATAATGTTATTACCCAGTGGATCCTTGTGATGCAGAATCCAATTCACTCTTCACTTTCAAAAGAAGACTGGATAAATACCAGAAAAGGCGAAGTTTAAGACCATAAGACATAGGAGCGGAAGTAAGGCCATTCAATCATGGCTGATGGGCATTTCAACTCCACTTACCCGCATTCTCCCCGTTGCCCTTAATTCCTTGTGACATCAAGTTTGTAAAGTGACAGAATAGAATGGAACTGGGAACAGCCGGAGAGAGAGGCAATGACCTTGTGCTCTATGATACTGAATATGGGTTGACTTGTGAAGAATGCACAATCATTATTTCTTTGCACAAGTGGTACTTATAATATTGAAATAATGTAATGTACTTTCGCATAGACTGGTTAGGTAATTTAGTCAAACAGGAAAAAACAAAGAATCCAAGGTTTGGCGTTATATCGCCATTCCTTCACTGTCACTGGGTGAAGATCCAGAAATTTGTATCTGAACTCTGTAGATGTACCTACTCAATAGACCACTTTCTCCCGAGCATTAGGGATGGCCGAGCCACTGATGCTCACGTCCATTTTGTGACGAAGGGGATAAGGGCATGGGGGACACAGGAATTTCTGAAAGTAAATACAAGCCCATGAGCTTTAGTATGGAAACACTGACAAACCAAAAAAAAATTATTTCCTGAAACATGTCTGTATGGTACTGAACATTATTTGTGTCAACAACTTGTCTCTTTTGTGGAATATGTGGAGTGGAGACAAAGAAGCAAGAAAAATCAAAGGTGAAATCTTGGGGGGAAGTTCTGCACAAAACGGAAGGATTACAGAAGGCGGCCTTTTGTGTCATCAAGTCAATGCTGGCTCTTTCAAAGGTCAATCGAGTTAGTCCCACTCCTGTTACCGATCAACTGCAATTCTTTCACCTTCAAGTAACTATCCAATTTTGAACCCTTTTATCAAATGTATTCAACACCCTGCCAGACAGAGCAGTCCAACATTTGTGCCAGAAGGATTCTACTTATGTTGCCTCTGCATCCTTTTGCCAGTTAGGATGAGAAGGAAAAACCACGTGGTTTCACCCACGGTCTCCTTGGATAATCAATAATTTTAGTAGAAATTGGATAGGCGCTTGAAAGAATTAAACTTGCTGGGTGACAGTCAAGGGAATATGGCTGACCGGAGCATTCTGAGGAATGTCAGAATGTACTCAGTGGACTGAATAGTGTCCTGCTGTCTCAATGGGTAGAGAAAGGAGAGATAGAATGTCAGTTTCTGAAAACAGGATCTTGGGCGTTTCATATCGCAAGTGGTTCTGTTAATGTGCCAGAAGTGATTCATGATACTTGCACTTAATATTATGGATTATCACAAATGGCAAACACTCTTTACTGATTCTGTCATGTAGAAAACTTTGTGCAAATGCTATAGCCCCTAATAAATGAGGCAACTGTACCCTATTTTTAAAGAACTGTTCAGATTGCTGGACCTGAGTAAAAAAACATCAATCTACAGTCACAATTCCAATACAAAGTATAACATCCAGGCATTTTACCAAAATGGGACATAGAATCCCGACAAGTCGGCCCAACAAGTCCACACTGACCCTCAAAAGAGTAACCCACCCAGACCCATTCCCCTACATTTACCCTGGCTAATGCACCTCACCTACACATCCCTAAACACTATGGGCAATTTAGCATGGCCAATTCACCTAACCTCCACATCTTTAGATTGTGGGAGGAAACACAGGAAGAACATGCACACAGACAGTCACCCAAGGCTGGAATCAAACCCTGGTCCCTGGCACTGTGAGGAAGCAGTGCTAACCACTGAGCTACCATGTTGCCCATGTTTTCTGGGTCTCTGTACATACTTCTGTATGAGTTATCATTAAGTATGAGCATGTTAACTTGAATCATGATAGGTGAAATAGGATGAACAATATTAGGCATTCATTCTAATGGTTCGTCATTATTTGTGGAATCTTCTTTACCAATAAGAATTTCCTCCATCAGTCCATCCTCTGTGCACAAAAAGTGATATTGGAAATCAGCCTGCCTTTAGGAGTTTCCAGTTTTTATTGTACAAACTGGTTCTGTTGCTAGAAATAATGTAAGTTGTGAGCTTTGTTATTTTGTGTGATTCTACAAATACATTAAGAGCAAGAGAGCAACTAGAGAGGGAACTGAGCCCCTTAAAGATCAAAGAGGTCATCTTTGTTTTGACCTGAGGAGATGGGAGAGATGTTAAATGAACATTTCACGTTAGCTGTAACTGTGGACCAAGAAATGGAGGCGAGAATATTCAGGGAAATAAACACTAATGTTTTGAAATTAGTCCACATTACAGAAAAGGTAGTGCTGGAGGTCTTAGAAAATGTAACAGTAGATAAATTAATCCCAGGACATCGTGGGAAGTTAGGGAAGAAATTGCAGGGCTGCTTACAGAAATAATTGTGTCATCTCTAACTACGGGTCAGGTGCTGGAGGACTGGAGAGTGGCTAATGTTGTGCCTTTGTTTAAGAAGGGACGTAAGGAGAAACTTGGAACTTTAGACCTGTGAGACTGATGTTGGCAGTGGTTGGAGGTAATTCTGAAAGATAGGATTTATAGGCATTTAGAGAGGCAAGGAATGATTAGAGATAGTCAGCAAGGTTTTGTGCGAGGGACCTCGTGCCTCACAAATTTAATTATTTTTTTTGTTAAAGTAACCAAGAAGATTGATGAGGACAGGATGGTAGAAGTTGTTTACGTGGATTTTAGTAAAGCCTTTGATAGGGTTCCGCATTGTAGACTAATTAGTAAAGTTAGGTCACATGGGATTCGGGGTGAGCTTGCCGATTGGATGCAAAATTGGCTTAAGGGCTGAAGTGGGGTGGTGGTGGAGGAGTGTTGTTTTTCAGTTTGGAGGCCTGTTACCAGCAGTATACCACGCAAGGGATTGGTGCTGGGTCCACTTGTGTTTGTCATATATACAAATGATTTAGATGAGAGTATTGAATGCATGGTTAATAAGTTTGTGGACGATGCCAAAATTGGTGGTGTCGTGGTTATTGAAGAAGGATATCTAAGATTACAAAAAGATCTTGATCAATTTAGTCAATGGGCTGAGGAGTGGCAGATGGAGTTTAATTTGGATAAATGTGAGAAATTGCATTTTTGTAAAACAAACAATGATGGGACTTAGACCCTTTGTAGTGATGTCGAACAGAGAGACCCAGAAATTCATGTGCATAATTCTTTGAAGTTTTGTGTTACATATAGACAGGGTGGTTAAGAAGGCATTTAGCACGCTTGCCTTCAATGCTCAGTCCTTTGAGTATAGGAGTTGGGACGTCATGTTGAAGTTGTACAGGATGTTGGTGAAGCCTCTTCTGACGTACTGTGTCCAGTTCTGTTACAAGAAAGATATTGTTAAACTAGAGAGAATTCACAAAAGATTTAGCAGGGCATTGCTGAGAATGGGAAGCCTGAGTTATAAGGATAGGCTGGGACTTCTTTTTTACTGGCGCGCAGGGGTGACCTTATAGAGGTTTATAAAATCATGAGTGGTATAGATAAGGTGAACGGCAGGTGTCTTTTCCTGAGGGTGGGGCATTTCAAGACTCATGGGCATTTTTTTAAGGTGAGAGGAGAAAGATTTAAAAAAGACATGGGCACAATGTTTTATACAGAGAGTGGTCCACGTGTGGAATGAACTTCCAGAGTAAGTGGTGGATGCAGGTACAGTTACAACATTTAAAAGACATTTAGATAAGTACATAAATAAGAAATATTTGGAGGGATATGGGCCAAGTGCAGGCAGGTAGGATTCGTTTAGTTTGGGATAATGCTGAGCATAGACTGGTTGGACTGGACAGTCTGTTTCTGTGGTGAATGGCTCTGTGACTGCACATGAGAAATATGATCTGTAAGTCAGATTACAACTCTTGGTATTCTTAAATCTCAGTTGTGTATGTCAAGGTTTGGCCCAAGCATGTATTTAAAGTGAGGCTTTGTTACAGTTTTCCACTAGGGTTATCTAACTTGTTCTATTGAAAAGCGTAGGTAGTTGTACGAGGGAGAATGTAATAGAAGATTATGCTGTTATGGCGAGATGGAGTGAGGGTGGGAGGAGGCTTGTGTAAAGCATAAGACCAGCATAGACCAATGGAATTGAATGGTCTGTTTCTGAGCTGTAAAATTGTGTGCAATCTGCAATATTCAATATTACCTTGTTGTTCTTTTCAGTGCATCAAGACCTACAACTCTGATTGGCATCTCGTTCAATACAAGTATGAAGACTACTCAGGAGATTTCAGGCAGCTGCCAAAGTGAGTGAATTTGTTTCTCACCACCACTCAGTCTGTTTATTCAAATAAAACCTGATACGTTTAGAAAGCAGATTTTCACCTTCACAGATGTATTTAAATGCCATCAGGCACTAGAAGTGTAATATTTTACATGCTATCTAATTTCAGAAGTTAGTTGTTTTTCAACCAACCAAAGAACTTCAATAACAATTCTTTTGAATTAGTGTCAGTGGAACTAATGTTTTGCTGTTTTTTAAATTCATTCTTGTGATGTGGGTGTTGCTGGCTAGGCCAGTGTTTTTCTGGAGAAGGTAGTGGTGGATTTTGTGAACCACGGCAATCCTTGGGGTGTGGAACACTGTCAGTACTGTTGGAAAGGAGACTCCAGGATTTTGACTCCGTGGCGGTGAAGGAATGGTGCTATACTTCTAAGTCATGATGGTGTGTGACTTGCATGGGAATTGTAGATAGTGCTGTTTACACTCGTCTGCTGCCCATGTCCTTCAAGGTAGTAGATTAGATTAGGTTCCCTACAGTGTGGAAACAGGCCCTTTGGCCCAACATGTCCACACTGACCCTCCGAACAGTAACCCATCCCTTCTAACAACTATGGACAATTTAGAATGGCCAATTTACCTAACCTGCACATCTTTGGAATGTAGGAGGAAACCCACACAGACATAGGGAGAATGTGCAAACTCCACACATTCACCCAAGGCTAGAATCGAACCTGGCAGCCTGGCGCTGTGAGGCAGCAGTGCTAACTACTGAGCCACTCTGCTGCCCCTGTAGAGGTTGCCTGGTTGTAAAGTGCCTCAGTGAATTACTGCATTGCATCTGTGATGCTGCAATTGTGCATTGGTGGTGAAGGGAGTGAGTACCGGCCGTTCTACAATAACATGTTATAATTCTGTTAACAAATTCGCTATAACACGATTGAGAAATTGGGGACACTGTTTCTAAAGCATGAAGTTTTAAAGCATGTATTAGTTATAACACGATTCTGGTCCTATTAATTTAAATGATGCTGCTATTATGCCATTTTTCTTGTAATACGGGATTACACGAGAATGGAACTATAATGTGAGAACAGAACTGACTGTATTGAAGATGGTGAGTGTGGTGTTTGTCATGCATGGTGTCAAGCTTTTTGAGTTTTGTTGGAGCTGCACCGTTGCAATCAATTGGAGAGTACTCCATCTCACACACACCTGACTTCCCAAGGGAAGGAAAAAAAACAATAAAACTAGTGAATGAGACATTCTGGTTTGCCTCATCTTGTATCCATCAAAATGGAGGACCAGTACTACCAGTACTTTAGTTTTCAAGTATTGCTGTTTTTTGCCCCTCTGTGCCTGAGAGATGGGCATTGGGAGCACACAGGATGTGAGTTACTTGCCACAGTCCTAGCCCCTGACCTGCTCTTGTAGCCACTATTATATCAGCTGGTCCAGTCAGGTTCTGATCGGTGGTAACCCCGAGGATGGTGATAATAGGGGATTCAATAATGGTCATGCTTGGAGACACTGGTTAGATTCTCTCTTATTGGAATAGGTTATTGTATGTAACTGGTGTGGCGTGAATGTTACTGCCCACTGATCAACCCAAGCTTGGATATTGTCCAGGTATTGCTACATTTGGACAGGGACTGCTTCAGTGTCTGAGGAGTCGTGAATGGTACTGAAACTTAGGCAACCGTCAGTGAACATTCCATTTACATAAGACCATAAGAACTAGGAGCAGGAATAGGCCTTCCGTCCCTTTGAGCCTGCTCCGCTATTCAATCAGATCTTTTTGTGGCCTCAGATCCATTTATCCGTGCTCTCACTGTTTCCCTTAATTCCTTTATTGCTCTAAAAAAAAATCCAACTTAGCTTTAAAAACATTTACTGAAGTAGTGTCAATTACTTCAAGGAATTCCATGGATTAACAACCCTCTGGGTGAACTTCCTTCTCAATTCAGTTCTAAATCTGCTCCCTCTAATCTTGAGGCTATGCCCTCTTGTCCCTGTTTCACCTGCCAGTGGAAACATTCTCTCTACTTCTATCTTATTCCCTTCATAATTTTATATGTTTCTATAAGATCCCCCCCTCATTCTTCTGAATTCCAATGAATATAATCCCAGTCTACTCAGTCTCTCCTCATAAACTAACCCCCTCAACTCCGGAATCAACCTAGTGAACCTCCTCTGCACCCCCTCCAGTGCCAGTACTTCCTTTCTCAAGTAAGGAGACCAAAACTACACGCAGTACTCCAGGTGTGGTCTCACCAGCACCCCATACAGCTGCAACATAACCTTCCTCCTTTTGAATTCAAACCCTTTAACAATAAAGACAAAATTCCATTTCCCTTAATTACTTGTTGTACTTGCAGGCCAACGTTCTGTGATTCATGCACAAGGACACCCAGGTCTCTCTGCATAGCAGCATGCTGCAACTTTTCACCATTCAAGTAATAATCCTTTTTACTGTTACTCCTACTAAAATGGATGACTTGACATTTATTAACATTGTACTCCATCTGCCAGACCTTTGCCCACTCACTCAATGTATCTATGTTCCCCTGCAAAGTTTCACAATCCTGTGCACACTTTGCTCTGTCACTCTTCTTACTGTCATCTACACGTGGTCCCCAACTCCAAATCATCTATATAAATTGTAAATAATTGTGGTCCCAACACTGATCCCTGTGGCACATCACTAGTCACTGATTGCCAGTCAGAATAGTACTAATTTATTCCCACTCTGCTTCCTGTTAGTCAACCAATCCTCTAACCATGCTAATACTTTACCCCTAATGCCATGCATCCTTATGGAGCAGCCTCTTGTGCAGCACCTTATCGAAGGCCTTTTGGAGATTTAGGTACACCACATCCACTGGGTCCCCGTTGTCCACCATGCTTGTCAAGCGTGACCTGCCCTTCATGAACCCATGCTGTTTCTGCCCAACGGGACAATTCCTAACAAGATGCCTTGATTGATAAAAGACTCAAGAATCTTCCCAGAGATTAAGCTAATCGGTCTGTAACTCCCCATCTTTTGTCTACCTCCCTTTTTAAACAGTGGTGTCACATTTGCTGTTTTCCAGTCTGCTGGGACTGCCCCAGAGGCTAGCGAATTTTAAAAATTACTTCCAGTGCACCTACTATTTCTCGTGCCATCTCTTTTATCCCCGTTGGCTACATTCCATCAGGGCCAGGAGACTTATCAATCCTTAGCTCCATTTGTTTGCCCAACACTAACTCTTCCATAATAATGATTGTTTCCAGGTCCTCACCTACCTTTGTCTCTGTCAATTACTGGCATGTCTCCACTGTGAAGACTGATACAAAATACCTGTTCAATGCCTCAGCCATTTCACCATATCCTATAATGAAATTCCCCTTCTCATTCTCTAAAAGACCAACATTTACTCTAGCCACTCTTTTTATATGTTTATAGAAACCTTTGCTATCTGTCTTTATATTCTGTGCTAGTTTTTTTTCTCATGTTCTATCTTATTTTTCATTATAGCTCTTTTTGTGGCTTTCTGTTGACCTTTTAAAGGTTTCCCAATCTTCTAGTTCCTTGCAGTTTTTAACCACTTTGTATGCCTTCTCTTTCAACTTGATAGCCTCCCTTATTTCCTTACCCTTAATATTACAGTCCTTTCTTTTCACTGGAATATACTTTTGCTGAACACTTTGAAAAATTGGTTTGGATGTCCTCCATTCTTGTCTCCTGTCCCACCATGAAATCTTTGTTTCCAGTTTACTTTAGCCAACTCCTCCCTCATGGCATTGTAGTCCCCCTTGTTCAAGAACAGCAATTTAGATTTGGATTTTATCTTCACACTCTCCATCTATATTCTAAATACAACCATACTATGATCATTCCTTCCAAGAGGATCCCTAACTATGAGGTAATTAATTATTCCTGTCTCATTACACAGGACCAGATCTAGGATAGCTGGCTCCCTTGTTGGTTCCATTACATACTGTTCAAGAAAACTATCATGGATACACTCAATGAACTCCTCCTCAAGGCTACCCTGACCGAGCTGGTTCGACCAATCTACACGTAGATTAAAATCCCCCATGATAATTGCCATACCACTTTTACAGGCATTAGTTATTTCCTTGTTTATTGCCTGCCCCAATATGATGTTATTATTTGGTGGCCTATAGACGAAGGTCCATCACAAAGGCCTCCAAGCCCTCCGCTTCTTCCTCTCCCGACGACCCAACCAGTACCCTTCCATTGACACCCTCCTTCGACTGACTGAACTGGTCCTCACTCTTAACAACTTCTCCTTCCAATCCTCCCACTTCCTCCAAACCAAAGGAGTAGCCATGGGCCCCAGCTGTGCCTGCCTCTTTGTCGGATATGTGGAACAGTCCATCTTCCACAGCTACACTGGCACCACCCCCCACCTTTTCCTCCGCTACATCGATGATTGTATCGGCGCTGCCTCGTGCTCCCACGAGAAGGTTGAACAGTTCATCCACTTTACTAACACCTTCAACCCTGACCTCAAATTTACCTGGACCATCTCAGACTCCTCCCTCCGCTTCCTAGACCTCTCCATTTCTATCTGGGGCGACCGACTCAACACAGACATTTACTACAAACCGACCGACTCCCATAGCTACCTAGATTACACCTCCTCCCACTCTGCCCCCTGAAAAAACGCCATCCCATATTCCCAATTCCTCTGCCTCCGCCGCATCCTGCTCCCAGGAGGACCAATTCCACTACCGAACGACTCAAATGGCCTCCTTCTTCAAAGACCGCAATTTCCCCTCCGATGTGGTCGACGACGCTCTCCACCGCATCTCCTCCACTTCCCGCACCTCCGCCCTTGAACCCCGCCCCTCCAATCGCCACCAGGACAGAACCCCACTGGTCCTCACCTTCCACCCCACCAACCTCCATATACATCGTATCATCCTCCGTCATTTCCGCCACCTCCAAACAGACCCCACCACCAGGGATGTATTTCCCTCTCCATCCCTTTCAGCATTCAGGAGAGACCACTCCCTCCGCGACTCCCTCGTCAGGTCCACATCCCCCACCAACCCAACCTCCACTCCCGGCACCTTCCCCTGCAACCGCAAGAAGTGCAAAACTTGCGCCCACACCTCCCTCCAAGGCCCCAATGGATCCTTCTATATCCGTTTCAAATTCACCTGCACCTCCACACACACCATTTACTGCATCTGCTGCACCTGATGTGGTCTCCTCTATACTGGGGAGACAGGCCACCTACTTGCAGAACGTTTCAGGGAACACCTCTGGGACACCCAGACCAACCAACCCAACCGCCCTGTGGCTGAACACTTTAATTCCCCCTCCCACTCCGCCAAGGCCATGCAGGTCCTTCGCCTCCTCCATCGCCAGACCCTAGCCACGCGACACCTGGAGGAAGAGCGTCTCATGTTCCGCCTAGGAACCCTCCAACCACACGGGATGAATGTAGATTTCTCCAGCTTCCTCATTTCCCCTCCCCCCACCTTGTCTCAGTCCCAACCCTCGGATTCAGCACCGCCCTCTTTGTGTTTTTCCAGCACCACACTTTTCAACTCTGGTACTCCAGCATCTGCAGTCCTCACTTTCTCCAGGCCTATAGACTACGCCTATCAGTGACTTTTTCCTCTTAGAATCTCTAATTTCCACCCAAATTGATTCAACCTTATTCTCCATAGGACCTATACCATCTCGCAGCACCATCCTGATGTCACTCTTAATTATCAGAGCTACACCACCTCCCTTGCCTTCCTGTCTGTCCTTCCGAAAAGTCTGGTACCCCTGGATATTTAACTTTCATTCGTGACCATCCTGTAACCACGTCTCAGTAATGACAACCAAATCATATTCACTCGCGATAATTTGTGCCATTAAATCATCAGTCTTGTTACGAATGCTACGAGCATTCAGATAAAGTGCCTTTACTCTCATGATTTCCAACTACTCTAATAATAACTCCTGAGTTATCCTTTTTTGTTTCTTTCATTGTCTGCCTTGAATCTACACTTCCTGTGCACGTGCTAACCTGTTGCTTACCTTTTTATTTGCCATCATACTCCCTGTCGTCTCCCTTTCCCTTCACCCTGACTCACTAGTTTAAATTCCTAGTGACCCCACCCTATTTATCCTTTTCGCTGGAACATTGGTTCCAGATCAGAACCACATTCCTGATGAAGAGCTTATGCTCGAAACGTTGACTTTCCTGCTCCTCAGATGCTGCCTGACTGGCCGTGCTTTTCCAGCACCACACTTGTTGACCCTAAGACAATACCTGAGGAACTCCTGTGGAATTGTCCTGGGGTTGAGATAACTGGCCTCCAACAACCATGGCCATCTTCCTTTCTGCCACCTTTAAATTCAACCAACAGAGATTCCCCCTGATTCCCATTGACTCCAGTTTTATTGGGGGTCATTGATGCCCTTTTTAGATCTCTCTGTATCTCTACCCCTCATTTTCTCCCTTTAAGGGATCAACATTGACTCCAGTAGGGAACCAAATGGGCCTTTAAGACAGTCAGCCGTGGTTACATAATTAGCTTTTTAATTCCCGATTTCACTGGATTCAGATTTCACAATCTGCCTTGGTGGGATTCGAATCTATGACACTGACCATTAACCTCAGTCTCTGGATTACTGATCTGTATTTTCTACATTATCACGACACCACCTCCCCCATTACACTCATCTCCGCTTCACCTCAGCGACATTATTTCTTACCAGGTGTCAGCTCATACACTGCTAGAATCCTCATCTTTATTATCTCTCAATTTGTCTTCCCCAATTAGTTCCTAACAACCTCTCACCTTCAACACTCTATAAAGAAACTCATTCAGGACACGAGTGGTCCTATTCCAAATGGCATAAAGTCCAGTTCACTATCTGTACTTACTGACCCTGCTTTGGCTGTTCATTTAGCAAGACTGTGATTTTAAATTTCTCAAGATTGTTTAACATTGAACCCCACCACCAAACTCACCCGGCCTCAGCCTCCGCAGTCACTGTAGATTCCCCTCAAGAGATCTGTGTGCTCCACCATTGTGCCTGTAAGCTCAGCTGGCTGGATCCTGAACTTTGAAATTCTGTTCTTTAATCTCTCTGCTTATCTGCAGCTTTACCTCTTATTTTCCTCCGCTCGGACTCAACTTAAAACCTACTTCTTTCACCAAGTTTTGGTCACATTTCTTAATATCTCCTAATGTGGTTCTGTGTGGTAATTTTGTTGGAAATGCTGGTCTGAAGCACCTTGGAATGTTTTACTGAGATAAGGCTGCTGTATAAATGCAAGTTTTTTGTTGCTAATTTGATATGTTACTCTCGACACCAGTCACTGTTGTTTGGTGTGAAGATAACAGCAAATGGTTGTTCAGATGTTTGCTAAGAACATAACGGACATGATCAGAAAGATACCAAATCTGGTTTAACACCCATGTTGAAATGTATGTGTTAACTGTCACATTGACTTTCTGCTAAATCTGTTGCAGTTGACATGCAGAATGGGGGGGCAGTGTAAAACAGGCCATATGTTCTGGTATGCACTTTATAAGAGCAAAAGGACATATTTTGTGCTATGTTACAACAGGGTTAAAATGTGAGTCAGATCACTCTGCAGTTATTTAAGAGCTACTAGGTTGCACCTTAACATTGTGAAACTAGCCACGAACTTTAAGAAAACAAAATGGGAGGGCATAACTGAATATATTTTGATTTTTTTGTGGTATGACATCCTGGAATGCCATTGGAGAAAATAAATCAGCCAAACTATAAGATCTTTATAAATTTAAGGTTTACGAATCATAGAGCTGGAAAAGACCACTACACCTAACATGCCAGATTTGATTAAATAAGCATCTAGTTGTATCAAACTTTTGGCTGTATGGAGGGGGAAAGCAGAATTTTTGATTAGTGCTCTGCCTCTCAGTCAGAAGGTTGTAAGTGCAAGTCTAACCGAAGGAGCTGAGCACAACAAATTCAGCTGACAAATAAATGCAGTAACTGTAGGAGTGTTACGTTGTCAGTTAAGATGGTAAACTGAGACCTCAGCTCTGCTCCAGGTTAAGGGAAAAGATCACCTATTTTGCAGAGGTGTTCCATATTAATGCCTCACCCAACATCACAAAACAGATTACCTTGTTAGTGCCATGTTGTTGTTGGAGAGCTTGTTGTGTACTGTTGTTAGCTGCTGTGATTTCTACATGACAACAGTGACTATACTTTAAAAGGAGTATTCCATGAGGGGCACGGATAGGGGGAATAGCCAGGGTAGGGGAGTCCAAAACTAGAGTCATAGGGATGTACAGCATGGAAACAGACCCTTCTGTCCAACCCGTCCATGTCGACCAGATATCCCAACCCAATCTAGTCCCACCTACCAGCACCCAACCCATATCCCTCCAAACCCTTCCTATTCATATACCCATCCAAATGCCTTTTAAATGTTGCAATTGTACCAGCCTCCACCACTTCCTCTGACAGCCCATTTCACACACGTACCACCTTAGGTCTCTTTTATATCTTGCCCCTCTCACTCTAAACCATGCCCTCTAGTTCTGGACGCCCCGACCCCAGGGAAAAGACCTTATCTATTTATCCTATCCATGCCCCTCATGATTTTATGAACCTCAAGAAGGTCACCCCTCAGCCTCAGACGCTCCAGGGAAAACAGCCCCTATTCAACCTCTCCCTATAACTCAAATCCTCCAACCCTGGCAACATCCTTGTAAACTTTTCTGAACCCTTTCAAGTTTTGCAACATCCTTCTGATAGAAAGGTGACTAGATTTACAAGAAATATTCCACAAGTGACCTAACCAATGTTCTGCACTGCCTCAGCATGACCTCCCAGCTCCTGTACTCAATACTCTGACCAATAAAGGAAAGTGTACCAAACGCCTTCTTCACAAGAGGGCATAGGTTTAAGGTGAGAGGGTAAAGATTTAAAAGGGGCAACTTTTTCACACAGAGGGTGGTGCATGTATGGAACAAGTTGCCAGAGGAAGTGGTGGAGGTTGGTCCTATTAAACATTTAAAAGGCAGAAGCAAATTATTGCAGATGTTGGAATCTGTACTGAAAACAACAAATGCTTGAGATCACAGTGGGTCAGACAGGTCTCTCTCCATGGATGCTGTGATCTCCAGCATTTGTTGTTTTCAGTCAACATATAAAAGGCATATGGATGGGAATATGAATAGGAAGAGATATGGACCAAGTGCTGGTAAATGAGACTAGATTAATTTAGGGTATCTGGCTGGCATGGATGAATTGGACTGAAGGGTCTATTTCCAGGCTGAAAATCTCTATGACTCTAAGTGTCATAGGTCACCATGGTGTCATGATAGGCACTATATAAATGCAAGGTTTTCTTTAACCGAGTTCTGCTTTATTTTTGTAAAATCTCGTGTTGGCTTTTCGAAGAAGGCTGTTGTTTTTATGACTGCCACATCATTGTGTATTTGTTGGTTTATTTCCTTACAGCAAAGCACCAAGACCAGAAAAACTTCCAGTTCACGTTTTTGAAGTTGATGAAGATGTTGACAAAGATGAGGTAGTCAATATTTAATTATTCTGATTTATTTGGGAAGATCTAAATTGAATTGCAGTGGTTGGTACCTTTTTACCAAAACTCATGCTCACTTCAATCAATGATTTAGTTTCACAGGCTCACAAACATGTAAGATAGAAAAGGTAAGGAGAAGGCCAACTCCTTCAAATGCAATGAAACAAACTTTCCAGAAGGGTTGGGGTTGGATGGTGGATGTTATGGTTTTGCCTGCTTAGACTTCTCCCTCTCCTTTATTTTCTGTCTGTCGTTCAGAATGTGTGTTCTTAGCAGCACACAGAGGGTAACAGAACGTCAGGGACCTCACTGGGGTGTACATCAATCCACAGTCTGTTTCCTGAACCAATGAAATTTATGAATTGAGGAAAAGTAGAAATGACGGAGATGGAAATTGGGAGAATTAGATTCATGTAAAATCAGAAAGAAAGCAAAGAGAAAAAATGCTTGGATTAAGAGAGTGAGAAAGGGAAAGAGAGGAAAAGAAAAAGAAATCAAAAGCATTTTAAATTTGCCATTATAAAAATCTTAAACATGCATCACCTCACAGGCGTGAGATTCCACAGTTTAAGATTTCTCTTTGACCAACCTGTTTTACACACCTATGAGAAGGTGAGGCTTGAACCTATGCCTCCAGACACAGTAGTAGGGGCACTACCACAGCACCACAAATGATATGTTCATTTTCCAGAAAAGTCTGACAGATTGGCATTGCAGTAACAATTTCACATTATTAAAAATACATTTATTCGATTAATTGTGTCTTCCTTTTGCACTGAATTTAATGATCAATTAGTGTGCAAATCCTAGCAATTCTCCGAATAATGAGGGACAAGGGGGCTCTGAACTCAATGGGCTGTATTTCACTGGAATAATAAAGGCATGTTAATGATTCAGGTCATTATACAAGTCGACTAGCGAGTTCCAGAGATTCACAGCTCATGGTGTTTCTTAATCTTTTGAGCTTGCTGTCCAGTTTGCGGATTAACAATGTATGTGTCTTTAAGACTGATTTGTTGTTCCACAAGGCATTGTCATTGGACCTGATTTTTGATCTGCAAAGTACAGTTTTACACATGAGGAGAAAAGTTGATTATCTATCATTTCAAGGTGTCATATGAATGCAGCTGCAACTGAGAAGCAATACAAACACATTTGTGTTTCACTGCTAAGGAACTGCAAGCATCCCAAAGGAAGTTATTGAAATGTTTCCCATCATAAATTGTAAATTATTGGATGTGTTTTGTGGACTTTGAATTGATTTCCAATAAGGTGTTACAATCTTGTTCCGTGAACGGATGTTCCATAACTTTATAGAGTTTGATTATAGCAGTTGTGTGGACAGTTCAGTGCATCCCACCTTAAAAAAACACACGGTGGCCTTGTAAGGAGTGTAGCGGAGATTCACCAGATCATTCCAGTTTACTAAGGGTTAAGTTATGTGGAGAGACTACACAACCTAGGCTTGTAGGAAGGAGCAGCGGCTCTGAAAGTCTGCGGTTTCAAATAAATCTGTTGGACTATAACCCGCTGTCATGTGATTTTTGACTTTGTATTCCTTAGAATGCGTAAACTAAGGGGTGATTTACTTGATTCTTTAGGATTTTCAAAGCAATTGATTGGATAGATACTTTACGATTTGGTGCAGGAGTCTTAGACTCGAAAACTCCGAAGCCAGGTCCTTCAGGAAATAAATTAGGGAGCACTTCTTCTCACAAAAGATGTTGGAAGTTTGGAACCCTCTCCCACAAAATGCTAGCTCAGTTAATTATTTTAAATCTGGATAGTTATTTTTCAAGACTAGAGTATTCAGGGATACGAAGCAAAGGCGGAGGGATGCAGTTTGGATATAGAAGAGTCATGATCCCATTCAATGCAAAACAGGTTCAGGAACCTGAATGGGCTTTTCCTATTCCTTTGAACTGGAATCTTTGACTAAAGAGAGGGAACATTGTGATTGTTTATCCCCCTTTTGAGGAACTGTGCACCTGAGCAGAAAAACAAAATCTTGTGTTGAGAAAATTTCATTTCCAATTCTGAGACATTCACGAAATAGGGACTCCCATTCCAAATTATGTGAAGCTCGCATAATATGAGTATGGTATTGTAACATTCAACAATTCAGTTACATTCAACACATCTTGTAAGTTCAGTTTGTACTTTATACAATAGCGTCTCGGATCCCTGTGGTACTCCTGTTTTATTAGAATTGATCTCTTCACTGTGCTGTATCCTTCCAGAAGACATGCAAGACACGGAGTATTTTGGCCTGTATTTTTGTTTCTTTTCATTAATTGAATATGGGCGTCACTTGTTAGGCCTGTGTTTATTGTACATCTGTAATTGCCCTTGACAAGGTGGTGGTGAACTGTCTTCTTGAAATGCTTTAGTCCTTAGGGTGTAGAGACACCCACAAGGCTGTTGGGGAGGGAGTTACTGGATTTTGACACAGTAATGGTGAAAGAATGGTGATATACATCATCCAAGACAAAGTGATATGTGCTTTAGAGGGGAACTTGCAAGTTCCCACAGCGTAAGTAGAATAAGGTTGGAGATTTTCATGTAATTAAGCTGCTGTAACTCTTGATGGTTTAACATTATGAATGGTTTTGATTGAGTAAATAAGGCGAAAACTGTCTCCTATGAGTGAGAGAGCACAGATATAAAGCATATGGACCAGAACAGGATTTGCATTACAGAGAGAAATGCTATGATCTGGTTCATGCTGTCTGAAAGGAGAATGCAAGCAGATTCAGGAATAACATTCAAAAGGGAGTTGGATAAATACTTGTTTTAGGAAAATGAATGGCAGGGGCTATGGGGAGTGAGACTAATTAGATGTCCCTTTCAAACGGTTAGTGTAGATAGAATGTGTGGAATAACCTTTTGTGCTCTAAGATTCCAAATTTCAATTGAACACAGGAAATAAGAGCAAGAGGGACCATTGGCCTCTCAAGACTGAACTGTCATTTACTGAGATCATGGCTGATGACACCAGCTGCACTTCCTATCTGCCTCAAACATCTGTATAACTCAGCCTTGAATGTACTGATTGACTAAGCCTCTGGTGCTCTCTGCGCAAGAGAATTACAAAGATTTCATCATCTTCTGAGGAATTCCTTCTGAACACTTTCATAATTGGGAAAACTCAAGTTCCAGAATTCCCCATGAGGAGAACATCCTTTCAGGATCTACTCGGTCAAACTACCTCGAAATGTTTTATTCCAATAAGATCGCCTCTCATTCTTCCAAATTCCAATGAACGTAGACCCAAGCTGCTCAGGCTTTGTTCAGAAGACAACCTCTTCATCCCATGAATCAACCTAGTAAACTTTTACTGAACTGCGGAGAAGAAAGCGAGGACTGCAGATGCTGGAGATTTTCTGAAATGCTCCCAGTGTAAACTTATCCCTGTTTAAATGTGGAGACCAAGACTTTACGCAGTAAACTAGGTCTGGGGAGAAAAAAGGTCCTTATCATTTGAGCACTGATCTGAGGACTAGCTAGTAACTTGAGGATGTAAGAAAAAGAAATGAAAGGCTGACAGACTTTGCTTTTTATTATAGCTCTCTTATTGTGGAAATGTAATTGGTAAAGGGCACTGTGTCAAGGAGTGGGGCAGAATGTTGGCTCAGTTCTCTAAGCTGTCTCTTACTTTTGCGTTGGAACCAATGGAACGGCGCATAATTGTGATTAAAAATTTAAGTGATTATCATCTACAGTGCTTTAGCATTCTTGATTCCATTCAACTCTGCCTCAGTTATTGCTAAGAAGAAATGTGTTGCTGAAGGTTTTTGTTGTACAGTCATCATGGCGGACATGTGAATGCCAAATCTCAAGCAGTCACATTTTGTTTAAATTTCAGGAGAAGAGGGCGGTTGTTGGTTGGTGAATTGACTCTTATTGGCTGAAGTACTGCAATGGAAAAAGCAATGGGGAACTAAGATGTTCCAATCTCCCAATTAATTTTAAAAAATGAAAATTGAAAGGTTTGGGGTTGGGGTTAAATTTATTGTAACTTATTTTCTGATTCAGGTTTCTTTGATAGAGGTTGTAACCTTTGGTGCCAGAAAGAGAAGGGAAAAACCTTGCTGAATTCCAAATAATTAGATTCTACTTTAGTGTAAAATAAATTGTTTAATTGGTTGGCTAATCTTGTATCTGTCTCTCATTTTCTCTACTCCTGCGTCTGGCTTTATATGGAATAATTTCCTTAAGATCTTGGTTTTGACTAAATCAGACATTTTAGCTTTTGCAGATAGTAAAATGCATGCTTACTGAATATGCTAAAATGAAGGAATATTGAATTTTCTTTTTAAAAAAAACTGATGACTTTAAATCTTGAAAAGCAACACTTTGATCATCAGCCAATCCTCTGTTGGCAGAGTTTGTAAGATTAGTCACAAAGTAAAAGTTGAGAACCGCTTGTAAATGAAATCAGAAGCTTCAGTGCTTTGTGAACAGATTGGTTTTTTTCAATTACCCACACAAATGACTTGATTTCATGGTAGAATTTTTTTTTCATGGAGGACGTGACAGGTGGTTTGCCAGATTTTTCTGTGGCAGGATTTGAGCATGATGGCCTTTCACTCTTCCTGTCTCGGTTCACTGAGCAAATACAACATGTTTCCAGATCCAATCTCTATTCAAGCAGAGAAACTGCTTCCTCTGGTTGATGGAGTCCAGAACAAGGGGCAGAAATTGGAAAACGAGTTGCCCACTGGTAATAGCAGGAAGCACTTCACTTTCTTCTCTGAAGCTGTGGAGCATCAACTGAAAGTTCAAATTAAGATTGATCGATTCTTGTTGGGTAAGGGCTACAGAACAAAGGCAAATAGATGGCGTTAAGTCACAAATCAGCCATAACCTCACTGTATGATTTGGATGAGAATTTAGGAGGCATGGTTAGTAAGTTTGTGGATGACACCAAAATTGGTGGTGTAGTAGACAGTGAAGTAGCTTGTGTAAGAGTACAAAGAGATCTTGATCAATTGGGCCAATGGGCTGAGGACAGGCAGATGGAGTTTAATTTGGAGAAATGCGAAGTGCTGCATTTTGGTAAATCAAACACGGCCAGGACTTTTACAATTAATGATCGGGATAGTAATGTTGAGCAGAGATCTGGGGGGTTCATATACATAATGTTCTGAAAATTATGTCACAGATGGTTAATTTAGCATTTAGCACACGTGCTTTCATTGACTCAGACCATTGAGCACAGGAGTTGGGACATCATGTTAAGGTTGCACAGGACATTGGTGAGGCTTCTTCAGGAATACTGTGGTTTTTCTGGTTGTGATTAGATTCCCTACAGAGTGGAAACAGGCCCTTCAGCCCAACAAGTCCACATCAACCCTTCGAAGAGCAACCCACCCAGACCCAATTCCCTCTGACTGATGCACCTAACACTATGGGGCAATTTAGCATGGCCAATCCACCTGACCTGCACATTGCACATCTTTAGACTGTGGGAGGAAACCAGAGCGCCTGGAGGAAACCCACACTGACACAGGGAGAATGTGCAAACACTACACAGACAGTCACCCAAGGCTGGAATTGAACCTGGGACCCTGGTGCTGTGAGGCAGCAGTGCTAACCACTGAGCCACCATGCCGCGGCTAAAGGAAGGATATTATTAAATTGGAGAGAGTTCAGAAAAGCTTTATCAGGCTGTTGCTGGGGCTACAGAGTTTGAGTTCTAAGGAGAGACTGGATCGGGCTGGGACTTTTTTCACTGGAATACAGGAGGTTGAGGATTGACCTTATAGAGGTTTACAAAATCATGAAGGACATGGATAGGGTGAATAGCCAAGGTCTTTTCCATAGATAGGGGAGTTCAAAACCAGAGGGTGTATTTTTAAGATGAAAGGAGAAGGTTTAAAAGGGGCCTGAGGGGCAACCTTTTTACACAAAGGGTGGTTCGTATGCAGACTGAACTGCCAGAGGAAGTGGTAGTTGCAAGTACAGTTACAACATTTAAAAGACATTTGGACAGACACATGAATAGGAAAGGTTTACAGGCGTATGGGCCAAATGCAGACAAGTCGGACTAGTTTAGTTTGGGATACCTGGTTGGCATGGACATATTGGAACGAAGGGACTGTTTCTGTGTTGTATGACTCTGTGAATGGCGGAACACCCCGCTCTGAAATATTGTAAATATTTTTAAATACCTCGCTTTGTGGTGATCTGGATATTACAATCACAATGGACCTTGTCAGAGAGAAGGGAAGATAATGGCCCAGAATTACTGTTGTGGTTTTTTTTGTGATCAGAATTAGGCTTGGGTATGATGAATGTTGTTGTTGAAAGAGAAATGTTGCCAAACCTTTTTCTCTTGTACTTCTAAGGACAAGATTAGCCAAATTTCATGCGAACAGAACAATTTATATTCAGGAGAAAAGGTGATTGATGGAAAAGGTGTTGCGATGGAGAAAGCAAACATTTCAGCAATAGTTTATTTTCAAAAAAACTATGTTTAGTATTTGGATGTGTGTGACCTTGGCCCCATCTCTAATTGGCCTTTTTTACAGCTCAAAGGTTTGCTGGGCAGTTTTGGGGCAGCAAAAAGTCAACTGCATTGCTATGTGACTGGAGTCACATGTAAGGCAGAGTAGCAGCACAGAAAATAGGTTCAGGAGTAGGCCACACAGTTTAGCAATCCCCTCGCTGATTTTTTTAATATGATCGTGGCTAATTGTCTAAAAACTCCATTTTCTCCCCCACTACCGCATAATCCCTTGACACCTTTAATCTCTAGAAATCTGTTTCCTTGCTATATGCGGTTTGACTTCAACACCTTTCTGTGGTCGAGAATTCTATTGGTTCATCACCACCAAGTGAAGACACCTCTTCTCCTCAGTCCAAAATGGCCTACTGCCTATTCTGAGACCACGGCCTCTTGTTCTGGATCAGCCCTGACAGGGGAGAAATCATCCCTGACTCCAGATCATCCAGCCCTGTCAAACTTTCATGCCTCACTGAGATTCTCTCTCATTTCAAACTCCAGTGAGTACACACCCAGCCGACCCAATCTCTCTCCATGCAATGAACCCTTCATCCCAGAAATCAGTCTGGTGAATGACTCTATGGCAAATATATCTCATCTTGGGTAGGGAGACTAAACAGCACATATCACTCCAGCGTGATCTCACCAGAACCCTGTACAGCAGTAGTAAGACCTCCTTGTACACGAGTCCTCTTGCAATGAAGGCTAATTTGCCTGATTTAGACACTAGCTGCTTGCTTTCACTGAACAATGTACAAGAATACCAAGGTCCTTTTGTGCATTAACATTTCCTAATCTACCATCATATAAATAATAATGTGTTGTTCTGGTTTCCCGACCGAACTGAATAACTTCATATGTATCCACTATTTTCTGCATCTGACATGTTTTTGCCCATTCACACTAAATCGCCTGAGGCATTGTTACTTCCTCCTCAGCATTTTCAATCCCACCAACTTTAGTGACATCGGCAAACTTGAAAATGTTCCTTCATATAAATTGTTGTTAAATAGCTGGGACTCGAGCACTGTTCCCTGTGGTATCCCACTTATTGCCACCTTTCACTTTGAAAATGATCCGTTTATCTTTAGACTCCATTTTCCCGGTTTGCTAACCAATTCTCAGTCCATGCCAGTATATTGCTGTCAATTCCACAGCCATCTCTCATAAGGGACCTATCAGCCAACTCAGAACCAGAGTGGAAACAAGTCATCCTCAGTTCTGAAGGACTGCCTCAGAAGAAGAGTACCTCAACGTGTTCCTGAAGGGTGGCTTGCTGTATTAAAACGTGACCACCAAGTTCAGAGAAGAAGGCTAATAATTTGGATGCTCTGATCTGGGGTGATATATTTTGGATGGTGTTGTGCATTTGTTGAAATTGATGTTGAGGAATTTCAGCATATTCTGAAGTTTCTGATATAATTCTTTGTGAATTGGTTATGTGACCACTCTTTTTAATGTAGGATACAGCTTCTCTTGGCTCACAGAAAGGAGGGATCACTAAACAAGGATGGTTGCACAAGGGCAATATGAACAGTGCGATCAGTGTTACCATGAGGGTGAGACTTCTTTCACATTTTATCAAACTATTACACTGTACACTAAAATGGATCTGTAAAATAGTTCTAATATTTGCTCAAATAACTTTATCAATGGCACTTCTCTATTAAGTGATTACAATTTCAATTATCTGGAAAAGATTATCTGGTCATTATTACAGTACTGTTTGTGGGATCTTGCTGTGCAAGCTGACTGCTACGTTTCCTACCCTACAAATGTGGCCATACTTCTAATATTTGAAAGCTGTGAAGTTTTGAAAGACCCTATACCAATTTAAGTCTTTGTATCCATGTTTAGAAAGACTTTGGCAAGCTTTGAGGTTGTGAACATTGCTATAGAAATGCAAGTTTCTTCCTGCATCACCGCGCTGTGCATTAGAGGAGGAAAGAGACACATTAATCAGCTCTACCGTGTTTGTTTAGATAGGTTATAGCTAAATTCAGTGAGTTGGGGGCAGTGAGGTATGAATGGGGCTGAGGCAGGGACATGTCAAAATATGAGAGTTACGCTCAGGGACTGGGGTGATTGGAGGGCCCGTGATTTTTGGAAGCTGGGAGAGATAACTGCGTGAATAAGCACAGGAACAATAAACCAGGGCCCATTCATCTCTGAGCTGCGAGCTATGTAAGATATGAGATCAAACTATTAACTTGAATATTATCAAAGATCCTTTTAAATTGGTGTCACTTGGATGTGATGGTCAAAGACGAAACGGTGTTGGTGAATTGCAGGAGGGAGTCATTGTATCACGTTCAGGAAATGCATACCAAGTGCAAGACGAATACTTGAGTAGACTGAGCACTTCCTAGAAGCGCCACCCTGACATGACCTAACACTAAAGTTTTTCCAAGCTTGATCTTCATGCCTCCCTGTCACAACTCAACTGGTCTTCCAGTGAGAGCTGACAGCTTTTGGCCAACTTTGAAAACTTCTGTCAGCTAGCCTGTTCGCCTGCTGTGGTCCAGTGTGATTTGTAGACTTTGCGCAGGATGACAATCTCTTTTCTTAGACTTAAAAGCTAAAGACCAAACGAAAATGCATTGGTCTGGAGCCTTTTCTGATTCCAGGGTATCTTGAAGCATCTAGCCATCGAAGTAATCACTACTGTGATGGCAGAAACCTCAGCAGCCAGATCACGTAGGGCAAGATCTCACAAATATTGACCCAAAACATCAATGAGAATGTCCCTCCCCATTTGGACAGTGTCCATGGAAGTTTTTGTATTCACCCGAGAGGGCACAGTGCTTTGGTTTCATGTCTGATCAAAAAGATGGCTCCCCTGATACTGCAGCACTTCCTCAGATCTGTACTGGAGTGTCACTCTGAGTCATGTAATCAAGTCCCTGACATGAGATTTGAACCCAGAGCCCTCTGATTCAGAGGTGAATGGTTGAGTCCCAGCCGACACTGAATGAAATTGGGAATTTGGGAGTTATTGGGAAACAAATGCTGTATGATGCTGGCTGCGAACAGAAAAACCTTGTTTGCTTCAGACTCAAACTCATTTTCTGTCCCCAGTCATTCAAGAGGCGTTTCTTCCACCTGACTCAACTTGGAGATGGATCGTACATTCTTAATTTTTACAAAGATGAGAAAATCTCGAAGGAACCGAAGGGCTCAATCTTTCTTGACTCGTGCATGGGAGTGGTCCAGGTAGGAGATCACATGTTATGATTTACTGCAAATGGTAAGGTCCTCAGGAGTGTTGCTGAACAAAGAGACCTTGGAGTGCAGATTCATAGCTCCTTGAAAGTAGAGTCGCAGGTAGATAGGATAGTGAAGAAGGCATTTGGTATGCTTTCCTTTATTGGTCAGAATTGAGTACAGAGGTTAGGAGGTCATGTTGTGGCTGTACAGAACATTGGTTAGGCCACTGTAGGAATATTTCATGCAATTCTGGTCTCCTTCCTATCGGAAGGATTTTGTGAAACTTGAAAGGGTTCAGAAAAGATTTACAAGGATATTGCCAGGGTTGGACGATTTGAGCTATAGGGAGAAGTTGAATAGGCTGGGGCTGTTTTCCCTGGAGCGTTGGAGACTGAGGGGTGACCTTATAGAGGTTTAAAACATCATGAGGGGCATGGATAGGATAAATAAACAAAGTCTCTTCCCTGAGGTAGGGGAGTCCAGACCTAGAGGGCATATGTTTAGCATGAGAGGGGAAAAATATAAAAGAGACCTAAGGGGTAATTTTTATCACACAGAGGGTGGTACGTGTATGGAATGAGCTGCCAGAGGAAGTGGTGGAATTGCAATATTTAAAAGGTATCTAGATGGGTATATGAATAGGAAGGGTTTGGAGGGATATTGTGTCGGATGCTGGCAGGTGGGACTAGATTGGGTTGGGATATCTGGTTGGCATGAAGGGTCTGTTTCTTGCTGCACGTCTCTATGACTCTATAACTTTTTTTTTCAGGTTGTCTAATTGATGGTGAATCACTTGCTAAAGTTTAAGTTAACTGTTGAAAGCTCCTGTCTTTCTGTTTTGCTGTAGATGGGCATAAAGACCCACAATCTGACAGTTTGTGCATCTGCTCAGATCAGAACAGTTGGGTTTTGTATAGTTCTCTACAGAAGGTGAGATTCTCCAAACTGGAGCTGTAATGACTTCATGTGGAGACAGTGTGAAATTAGGTCAGAAGACTCCTGGAGAGAGTTATTAATTTGGACATGACTGACTAATTGTTGTGTTTCTGTATGTAACATCCTGTCACCTTCCAGTGTGGTCAAGGATGCCCCATGTTCCTTCAGTATGTCTAGCATTACTGAGATAAGTTATGTTAACACATTTTTTGGAACCCTTCCACTTTCTCAAATATAAAAAATCCACCCATATCCTGCAATTCTCCTTGTCGCTCAACCCAATCTCTCCTCTTCTTCCAACTCCCAGTGCCTACCAACTGTCTTTGATCCCCCTCTCTCTCCAGCTTGCTTAAACTACTCATGCCCTCACTTTCCTGCTTGCCTTTCCACTCCCTGAAACTCTCTCCTCCTCACCCTTCCTCTCATTGTACCCCCTCTCCTCCCCTTGCCCAAACCTCTCCCCATTTGTCCTGTTCCCCATCTACCCCTTGCCCTCCTTCCTACATCCTGATCACCTTGTCCATCCTCCCCTCTTCCACATCCTTCTCTTGCTCTCCCTCCTGCTTCCCTCCCTCCCTTTCAAAAGACTAATCCCGGTGGTTTACAGCATTTCCTCAATGTTGCTGATCCTGTTTTCTGAACTGTTGTTGCGAGTGGAGCCACCAGGGTAGAACCACTATGGGGGAAGTTGCAAGTTGCTGAGCAATCCTCAATTAAAGCAGAATCTAAGAAGCCGAAATCTCCATTTACTATGTAGTGATGAAGTTGCTAAACCAGGTTTCTTCCTCGAACGTGAACATGTTGAGAGGTTCCATGGCAGCTGGAGATGTACTGAATCCTTATAGGAATTTTGGCACGATTTATGTTTATTCAGATCCCTTTTTGGAGTTGTTAAGCATCAACTGTACACATTACCTTTGTTTAAGGAACAGGGGTTTATCGATTATTCACTCTAGTGGAGCTGTGAGAACATTCTAGACTGATTTCTAATTTCTGATATAAGTCTTATGTTCTTGATTAGGTCTTTGTCAGTTTCTGAAATATCTCAGATACTTCAATGAGTTATCTCCCATATATCTGTGAGATATATCTGGGACCACAAAGTTCCTGAGAACGGCCTTATTAAATAATATAATTTGCATCAAGTCGATTCTACTTCTTGGTCACTGTTTGAGTTCACTTCAAACTGTTCCTGACCCTGTCTTCCAAATAACTCCGAGATGAGCTTCACGTCTGCTTCATGACCAGGACGACTTACTTTCACCTCTGCATCATTGCCTGCCTTATTCCTGGTTCATTCTTGTTGAAACCCTCACCCATGACTTTGGTACCTCTGAACTCAACCAATCCGGTGCGTACCAGGCCATTCTCCCATTTCCCAACCTCCATAAGCTTAATTCATCTGAAATTCTGTCCACATCCTAAAACTGACTTCCACCCCTCCCCCATTCTGCTGGGAAGATGTACGCAAGCACTTGGCTCGCAACGCCCAAGTTTGAAAATCCTCGCTGTAGTTTTTGAATCCCTCTGCGGTCTGGCCCTTTCCAATCTCTGCACCTCCTCCAGTCTTAGACAGTCCAGAACATCTGTGCTCCTCCAATTCTGTTCTCTTTCATTTTGTCCATTTTAATTGCTGCACGAGCTGCCAGGACCCTAATTTCTGGAGTACTGTCCTCAACCTTGTTGCCTGTCTCTCAGCTCCTTTAAGGCACTTATCAAAACCTACCTCTTTGCCTAAGTCACCTGTCCAGTTGTCACTTTACGTTGCAGTTTCCAATATGGTCAAATGATGTACCTGTGCAGTGAGCCGGGACGTTTTGCTAGGTTCAAAAGTGCTATATAAATGCAAGTTAGTGTCATTACTGGCACTTCTAAAAGCTTTTCAAACACAAGATACGGGGTAGACCATTTAGGACAGAGATGAGGAGAAACTTCTTCACCCAGAGATTGGTGGCTGTGTGGAATGCTCTGCCCCAGAGGGCAGTGGAGGCCCAGTCTCTGGATTCATTTAAGAAAGAGTTGGATAGAGTCTCAAAGATAGTGGAATCAAGGGTTATGGAGATAAGGCAGGAACAGGATACTGATTAGGAATGATCAGCCATGATCATATTGAATGGCGGTGCAGGCTCGAAGGGCTGAATGGTCTACTCCTGCACCTATTGTCTATTGTCTAAGATGTGAACAAGAGAGCTTTCTGTTTTGCAGAACAATAGAATCAGACGGTATGCCTTCGAACTGAAGATGCAGGACAAGAGCAGTTACCTGTTGGCAGCCGACAGTGACCAAGAAATGGACGAGTGGATTGGAACCCTGAATAAAATCCTCCAGAGTACCTTTGAAGCTGCCATGCAAGAGAAGAGAAACGGCGAGTCACTGGAGAGTGAGTTTGAATCAGATCGTACTTTTCCTGATCTGCGGGGAACGGTTTACCAAGACTGACAGGGGACACTAATGGGGATTGGGGGATTTAATTTCACACTCTGCAAATAATTGTGCCAGCCAGGCCAACAACTTATTTTGGGGGTGAGGTTGGGACCGAAGGCCAGTGATCAAAGTCCAACTGGAATCTCAGGCTCCTTGTGGCATCAGGAGCATTTGGCGACTGTGGTCATTTTCAGTTGGGGGCGCCCTGTCTATTCAATACCTGTAACTGCGGGCTGCAGTGCCCTCTATGCGCTGGAGGACCTCCAGCTTTATCTGCCTGCCTGCTGCCTTCAGTTGTATGACAAGTGGGCTCTTTAGAGTCAAGATTAGTGTGGCGCTGGAAAAGCACAGCAGGACAGGCAGCATCCGAGGAGCAGGAAAATCGATGTTTCGGGCAGGAGCCCTTCATCAGCTCTTCAGCCATACCCAGCCAAAATGCACGTTGGATAGTAAACAACCAGTATAGGTTTATTGAAAATTATTTTTAGTGCTTTTAGAGTCAGTTACCTAAAAGATGGAGGATTGGATGTGCTGATTTTAAAAGGTAAAAGCCTGTTTTTGGTGATCACCCTATTTTTAGCTGAATTAATCAAACTGCACAAGTTACCACTCTTAAGTAAATCAAGGAATACTTTATAATGGAGAAAAAGTAACAATGCATTGCATTCTACTGCCTTAATGCACTGCTTCATCTAAAAGGTTCTATGTTTATAATTGTGGAATGGATTGTAGCAGAATCCAACTTAACCTGCACAATTTCGTGTAGATTTGAGCCAAGTATCTTTATTGTGTGCAGAACAGTAACTCCACCGTTTAGTAGTTACACCTTGCAGCTCTCTGAAAGCAATGTTTAGATTTAAGCTTTTCTGTTCCAAAAAAGCACAGCATTCAGCATTCCAAAATAAGAATTGGATTACCCGCCAATTTTGTTTGAATTCACTGGCTTGTTGGAACTTGAATCCACTTCATTCATTTGTGGCTCAGACTAACCCACAGTGTCTGGCTGTCAAGCAAGTATGTGAACTTGGATTCTGAATTTCATTTGCGTAAAAGCCTGGAAACCACCTTTCTGCCTTTTCTCTGTGACAGAATCTCAACCGGCAAAGGAATCTTTTTCTAGAGCCGCTTGAATTGTTTTTAAAAAGAAACAGGATGCAGGATATGTGCTTTTCTGCACACAATTGTAATGCGCTTGCATGTGCTATGATTTTTATTTTCAATGAGAAAGCTCCCAACCATTTTAACTTCAGATGTCCCTGCAAATGTAAGGGTCAGGAATGAGGTACCTCAGTTCTGTGGAGAGACGGGAGAAGGTGGCGTTGTTCTCCTTAGATCTGAGCATGTTAAGAGGAGATTTGATAACGTGTTCAAAATCAGGAAGGGTTTTGATAGAGTAAACAAGGAGAAACTCCTACCACAAGTAAGAGGATCAGTAACCAGAGGACACAGATTTAAGATGGATGTAAGCTCTTAGACTTCTCCTAACTCTCCCTGGATCATGACCCTATCATCAAACACCAGGCTATAGTGTCCACGACCCTCACCAATCTCATTTATGGATCACCTCACCACACACAGCCTCCAAGCCCTTTAATCTTGTACAGCCTGCTTCCATCTTCTTCCTAATATCCACCAACAGAACTACCTGGCAGATCCATTGTTTCTGCCTGCTCCTGTCTCATGGATCCTCCTCTTCCTACCTCATTTCGCTATTTTCTCCTCTTGTCCAGACCCTTCCAACTCACATCCACGATTCTTCTGATGCCTTGTGTGACTATGGGTCCCTATCCCTTTGAAGGATACATGGAAATTCCTTATTCCAATCCTGCTTGGGTCCCTCCCCACAACTGGAACATTGATTACTTCATCAGGACTGCTTTCTTCGCTTATCTGGAATTGGAAAAATTTATCAATTTCGTTTCCAGTTTCTACCCCGCTCTCACCTTCACCTGATTCATCTCTGACTCTTCCCTTCCCTTCCTCAACATCTCTGTTTCCATTTCTGGAGATAGGCTGACCACCAATATCTACTACAAACCCAATAATTACTCTAGTTACCTGGACTCG
The DNA here is from genome assembly GCF_004010195.1 of Chiloscyllium plagiosum. Lineage (NCBI taxonomy): Eukaryota > Metazoa > Chordata > Chondrichthyes > Orectolobiformes > Hemiscylliidae > Chiloscyllium > Chiloscyllium plagiosum. Next base: position 17,511,914 of record NC_057715.1, read on the forward strand.
ACATCCTCACACCTCCTTCCTGTAAAGACTGGATTCTATTCTCCCAGTTCCTCTGTCTCCACTGTTCTGGTAAGGCCAACTTTGACGAGGGAGCCTCCAAACTATCCACTTTCTTCCTCAACCGAAGAATCCCAGCACTGTGGTTGACAAGGTTGTCAAGTGTGTCTGTCCTGTTTCCCACACTTCTGCTCTTACCCCCTGTCTTCTCTCTCACAACAACAATAGGGTCCCCCTTGTCCTTACCTACCATCACACCACCACCATCCACATCTGGAGGATCATTAGCCACCATTTTGACCAGTCCAGCGGGATGCCACCAGCAGACACATATTCCCCTCCCCTGCCAGCATTTCGTGGGGACTGGTCCGCTCCTCCATCCCCAACATCTCCCCACACCCCCACTGTATCTTTCCATGCAATTGTGGAAGGAGCAGCACTTACACAGTTACCTCACCACCTCCTCATTGTCGAAGGCTCCTGACAGACCTTCCAGGTGAAGCAACGATTTACCTGTACTTCACTCAATCAAATCTAGTGTACTTGCTGTTCACATTATGGGCTCATCCACACTGGGCAGATGAAATGCCCGTGGGGCAGAACACCTACATTCTGTCTGTAAAAGAGACCCTGAGCTTCCAGTCACTTGCCACTTCAACACACCACCGTGTTCCCTGGCCAACATCTCTGTCTCAGGCTTGCTGTGGTGTTCCAGTGAAACTCAGCACACGCTGAAAGAACAGCTCCTCCTTTTCCGCATGGTGACCCTGTAGCCTCAGGACTCACTATCGAGGGTCATTAATTGTAGAACCTGAACACCTTTCTCCACATCCTTAACCACCACCTCCCCCCCCCCCCCCCGCCCCAAACCCTGTCATGACACGAGCTGTTTTCAGCGCAGACAACACATTGTTCACCCATGTATGGTCCCCATGATCTTCCTTCTCCCTGGCTTACCATTTCCCATCTCTTTGTCTGCCGAAGTGACTTGCTGTCCCTCTGCATTTCATCTCCACCCTTTTGCTCACTCCTTTGCCCTTCCAACCTGTCTTCAGCATTTGTACCACCTTTCCCTCACTATTATCAGCTCTGAAGAAGGGTCACAGGACCTGAAAAGGAAATGCTGCTTTCTCTCCACAGATACTGCCAGGCCTGCTGAGTTTCTCCAGTTATTTCTGCTTTTGTTACAGATTTAAGGCCATTGAATTAAAAGATCCAGAGGAAAGGTCAGGATTGTGTTTTTTTACACTGAGTGGTTGTGAGCTGAATGTGGTGCTTGGAGTTTGATTCAATAATGGGTTTCTAAAGGTGGAGAAAACATGCAGCCCGAGGGTAAAGAGCAAAGAGAATGATACTAATTGGGTAGTTCTTTAAGAAGTCAGGACAGCCACAATGGGTCTAAACAGCATCCTTCTCTGCTGGTTGGTTTTGTCTGAAAAAGTTAGAGGAAATGTAAAACAATATTAAAAAAAATTGAAATTACTGGAGGAAGAAAACTCTGGAAGCCAGTCAAATGTTTGCAAAATGATGCAAAATGTTTTTTTTTCCTGGGACTGCTCAAAAATACATGAAGAATTTCAACAATGTTCTCACCATCGGGCTAAATCAATTCATTACAAAACCCACTTCCTGTACCATTGTGTTATAATAAATGAAACAGCAGATGTTTTGCCACCTGTATCACTGAAAGATTCACTTGTTGAAAGATGAATGTGTACAAACTGCATACAAGCCTCATTAAATTAGTTCATTAAATTCTAAGTCCGTTAAGTTGTGTGCTTAACTTGACAATGATTCGTATATGTGCTTTCTGGGAGTCCATTCCCCACCTTTCCTAAAAAAATATTGAAAATAGTTCAGTGGTGGAAATGTTGACCTTAACAAATGCCACATCAGCCACTGGCCAGCACTCTACCATGAGATGAGTTGTGTGAAATCTGGCATTCTTTATACTTTGTAAAAGCACAAACGGTGCACTTGATGATAAAACGCAGAGTTGCATTTTTTGAGTTTGCTTCTAAATCATGGAATTTATCTGTCCAAAATGACTTTTGGAAAACTATATCACTTTCATAGAAACACACAACCTCATCTTTATTTTAGTCCTTCCTGGATTTGACTATTCTCAGACACTCCTTGCCAGCTTCCTATAATCTCCCCTTTATAAGCCTGAGGTTACCTGAAACTCTGCTGCACATGTCCTCTCTCACACCAAATCCACTTCACCCCTGTGCTCACTGACCTCCGTTCACAGTTCATTTTTAAAAAAAAATCTTGCTTTCTAACTCGAATGTTTTTTTCCCTCCTGAACTCTATACTCTCCCACCAGATCCACAAACCTCGCAGATGTCTATGCTCCTCTAATTTTGATCTCTTTGTACCTCATTGATTTTAATAATTCCAACACTTGCAGCCTTGCTTTCAGTTATCCAGTTCCTCAAGAACTGGAAATTCCTCACTAACTCTCTCCACCTCTGTACTTCTCTTCATTCCCTTAAAGTACTCTTTTTTTTCCACCAAACCTTTAATCATCCCTCCTAATGTTTCCTTATGTGGCTCAGTGTCACATGTTGCCTTCTGTTGTTTCTGTGAAGCCTTTCCTTGGGACAGCCTATTGAATGAACACCTGTCTCGAAATACAATTGCTGTTATCTGATTTAAATGTAATACATTAGTCCACAAGACATAGATATCTTTTTAAAACAAAAAAAATTTGTTGAATCATCAGGAAATAAAATAACGGTGAATTTAGGGTAGCACTTAGTGATTATTTGGTCTGTTGTATTTCCTGTTTCCTGGCTGCAGTTTTTGGAGTGAGATTCAATAGAACTGATTTCACAAACCTGAAATCTCATCCAAAGTAACTACGTTTAAAGTGATTTTTTTTTAAATTGCATCGGATGTCATTTTAAAAATAAACACTTAATCTCATTGTTTTACTGGACAAAGCAGATTTTATAATTTACTTTGAATCGATGCTGTTCCATTGTGCAATTTTAAACTGTTCCTGTGATTATTTAAACACATGAATGACTTACATCTGGTATGGATCTGGCTTAGAGTTAGGAACAGTCTCTCAGAGCAAGAGAAAGAAAATATTTATTCTTGTTATTTTAGTTCTGAGTTCTGAGAAATCTGAGTTCATCCCTTGTGGTTGGAGGGTTCCTAGGCGGAAGATGAGGCGCTTTTCCTCCAGCCGTCGTGTTGCTATGGTCTGGCGATGGAGGAGTCCAAGGACCTGCATGTCCTTGGTGGAGTGGGAGGGGGAGTTGAAGTGTTGAGCCATGGGTGGTTGGGTTGCTTGGTCCGGGTGTCCCAGAGGTGTTCTCTGAAATGTTCCGCAAGTAGGCGGCTTGTCTCCCCAATATAGAGGAGGCGACATCGGGTGCAGCGGATGCAGTAAATGGTGTGTGCGGAGGTTCAGGTGAATTTGTGGTGGATATGGAAGGATCCCTTGGGGCCTTGGAGGGAGGTAAGGGGGGAGGTGTGGGCGCAAGTTTTGCATTTCTTGCGGTTGCAGGGGAAGGTGATGGGAGTGGAGGTTGGGTTGGTGGGGGGTGTGGACCTGACGAGGGAGTCACGGAGGGAATGGTCTTTTCGGAACGCTGATAGGGGAGGAGAGTGAAATATATCCCTGGTGCTGGGGTCCGTTTGGAGGTGGTGGAAATGACGACGGATGATACAATGTATATGGAGGTTGGTGGGGTGTTAGGTGAGGACCAGTGGGGTTCTGTCCTGGTGGTGATTGGAGGGACGGGGTTCAAGGGCGGAGGAGCGGGAAGTGGAGGAGACGCGGTGGAGAGCATCGTCGACCACGTCTGGGGGAAATTGCGGTCTTTGAAGAAAGAGGCCATCTTGGATATTCGGTATTGGAACTGGTCCTCCTGGGAGCAGATGCGGCAGAGACGAAGGAATTGGGAATATGGGATGGTGTTTTTACAGGGGGCAGGGTGGGAGGAGGTGTAGTCTAGGTAGCTGTGGGAGTCGGTCAGTTTATAGTAAATGTCCGTGTTGATTCGGTCGCCCGAGATAGAAATGGAGA
>NC_057715.1:17516133-17534402 GCF_004010195.1 Chiloscyllium plagiosum
AACCTCCTTCCACCTATCGCATTTCCAAAGCCCCTCCCCCAAGTCCCTCCTCCCTACCTTTTATCTTAGCCTGCTTGGCACACTTTCCTCATTCCTGAAGAAGGGCTCATGCCCGAAACATCGATTCTCCTGCTCCTTGGATGCTGCCTGACCTGCTGTGCTTTTCCAGCAACACATTTTCAGCGCTGAAAGCTGCATTACTAATGGTTTTTTATGTTTTAGTTTCAGATGATGAAATATCTGGTATGGGGAGATCAGAACATGTAACCAGCTTGGAAAGTCTCCATTGTGAAATGACAAAGGTGTTGTTGCTCTTTTTTCCAATTCTTTAATGATAAAGGCAATTATGAATATGGAAATATTCAGTAAATTGTTCATTTTAAGTATTAAAAATGCTGTATTTTGACCTTTTGGGCAACTGCTGTCTTACTTTTAGGAATGCAGGGGTAGGCTACTCAGAACATTGAGGCGAAAGTGAGGACTGCAGATGCTGGAGCTCAGAGTCAAGATCAAAGTGGGGCTGAAAAAGCACAACAAGTCAAGCAGCATCCGAGGAGCAGAAAATAGACATTTCGGGCAGGAGCCCTTCAACAGGAATGAGCATTCCTGATGAAGGGCCCGTGCCCAAAACCTCGATTTTCCTGCTCCTCGGATGCTGCCAGGCCTGCTGTGCTTTTCCAGCCCCACTTTGATCTTGACTCCGATCTCTATTCAGAACATTGAGCCTGCTGTGCCATCTGTTAGATGAAGGCTGGATTATTTTCCCCACTATCTCCACATTGCTTCATGTTATTTTGAACCCTAACCTAACCTAATGACTGAGCTTACACAGCCCTCTGAAGAAGGGAATTCTCAAGATTCATCCCCTCTGAGTGAAAATTTTCCTCCTGTCAGCCTTAAATTACAAACCTTTTATCCTGAGGTTATATCTCCTGGTTTTAGACTCACCTCCCGGGGAAAATACCTGATCTACATCCACCCTCTCATAAACTGTTGGAATTTTAAAAGTTTCAATGAGAACACTTCTCATGCTTTGAAACTCTAGAGAGTACAGACTGGCTTTCCTCAACCTCTTCTCAGAAGACAGCTCCACCATCCCAGGGATTTATTTGGAGAACCTTCATTATACTCTCCCAAAGACAAGTACATTATTTCTTAGATAAGCAGATCAAATGTTACGCAGTACTCTAAGTGAGGTCACACTGAGACTCCATATGACTGCAACAAGATACTTTTACTCCTTAACTCAAAACCTCTAGTGATGAAAGCCAGCAGACCATTCACCTTCCTAATTGCATGCTATTATAAAATATTGCTGTGATTATTTAAACACATGAATGACTTACATCTGATATGGATCTGGCTTAGGGTGAGTAACTCTAGGACAAAGACACCCAAATACCTTGGGACACCTACACTCGTCACCAGTTATGAAATATTCTTCCTTTCTATTTTTTCTATCAAAGCCTCCTTGCGTTCTCCTCGCAATTTTCCACCCAGTTTACTGTCTTCCACAAATTTGGAATGATTACGTTTGGCCTCCATGTTTAAATCATTTACACAGCTTGTGTGGAGTTGCCAAGCCAACACTGACCCTTGCAGTATCCCAGTAGTAACAGCCTGCTGTCCTATGAATGATCTGTTTATTTCACAGAGGGTGGTTCGCGTGTGGAATGAACTTCCCGACAAAGTGATGGATGTGGGTACAATTTAAAAGACATTTCAATAAGTACATTAACAGGAAAGGTTTGGAGGGATATGGGCCTGGAGCCGGTAGGTTGGACTAGTTTAGTTTGGGATTATATTCGGCATGGATTGGTTGGACCGAAGGGTCTGTTTCTGTGCTGTATGACTCTGTGACTTTGCTTTCTGTCTATTAACCAATTCTCTATCCATACTACTAACATGGACATATCTCCCTGTCCCATCCCCAACTGCATGAGCAAATCCCCCTCCCCCAGCAACCAAGGAATTTAGTCCTGTCAAGGTGTCCATCTTGTACAGATGCCACTGGTCCCAAATCTGGTCCCATTGCTGCAGAATCTGATGCTTTTCATTCTGTCCCAGATTTGCAGTGTATCAGAAAAATGTGAAACTTTAAAGGGTTCAGAAAGGATTTACAAGGAAGTTAACAGGGTTGAAGGATTTGAGCTACAGGGAGAGGCTGAATAGGCTGGGGCTGTATTCCCTGGAGCGTTGGAGGCTGAGGGGTGACCTTATAGAGGTTTATAAAATCATGAGGAGCATGGATAGGGTAAATAGGCAAAGTATTTTCCCTGGGGAGGGGGAGTTCAAAACTAGAGGGCATAGGTTGAGTGTGAGAGGGGAAAAAATTTAAAAGGGACCTAAAGGGCAATGGTTTCTTGCAGAGGGTGGTGTATACTGTGTATGGAATGAGCTGCCAGAGGAACTGGTGGACACCGGTACAATTACAACATCCAAAAGGCATCTGAATGGGTATATGAATAGGAAGGGTTTAGAGTGTTATGGGCCAAGTGCTAGCAAATGGGACTAGATTAGGTTAGGATATGTGGTCAATATGGGCGAGTTGGACCAAAGGATCTATTTCCATGCTATACATCTCTATCAATCTATGACTCTATGTTCAATTGCTCAGTTTTTCTATGTCTGTCCTCTCTAGTACACAGGACTAGGAGTAATCCCAAGATTACTGCGTTGGAAGTCCTGCTTTTCAATCTCTTTCCTAATGCCCAAAGCTCCTTTCGGGACTTTGCGTTCCTTCCATTCAGTGTCATTGTTACCAACATGGACAAGGATCACTGGCCATCTACTTTTTCCAGGAAACATTTGCCAGTTTGTTACATCTTTGCCCCTGGATCAGCAAGGTAACAGACCATCTTGTTGGGCACACCTACAACTGCAGTTATGTCTGTCTATTCCCTGGTCAGTACTGCTCGTCCACTCTACTCCCCTGTTCTGCATTTCCGCCACCCATGATGCCACTGACTTGGTTCTGACTGCACCTCCCTGTCTATCCATCACCCTCACCACCATCCAAAGTGGAAAACCAATTTACAAGTGAGATTATAATCTTCAGTGATCTCCTGCATGATCTGCCTCATTCTTTGAATCTTGTAAGAAAATGATGTTGGGGAATAGTAATGATGGCTAAGTATTTTGCAAAGGTTTATTTTTCGTAAGGTGCCATGACAAAATTGTTTTCCATAGCAAATATCGTGGTTAGCCAGTTAATCTATTTATGTTTTCACTTCAGCTTTACTTGGGTATGGTGACAGATGTAAGATTATACAGGGCTAGTTGCCCTGGTAATAACCATCGGGGAGAAACCATTTTTTTTCCCATTTCTGTCACTGAATGGATTTGGAAGAATGAGGGAAAATGTGGATATGATGTATACAATGAGCTGAACCTTCCCACTAGTTCCAGGACCCCAAAAACGGAATCAAATCGGGTCCTGATCCACATTACCCAGCAGCAAAACTGATGACACAATGTTCAGGAGCTGGCTTCCTAATCAGAGGGATCTGTATTCATTGTTCTATTCAATGTCTCCCCCAGACAACAGCACTTCTGACAGTGCAGAACTTGAATCAGTGAAAAGTTTTGTGCTCAAAACTCTGAGGGGTGTCTTCTCTCTAAAATCTTCTGCCCCGGGTGAAAATGCTCCTGAAAAATTAGTAATCTCACAGGCCAAAGGTGGGAAAGCCAGCGTTTAGAAGTGATGATTAAAAGTGAGAGAGGGGTAGCATATTAGGCTTGCTCTGGCACTTGTTACATTTAGTCATTTCCAAGCCATTGCTGGGAAATGATATTAGACAGTAATACTTCTCTTGATGCTGGGATTCTTTACAGAATGCAACATTGCTTCCTACCTACTAACCCATTGTCACAACTCTTTCTTTTTGTAAGCACTTCCTTTTACAAAAACTGAAACTATTTTCAAACAATCATTAAAAAAAAACCACCCCATTGGGGTCACTGTACCATGAAACAAAACTAGGGGATTAAGTTAAAATATCATTGATGTACGAAGTAATGCACCCCAGGCCCCATGGGGTCCACTGACCACGAAAAGCTAAGTACTCTACAAGTATAAAGAACCTTCACCATTGTCTCTGAAGAAAATAACACAGTTAACATACAATTGGCAGTGCTTTAGGGTGCCCAGGTAAATTCCAAACCTTTGCACATTCAAGTTCCACCTACAGGAGCAATTACCAAAGTTTGACTCCGAACCGCAAAAAGATCTCATGGGACAAGTGACAAAAAACCTGCTGAAAGGGGTAGAGTTTTATGGAATGTCTCCAAGAATGAGAGAAATGTTTAGGGAATTAATTCCAGAATTTGGGACTCACCCAGGCACTGAATGTATGGCTGCCGTCGGTGGAACAGTGAAAATTAACGGATATTCAAGTGGCCAGACATAGAGGAGGGCAGAGGTCTCGGAGGACTGTAGGGCTAGAGGGGAGATCATGGGGTGATCTGAAAGCAAACAACAATTGCGCTATGTGAATGGAGGAGGTTTTATGCCAGAATTGATAACCTATATTTTACTTTCAGGCCCTGATCAACTCTTCACAGCTCTGTCAGTAACTATTATTGTAGATTTGGATATTCATTTTTCTCATTGCAAAGGCCAAATATTTACAGTCTGTGTCCTTTGCAGAGCACAAGAGACATAGAAACAAAGAAGAATGAAGGGAGATTAAAGCTTTTTGTTTTGGATGCAGATACGCAGGTGAGTTTAGGATTTAGTCCTTCATTTGAAGTAAGCCACCCCTAGCATTTCACTGGTATTTTGGACAAAGGGGCTGTACTTTCAGCAAAGGGAGCAGGAATTCAGGGGCACAAATTGGATAGGTCATAGAATGATGATAGCACATGAGGACGTTCAGCCCATCAGGTCCACACTGGCTCTTCGCAAGAGCAAGTCATCCAGGCCCACTCATCTGACTTTTCCCTCTGGAGCCCTGCAAATGTTTTTTAAGACAATTATCTGATTCCTTTTTGAAATCTGCAACTGCATCCACCTTACGCCACACTCTTCAGCATTATGTTCCAGATCCCATTCTTTTGCTGAATTCAAAAGGTTTTTCTCACCTTGCCGTTGGTTCCTTTGCCATTTGTCTTAAATCAATGTGTTTTTAAAATTTCTTTCCATGGGGTTCAGGCATTGTTGGCAAGGCTGGCATTTGTTGCCAATCCCTAATTGCCCCTGAACCAAGGCTTGCCAGATGATGGTTAAGAGCTAACCACATTGCTGTAGATCCATTGTTCAGATGGAGGTTTGGCCTTAATGTGTAATCTGGAGTCTTTGACCCCCCCCAATCCAGGAAACAAATCCCACCAATGTTGTTGAAGAATTTCAGTCAACTTTTTCAGAACAAAATCTGGGAGATAATAGCTGAGATCGATTAAAGTGACCTTGAAACTGTCAGATTATCGGAAAACCCCAAACTGCTTCACTAATGTACGAGTTGGACAGAAGGCCCTGTTTCCATGCTGTACAGCTCTATGACTCTATAATGTGTTTGGGAAAAGGAAACCTGCAACTTCTACCTGGTGAGGGCCTATATGTAACTCCAGTCTCACAGCGAGTTGATTGAATCTCCCTGTCATCTGAGAGGCTTGACAGGTCATTCAGACCTAACACACCCATTACCAGTGGCTCACTACCACCTTGTCAGGATAACTAGGGAGGGACTATGAATGCCAATCTAGCCGATGATGCCTACATCCTGAGAATATAGAACAAAATAAATAGGAGCAGGAAAGGCCATTTAATCCTGAGAGGCTTCAGAAGCTTTTAGTAAGATCTCCGCTCTTACCTCAGTCTAACAGTCTTCCACCATCCCCATGTCCCTTAATTCCCTGTGTATCACAAACACATTGATCTCTGTCCTCAACAAGAGAGCACCGACTGCTCTCTGAGGCAGAATCTTCCAAAGATTTGCGAACTGTCTGACTGAAAAGATTTCTCCTCCTCGCAGTCCTAACCCCTTCCAGAGACTGTGACCTGATGTTCCCAATTCCCAATCCAGGGAAAACATTTTTCTCAGCAGTTAGCATGTCAAGACCCTTAAGAATTTTACACGTATCATTGATATCACATCTGGTTAATGCAAACTCCAGGGAGAATAAGCTTTGTCTATTCAATCTCTCTGGTCAGCAATCATCTCACCATGAAACCAATCCAGTAATTGGAGTCATCAATTTAAATAATGGGAGTTTTTAAAAATATTGATGTACGAAGAAACTAGTGTCAGCATGCTGAAGTGGTTAACCAGGTTTCTGCCTTGTGTGAGTTAATGTATTGCAGTCAAATGATTGTAATTCTGGACGGGCAGAATTTAAACAGTTTATAATACCTGAACATGCCTGCATATAAATAATCTGAGCTCCAGTAAAATTAATTAAAACTGATAAATAAGATGCTAACAGGATTATATGTCAAAGGAGACTCTCTTCAGCCCATCATGCATTTGCCTGCTTTGAAAAGAGTTATCCATTTAGTCTCGCTCGTCTGCTGTTTCCACATTGCCAGGCAAATTTCTCCTTGTCAAATCCTTTTTGAAAGTTAGCGCTGGGTCAGCTTCTTTTGTTCTTCGGGCAGTGCATTCCAGATCACAACAAACATTCTCTCTCTCCTTCAATTTAAGAAACTTGACTTCTCGAATATTGAACCAGATGTAAGGCCATTTGAGGAGAAATTTGGAAAACGGTTTCTGGTGAAATGCAATGATTTGTCCTTCAATCTGCAAAGCTGTGTGGCTGAAAATGAAGAGGGGCCCACAACTAATGTAAGTTCAATGGCCTCAATGTCATAAAATGGGTAAACAGCCAATGGAGAAGGTGCAACTAGAGAAAAGGTATCTCATTAGATTAATGGCAAAACTAAGAGATCACAATTATCAACAGTCTGATACACATTTTACTAGAAAGCAGAGGTTAAGGTCTTCATAATCATGAACAGGTTTAACGGATAGGTGTAGAGAAAATATATCCACTTGAGGGAGACCAAAGCTAGGAACTGTCGACATAACATCAGAATTCAAGAGAAAGGTCTTTATTCAGAGAGTGGTGAAAAAGTGGAGCTCATTACTTTAGGAGGAGCTGAAGTGAATAGTGTAGACGCTTAAGGGGAAGCTGGATAATCACATCAGGGAGAAAGGAAATGCTTACAGGGTGAGACATAGTAAGATATGAGGAAGCTTATGTTGAACATAAGTGTCAATGCAGATGAGTTGGTCCAAATGGGTTGTTTCTGTGTAATGTTGTAATGATCATATTTCGTTTAAAATGTTTTAGGTGGAGCCTTTCTTTGTCACCCTGGCACTATTTGATATTAAAAATAGTCGAAAGATCTCTGCTGACTTCCACGTAGATCTAAATCATGTATCAGTCCGACACATGTTTTCAAACTCGACATCCATTATGAATGGCGGTGATACTTTAACCACTTCACAGAAGTACATCAATGGCATTCCTGAGAGTCTGTTACAATATCCTAAACAGGTGAGAATGGAAACTTGTGGCACTATATCCCACCGCTGGCCTGAGAAGGTGTCTTTTCTGTGGCTTAAATAGCTGTTCCCGTTATTTGGTGTAGGACAGATCTTCTTTGAAGTTGAAGAAATGCTGCAAAATGTTTAAAATGTAATTCCTGTACACAGCAAATGGGTGCCTCCCGTCAAAGACAGGGAGATATGATAATATGGTGAAGCCATGAGAGCAGGTGGCAGATCGAAACAGCTGTGAGTGGAGGAGATTAATGGAATATGTTGAAGAGGGAAGCAGAAGAGAAAGTGAATGGTGGATGTAATGGACTGGATGTAGTTGATCCTCCCACAGGACAGACATAGATAGTGATCCATTCTGGGAAATGGATGACTTCAATGAAAGAAAAAACAAGTCAAGCCAAAAGTTCCTGAATTTCTGCACATTACATGAAATATTTTCGCTGATACCAAGTATACTAAGGGACAAGCTGGGTAAATGGAATCAACATAGAAATCAGACATGATCGCATTGAACAGTAGAAGATTCCTAGAAGGGCTTAATTGCCTCATCTTGTTTGCAGTAGATGCTTGAAATAATACTTTTAAAAACCTTTTAAAGTGAATAACTTTATAGCCAAAGCTAACATCATTCTCGGCATTCAAATGGCTGAGTGGTGAACATAAGAAATAGGAGCAGGAGTAAGGTGACTGTGTGGTTTGGAGACGCCAATGTTGGACTGGGGTGTACAAAGTTAAAAATCACACAACACCAGGTTATAATGCAACAGGTTTATTTGGAAGCACTAGCTTTCGGAGCACTGCTCCTTCATCAGGTGGTTGTGGAGAATATGTCCTGTTGGACTATAACCTGGTTTTGTGTGATTTTTAACTTTGTTTGTGTGAGTTTGCACATTCTCTCCATGTCTGCGTGGGTTTCCTCTGGGTGCTCTGGTTTCCTCCCACAGTCCAAAGATGTGCAGGTCAGGTGGATTGGCCATACTAAATTATCCAGGGATATGCAGGCTAGGTGGATTAGAGATGGGAAATGCAAGGTTATAGGGATAGGTTAGGTTTGGATAGATGCTGTTTGGAGGATCGGTGTGGACTTGATGGGATTCTATGATTTTAAAAAAATGTCCCTTTAAATCCTTTCTGTGTTCTATCTTCCACAATGCTCTGGGATAGAGAATTCCAGACATTCACTGTCCTCTATAAGATGGATTCCGTTTGCACCTCAATCTTAAATAAATGTCCCCTTATTTTGTAACCATGTCCCCTAATTCAAGATTTCCCACTAGTGGAGGCAACTCAACATCTTCCCTGTCAAGCCCCTTCAAAATCTTCTATGTTTCAATTAGATCTCCCTTCATTCTTCTAAATTCTAATGAATAAAGACACAACCTATTTTTTAATGTCAACCCCTTTATCCTAGGAATCAGCCCAGTGAATCTCTTTTGAATTGTCTCCAATATCAGTATATTCTTTCTTAAATGGAGGGATAGAAAATGCACACAGTACTCCATATATGGCTTCTCCAACACCCTGTGTTGTAAAAGAACTGCTCTTTTTCAAGGCCAAAATTTCATTTACCTTCTTCATTACTTTCTGCACCTATGTGCTACCTTTTTGTCTTTCCTCCTGTCAAATTCCTCTGTACTGCACTTTTATAGAATCTCTTTCACTTTAAATAATAGGCTGCCTTTTGATTCTTCCTACAAAGTGCATGCCCTTGCTCTTTTGTTCATTAACATCCACTTGACAAGATTTTGCCCATTTGCTCAACCTATCTATAATCCCCTTTTTAAAGTCTTTTTGTTCTCATCGCAACATGCCTTCCTACCTCCTTTTGTATCATAAGCAAATTTGGATACATTACCCTCTGCCCTCTCCTCCAAGTCATTAATTTAGATACTTAATAATTGAGGACCAATCCTTGTGGCACCCCATTAGTCACATCTTTCCAACCTGAAAAAGACAGATCAATCCCAATTCTGACTTCTGTGTGTTAAGCAGTCCTCAGTCCATGTTAATGCATTACCCCCAAGCCCATGTGTTCCTAGCTTGTGGAATAAATGTTACCTTATCAACATTCTTTTAGAAATCAATGCCTTCTAGAAATATTTAGTCAGTCAAAAATTGTAGAATTTACTGTAACTGTTCATAGTAGATGTTTATTTCTGATAATTGAAAATAGCACCTGGGTCAAATGGGTTATAGTGCTAGGTTTGATTAATTATGTAATCATAACTCAACAAACTGAATGTATAGAAATATGTTCAATTTTTTCACAAAGTTGTTTGCTTAGAAGATTTTGAAAAAACTACTTCAAAACAAAGATTTTTATTCTGGCTTGATACATTAGTAGCGTGTGTGCACTGACAGTATCTTTAGAATCAAAAGATATTTTAAGGAGTGTTGATGTTTGAATTTGATTTTTTTTTGTGTCTAGGGAATCTTTTCTGTCACATGCCCTCATCAAGACATATTTCTCGTTGCCCGTGTGGAGAAGGTTCTGCAGGGAGGTATCACTCAGTGTGCAGAACCCTACATGAAGAGCTCAGATTCAGCCAAGGTACGACTGTCAGAAAATTATTAGCCACTTTTCTTGTGCTATTACACGACGGAAATGGCGAGACAGTCTGTTAGTGGATTAGCTGCTGACTATAGTTAGAAAGACGTGCATTTACACAGTGGCATTCATGACCTCGGATGTTGAAGTGCTTTATTGCACGTGGGGTTTCTGCTGTAGGAAAAGCAGGAGCCAATTGAGAGGCACCTCGCAGCTGTTAGCTCTCTACCTTGGTACTTGGGAACCCAAAATTCCAGCTCATGACCAAATTGGGGCTCATGATTCCCTGGTTAGGGTGTTTAAAACTGCAGGATACAATTTAAAAAAAAGGGGAATGCCACTTAGGTTTGAGGTTATTTTACTCTGAGGTTTGTGAACCTTTGGAATTCTGTACTACAGAGGGCTGTGGAGGCTCAGTCTTTGAGTATGTTTAAGATCGAGGTTGATAATGTTCTGATTATCCTCGGCACGCAGCATTCTGGGGTTAGAAGTGTTCAGTTAGCCATGATTGTATTGAATGGTGGAGCAGGCTTGAATGACCTACTCCTGTTCCTATCTTCCTATGCTCTTTGAGAAGTCCTGCTGTAATGCATCTTGATTTTAGCAATTGATTGTACTCTGGAAATATCCTTTTGCACGGAGAGTTGATTTGATGATTAATAATTCATGATTGCAGGTTGCACAGAAGGTATTGAAGAATGCCAAGCAAGCCTGTGCAAGACTTGGACAATACAGAATGCCTTTTGCCTGGGCTGCAAGGTAAGGGAGAATGAAGTTGCCAGCATACAGTTATCAACGTGACATTAAAAACTGAAATTCATAGATAACACTGGCTAGGCCAACATTCATTGCTCGTCCCTGATTACTCAGAGGCTAGTGTAGAAGCAACCACAATACTGGTGGGTCTAGAATCACACATAGGCCAAAGCAGGTATGGGGGTGAAGCTTCCTTCCCTTTGAGACATTAGTGAACCAAGTGTTTTTCACCTCCTCCCACATCCCCCCAGACATGGTTATCATTAGATTCTGAATTCCAGATTTGTTACTGAATTCAAATTCCACCATCACACAACACAGTGGGCCGAAGGGCCTGTACTGTGCTATGTTCTATATATCAGCCACGACAGGATTTGAACCCTGATCCCCAGAACATGACCTTGATCTCAGGATTAATCGTTTGGTGTTTTTGCCTTTAGGCCGTCACCTCCCCTAACCTTTTATCTGTGTTGTTTGTTCAGTGTAGTCAGTTTTTTCTCTATAGAAATAGCCAGGTGTCTCAGAAAATCTTCTGTCCTCAAATGTTCACTTTTAAATTAAGTTCCCAAATGTACTGTTAAATGAAATAGAACATTAATGCAATGTGTGCTGCATTAAAACAAGCTAGTGGGGACACGTGTGGTATATCGGACTGTTAGGTCAATGGCTTGGGTGGAATATAAACTCAGTAATGTTTGATTGACTTGAATGAGGCCTGTTCCGGTACAATGTATTCTGTGTAATTCCACGTAAATCATATGGATGCTGGAAAAATTGGATATGAAAGAACATCGAGATAGAAGGGACCCATTTACCCCCCTCAAACCAGTTCCGTCATCCTGTGAAATCTTAAGCTGATCTGCAAACTAAGTCTATTTCCCCTCCTTTGTCCTTTGTTTGTAGCACTTTTGAATAACAAAAATGTTATCAATCTCAAATCTCAAATTGTCATTTGTAGAAGACAGTTCCACATTTCCATTGGGAATGTTATTTTATTTGCTCTTTTGAAATATTGTCAGGTCTCTTCCTTGGTCTGAGACTCCCCATATCCAGTAGAAATGGTTCTTCCAAACTGCCCCTTGATATCTTGAAAATAAACTGCAACGTTATCATTTGGAAAGATCTCAAATCCCTTGACAAGCTCAAGATTTTGATTATTAAACTTTAACTAACCTCTTACTAATAAATCTGTTGGCAAAAGAAATAGTGGCGACCTGAGCAAAAACCTTGTTACACAGCGAGTAGTCATGTACTGCCTGAGAGTGTGAATAGATTCCCTACAGTGTGGAAACAGGCCATTTGGCCCAACAAATCCACACCGACCCTCCAAAGAGTAACCCACCCAGACCCCATCCCCCTACCCTATATTTACCCCTGACTAATGCACTATGGGCAATTTAGCATGGCCAATGCACATCTTTGGATTGTGGCAGGAAACTGGAGCATCCGGAGGAAACCCACGCAGACACAGGGAGGATGTGCAAACTCCACACCGACAATCACCCAAAGTGGGATTCAAACCCAGGTCTCTGGCCCTGTGAGACATCAGTGCTAACCACTGAGGCACATTCAGCTGTGGACCTCGAGACAGAATTGGATCATTAACTGAAGAGGGAAGAAGTACAGTGCTGTAGGGAAAGGATGAATGAGTGGCACTAGAGTTTTGCAGTAGGCTGGTGCTGGCACAATAAGCCAAATGGTCTCGTCTTGTGCTGTTACTGTTCTGTATCCAACACTGGATATTTTGGAATTAAATTTGTTGACTAAGGTGCTTCTCATCGACATAGGACAGCCACCAATAAATCCAATAGGGAGTTTAGGAGAATCTTTACCAAGAGAGTGTTCAGAATATGGAATTCAGTGCCAATGAGGAGTGGCTAAGGTAACAAATGTTGCCACATTTAAAGGGAAGTACATCCTGGAGAAAGGGATAAAGGGATGTGCTGAGAGAGGGTCATGAGCATAAACATCATCAGAGCCTAGTTGGGTTAAATTACCTGTTTCTTGGCTATGAAATTCTACTGAATTCTTGTCCGTTTTATTTAAGGCTAATCCATATTCATAAACACACAGTTTAATCAATTAAACTTAATGTAATTATGACAGATTTGTGCAGAATAGATTACATTTGACTGTTGCATTCTTGTCTGCTTGTAGCTGCTGCCGAAACCTGGAACAATATTACAGTAAATAACCTGTAAAGTCAGGATTCACTCAGAAAATGCCATTTGACAATTAAAAATATTCCCATCTTTCTGACATTTTTTTAATGGATTGAGTATTGCAATTTTTTTATTAACAGGTTTGTTTCCCTCACAGTGACTTTCTTATTTACAGTAAGCATTTCTAATTTCTGTTCATTAGGCCTGTCTTCAAAGATAATCAAGGAACCCTTGACAAGACTGCTCGATTCTCAGCCCTTTACAGACAAGATAGCAATAAGCTCTCCAATGAAGACTTGCTAAAATTGTTGTTGGACTTTAGGAAGTGAGTGAGCTTTTATATTTGGTACAAACCTTAAAGCGACGTTGGTAAATGTTGTGAAAGAAATCAAGAGTTTCTACAATCCACTTGGTTTCAGTCCACTGTGATGCTTTCATGTTTTGCTCTTACTGTTAATTTTTATGGAAGATAGACCATAAGACCCTCAGACATAGGAGCAGAAGTAGACCATTCAACCCATTGAGTCTGCTCAACCACTCAGTGAAATCATGGCTGATTTGATAATCATCAACTCCCCTTTCTTGCATTTATCCCAAAACCCATGATCCCCTTACTGATTAAAAATCTGTCTGTCTTGGCCTTGAATATGTTTAATGATCCAGCCTCTACTTGCCTCTGCGATAAAGAATAACCACAGATTCATTACCCTCTGAGAGACAAAACCCCGCTCCATCTCTGTTCTAACTGGTCAACCCTTTACTCTGAGATGATGCACTCTAGTCCTATATTCTCCCACAGTGGGGGAAACAAACTATCTGCATATAAACCCTGTCAGGTCCCCTAAACGATTGTGTATGTTTCAATAATGTTGCCTCTTATTCTTCTTAAGTCCAATGAGCACAGACTCAACTAACTAAATTTCTTCATAAACAGTTCCTCGACGCCTGGGACAACCTGGGTTCACTTCTTCTGCACTGCCCCCGATGCCAGTATATTTTTCCTGAGATAACAGGCTCCAAACTCTTCACAATATTCCAGCTGTAGTCTGACTTGTGCATTGTAAAGAAGGACTTTCATACTTCCATACACTATTCCCTTTGAAATAAAAGTCAACATTAAAATCTGTCCTTCCTTACCCTTGAACTTGGATTTGTAACTAAATCAACTCTTCGCAATTGCTTGAAATTGCATTTGTAGTCATGTGCTTTGAGGGAATTGTAGTATTGCATTTTGTCATTTGCCTTCTTGTATTGTTCATCTAAAACACCATTAAACTTCTGTTCCTTGATTGTTTTCTGTTTAATTAGACCAGAAAAGATGTCTAAACTTCCTGTTATTTTGGGGAACTTAGATATCAACATCGACAATGTGGCTTCAGATTTTCTGAGTAAGTTTACTTTAACAATCTCATCCTTCCATTTAAACCTCTCCATAGCTTCTCTAACCATATATGATTCCCCCAAGATTCTCTGCATTTCTGGCTTTTAGCACATCACAGTTTCCTTCATCCTACCATTAATAGTCTTGCCTTCAGTTGCTCGGCTCCCTAAAATCATAAATTCTGACCCTAAACCTACTTACATTTCTCTTCCCCTTCATGATGCTCCTTAAAATCAGCCTTTTTGATGAAGCGTTTGGCTTGTTGTCCTAATATCTCCTTGTGTGACCAGGTGTCAAATTGTGTCTGATATCACTCTTACGAATGCTTTACCATTTTAAAGGTACTGTGTAAATAGAAGTTATTGTTGTGACTATGATTATCTCATAAAATTCCAGATCTAATGTGTGCTGTATTTTTGTGTGTTTTTGTAGCTTGTGTTAACACCTCATACATCCCGGTGAAACGTTTTGAAAATGGTTCCAAGGTCACAGTTACTCATGAAGTGGAGGAATTTGTTCCATGTAGAGCAAAGCTATCCCAGCCTTTCACAACCTATAACAATCATTTCTATATTTATCCAAAGCATCTAAAGTATGACAGTCAAAAATCATTTGCAAAAGTGAGTAAAAATTGTGAGATTTAGTACCTGTAGATGCTGAGTATTGGAAAATGTGTTCTCAAATCTCATGTGGTAATTTTCAGTTGCCACACATTTGATTTTATGGAAAATTACTTCTGTCTTCCATTCATAATGGTTCTCCCTTCCCTCGCTGGCAGCATTAATATTTATTAGGGCTCTGACTGCCTCAAGCTCACTTATTTATCAGATCACAATCCTTTTTGTTCTATGATGGGAAATAGTAGCTGCTTACAAGTCCAGCATTGATTACCTTTCCCTGTTTGTCACTGAGATAAAGCAGCATGGCTTACTTGACAGCTTCAGAGATTTGGAGCCACAGGTCGGTCAAACTGGATAAGCATTGCAAATTTCCTCCCCTAAAGGAACACTTAAGACTTCTATGACAATCCAGTAGTTTCTTGGGGAGAGTTTCACGCTCCTCCATTGGATGATTTGGTGGTATGGGAATCATAGAATACCCTGGGTTGCTTTGACGCACCCCTCCAGCTCACCCCTGACCTAGGCACAGGTTTATTGCCACTTAAAGCCAGCTACCTAGCAAGCCAATCAGAAACGAGCACGTGGGAGAACCAGCCTGTGATTGGAGGAGCAGCACCAATTATATCCATGGAGGATGCAACTGTGTTTCTAATTGGAACTATGATTGCTTGGGAACAATCATTTTTGAAGCTTTCACGCAAATTTGGCTGCTGCCCATTATTGCATAGATTTCAGGAAGAAAGTGAGCCATAAATTGATTTAAATGGCTTTGTGACTTGTACCTGTATCAATAAAGTTACTTGTCTCACCTTTGGTAATCACAGCACAGTGCAATGGAATCAGTGCAGTATGTTCTCATGTGTCGTGTTATGGTCAAGTAACTTAGCTGTAACATCAGTAAGTGTAGAATGCACTCTGTGTAAAAGGCTGAGATATTAAATATAAATAATTGAGTATAAATAATTGTCAGTAAATTTCAAGGCATCCACCTCAACAAGAGCTTGTCTTCATGGTATATGTTAAATAAGCTAATGTATAGGGAGGCATACAGACCATGTTGTAATGGTAGTGCTGTTTGACACAAAGAAAGCCACATCATCCGCCTTGTATTTTGGTGCACTGTCCTGAAGCAAAATCACAAACAGACCCAATTCAGTGCTTTGCCTGATATCCATGTGCATTTCAGATCAGGAATCATTAAACTGTGCCGAGGAATCAACTATCTTTGGCTAACTGGCTTCTCCCTCCTACCCCAAACCCAGTCCATTGAACCTGAATCTGGTTATTCTATCCCAACTACTCCAGTTCACCATCAGCTGATGGAGCTTTGACCTGACTGTTCTCTCTGGTTCACCAGTTGCTGGTGCAGTGAGCTAAATCATCAGTCTGTATGTTACTGCACTTGAAAAAGTGACAATCTTAGCTGATTGGAATATGGGTGGTTCAAAGGCAGCATTGATTTGGGTCTGAGTGTTTTGCTGTTGAGTGTGTATCGGGTTCTGCGCTAGACTTTGAAACTGAGTCGATGAAGAATTGTCTCTATTTCAGGAAACATATGTGCAGAAGATACGCTGAGATTTCATAATGTTTATTGCCATCTTGAAGTCCCATATGGCGCGATCTAATTAAAATGTGTTTTGGCAGGTTTGCAATGTGATGGTGTCTTGTATCATTTTGACATATTCTCATCAATAAAGAGAGCTTTATTCAGAGTAGGAAAGGTTGTGGATAAAGGAAGTTTTTCATTTTCTTCAGTGGCAGCAATTTTGGTGATTGGCTTCTACTTGTACAATTGCTCGAGAGAGAGTTACAGCAATGAGCGTGTAGTCTGACAATTGTACTGTCATAATTTTCTGGAATTCTGTTCGCAGCAGTGAATCGGTTTATAAGAAGTCAGTTTAATGCAAGACTTATTGATTAGAGCACTTTTTTGTCCTCATAATATCAGCATAGGTTATGTCCAGAAGTGCTGGAGTGGGATTTGACTCCAAATAACAAGCTACTTGACTAATCTGATGTACTTTTATATGAGTGCAATTGCTGAAAAAGCATGTGTTATAATCCTTCTGTCCCTGATTTTGGCTTGTTTACAGTTAGAACCTCTATTATAGGGTAAACTTGGATTGATAATTATAGCTTTTTGTCGTGAAGTACCTTGAGATGCTTTGCTCTGTTCAAGGTGCTATATAAAAGCAAGTGTTTGTAATTTGGTTGACACATGAATATTTTGATATCCTGCAAGTGGTAAAATTTTCATCCATTGACCTTTAAACAGTGAGAGATTATGTGATAAGAGTTCATGTGTTATAAATCTGGTTATGTCTTAATCTTGTTGATTTCTACTTGCGTTGTCTGTACATAACAGATTCTGTTTTTGTTCAGGCAAGAAATATTGCAGTCCGCATCGAGTTTAGGGACTCTGATGAGGAAGACTCTCAGCCTCTGAAGGTTAGTCGCGATATTGATTTTGAGGGTTTTCCTTTTTATGCAAAGGAACATTGTGTAATTTTATGATAGTGTGATTCGTTTCAATAAAAGAAACCCTGTTTTGAAGATTATTAAACGACAATATAATGACACGTTTCTTTGTTCATTATCATCTATATTATAAAAATATTATTGTGCAGAACCTGGCCATTGCCCTAATTGTTGCCTGTTAGTTTTTAATGCTTCAACAAAGTCTCCACCAATCTGCATCATTGACCACAATCTTATTCATCCTTTCTGTCCATTTATTTATCTAGTTTTCCCTGCAATGGATCCACGTCATTTTCCTCAGTCAATCCATGTGGAAGTCGACATGGCTTTGTGCATGGGAAATCATGTCTCACAAACTTGATTGAGTTTTTTGAAGAAATAACAAAGGGAATTGATGAGGGCAGAGCAGTAGATGTGATCTATATGGACTTCAGGAAGGCGTTCGACAACGTTCCCCATGGGAGATTGGTTAGCAAGGTTAGATCTCACGGAATACAGGGAGAACTAGCCATTTGGATGCAGAACTGGCTCAAAGGTAGAAGACAGAGGGTGGTGGTGGAGGGTTGTTTTTCAGACTGGAGGCCTGTGACCAGTGGAGTGCCACAAGGATCGGTGCTGGGTTCACTACTTTTCATCATTTACATAAATGATTTGGATGCGAGCATAAGAGGTATAGTTAGTAAGTTTGCAGATTACACCAAAATTGGAGGCGTAGTGGACAGTGAAAAAGGTTACCTCAGATTACAACAGGATCTGGACCAGTTGGGCCAATGGGCTGAGAAGTGGCAGATGGAGTTTAATTCAGATAAATGCGAGGTGCTG
>NC_057715.1:17534424-17535460 GCF_004010195.1 Chiloscyllium plagiosum
AGGACATTGGTTAGGCCACTGTTGCAATATTGCATGCAATTCTGGTTTCCTTCCTATCGGAAAGTTGTTATGAAACTTGAAAGGGTTCAGAAAAGATTTATAAGGATGTTGCCAGGGTTGGAGGATTTGAGATATAGGGAGAAGCTGAACAGGCTGGGGCTGTTGTCCCTGGAGCACCAGGCAGCATTCGAGGAACAGGAGAATTGACGTTTTGGGCATAAACCCTTCATCAGGAATGAGTCTTGTGGGCCGGGGCCTGAGGGATGCAGTGCTTGGGTGAATGGTAAGATTCTTGGTGGTGTAGATGAGCAGAGAGATCTCTGTGTCCATGTACATAGATCTCTCGAAGTTGCCACCCAGGTTGATAGGGCTGTTAAGAAGGTATACGGTGTGTTAGCTTTTATTAGTAGAGGGATCTAGTTTCAGAACCATGAGGTCATGCTGCAGCTGTACAAAACTCTGGTGCGGCCGCACTTGGAGTATTGCGTGCAAATTCTGGTCACCGCATTATAGGAAGGATGTGGAAGCTTTGGAAAGGTTTAGAGGAGATTTATTAGGGTGTGGCCTGATATTGAGGGAAGGTCTTACGAGGAAAGGTTGAGAGACTTGAGGCTGTTTTCGTGAGAGAGGAGGAGGTTGAGAGGTGACTTAATTGAGACATATAGGATAATCAGATGGTTAGGTAGGGTGGACAGTGAGAGCCTTTTTCCTCAGATGGTGATGGCTAGCATGAGGGGGGATAATTTCAAATTGAGAGGTGATAGATATTGGACAGATGTCAGAGATAGTTTCTTTACTCAGAGAATAGTAGGGGCGTGGAACGCACTGCCTGCAACAGTTGTAGACTTGCCAACTTTACGGGCATTTAAGTGGTCATTGGATAGGCATATGGACAAGAATGGAATAGTGTAGGTTAGATGGGCTTCAGATTGGTCCCACAGGGTGGCGCAGTATCGAGGGCCGAAGGACCTGTACTGCGCTGTAATGTTCTGTGTTCTACATAAATGGGAGTGGGGTGGGACTGGGGGCTAGGTAG
>NC_057715.1:17535563-17553115 GCF_004010195.1 Chiloscyllium plagiosum
TTGGGACTGGGGAGGGGAACCCCCCCCCCCCACCCACCCTCACCCCCACCCCTCAAGGAGACCCTCCGAGGACCCCTTTTCCCACCTCTAACACACCCCATCTACCTGGACACTCCATGCTGGTCTTGGCGCTTATTGTACCAACCTCCACTGCTTCCTCTGGCAGCTCATTCCGTGTACCCACAATCCTCTGCGTGAAAAAGTTGCCCCTTAGATCCCTTCTAAATCTTTCCCCTCTTAGCCTAAACCTGTGCCCTCTCATTTTGGACTCCTCTTTGAGGTATAGACATTGTCTATTTACTCTATCCATACCCCTCCTGATTTTAAACCTCCATAAGGTCACCTTTCAGCCTCCAGTGCTCCAGACAAAATAGGCCCAGCCTATTCAGCCTCTCCCTAGAACTCAAACCCTCCAACCCTGGCAACATCTTTGTTAAATCTTTTCTGAATCCTCTCAAGTTTCATGGCATCTTTCCTACAGCAGGGAGACCAGAATTGCATGCAATTTTCCAAAAGTTGTCTGACCAATGTCCTGTATAGCTGCAACATGACCTCCCAATTCCTATAATCAATGCACTGACCAGTAATGGTGTTATAGTTAGCCTTTCCCAATTTAGCGCTTCACCTTAGGACCAGTATTATCCTTATTCATAAATACATCGTAATGAGGAGAGCAAAACTGTTTGTGTCTGAAGTGTGGTGCAAATATGGTTTGGTGAAATTTTAAATATGTTTGCTAATTTTGGCCATTTTCTGTTGACAAGCTGCCAAACTAGAAATGCTACTGATTGTGGATATTTTGTTCAAGTATATACTAATGCTAGTTCATTTGGTGTGATTCTTCTTTCTCTTCCTAGTGTATCTACGGGAGACCTGGGAGTCCTGTGTTTATGAAATATGCTTTCACAGTGGTATTACATCACCATCAAAATCCAGAGTTCTATGATGAGGTAAAGAAGGGGCGCAACATTGGAATGCATTCTGGGTTAATTCTCCAGTTCTGTTGTGAAGCTAATTTTTAGAACTCAGGCTTTAATGAATTTCTTTACATTTTAGAATCTGATTCTATACAGATTTCTTAAGAAAGAAAGAGAGCCCTTGAAAGCTACTCATTGTGCTCTCATCACTAGATGCTAGACGTTTGGCTATTCAGAATGGACAAAGTACAGATAGTATTCCATCAGCTTACCGTTGTGAAAACTAAAGTAAAATATTTATTCCCAGATGTGTTTCTGTGATATGATAGTGCTTGCTGAACAATCCTTTTATTCCGTACAGTACTCTGTGGTAAAAGAAAATCAGACTCACTACCTTTCATGGGAACATAGAAAAGAAACCGGCCCTTCGGCCCACTGTCTGTGCTGACCACAATGCCATTCTAAACTAATACCATCTGTCTGCACGTGGCCCATATCATTTCTATTCCCAGCCTGTTCATGTTTCTGTCTAATTGCATCTTAAAGTTTGCTAACCTGCCTGATTCTACCACCTCCCATGGCAGCATATTCCAGGTGCCTATCATCCCCTGTGTAACAGAAACCTCCTAGTACATCTCCTTTAAACTTTCCACCTCTCACCTTAAACCTATGCACCCTAGTATTTGACATTTACCCTGGGGAAACAGACTCTGACTGTCCTCTCTATCCACGCCTCTCATAATCTTATATACTTCTATCAGGTCACCCTCCAAAGCTCCAACAATAACAATCCAAGTTTGTCCAACCTCTCTTTGTAGCTAATGGACTCCAAATCAGGGGCAACATTCTGGTAAACCTCTATTGCACCTTCTCCAAAGTCTCAATATCCTTCCTGTGGTGTGGTGACCAGAACTGCACATCGTGCTCCAAATGTGGTGGAACTAAAGTTTATGCAGCAACAATATGACTTGAAAACTTTAATGAGTATCCTGACCATTGAAGACAAGCAAACCATACACCTTCTTTATCACCTTAACCACTTGTGTTGTCATTTTCAAGGAACTATGGACTGTATATTAATGCTCCTAAGGGTCCTATCATTTACTGTAAACTTTCCTCTTGCATTTGATCTTCTAAAATGCATCACCTCACACTTGTCTGCGTTAAACTCCATCTGCCATTTCTCTACCAACTTTCCAACCAATCTATATCCTGCTGTATCCTTTAACGACCTTCCTCACTATCTGTTACGGCACCAATTCTTGTGTTGCCTACAAACTTACTAATAAGACCACCTACATTTTCATCATTTGGAGGAGCTGATGTTGGACTGGGGTGGACAAAGTTTAAAAATCACACAACATCAGGTGATGTAAACCTGTTGGACAATAACTTGGTGTTGTGTGATTTTTAACTTTGTCTACATTTTCATCAAAACCATTTATATTTAGATATATATGTATATATTACAAACAACACAGGTCCCAGCACTGATCCTTGTGTAATACCACTGGTCCAGTCAGAAAAACACCTCTCCACAAATACCCTCTTCCTTCTATGACCAAGCCAATTTTATATCCAACTGGACAACTCACCCTGGATCCCATGTGACTTAATCTTCTGGACCAGCCTGCCATGACAGACCTTCTCAAATGCTTTAGTAAAGTCTATATAGACAACATCCAGTGCCCTGTCCTCATTAATCATCACTTCCTCAAAAAACCCAAGTTTGTGGAACAAGACCTCCCCTCCACAAGCCATGTTGACTATCTCTCATTAGTCCATGCTTCTCCAAATGTGAGTGAATCCTGTCACTACAAATCTTCTCAAATAGTTTCTCTACCACTGACGTAAGTCTCATTGGTCTATAATTTCCAGGATAATCCCTTTTGTTGTTCTTAATCAAAGGAACAACATTGGCTATTCTTAATCAGTAGTGCAAAACCCCCTCCCTTGTTACATCCCTCCCTACCTCACTTGAAAGGCCTAAGCTCTGGAACATTGAGCTACAGGTCCTGCCCTTCTCTCAGCTAAGTTTCTGTGTGGCTACAACATCGTAGTTCCATGTACTATTCTAGGCTCTGAGCTCATTCTGCTTTACCTGACTCAGGGCGGCACAGTGGCTCAGTGGTTAGTACTACTGCCTCACAGCGCCAGGGAGCCGGGTTCAATTCCACCCTTGGGTGACTGTCTGTGTGGAATTTGCACGTTCTCCCTGTGTCTGCGTGGGTTTCCTCCGGGTGCTCCGGCTTCCTCCCACACTCCAAAACTGTGCAGGTTAGGCGAATTGGCCATGCTAAATTGTCCATAGTGTCAGGTGCATTAGTCAGGGGTAAATGTAGGGTAGGGGAATGGGTCTGTGTGGGTTTCTCTTCGGAGGGTCATTGTGGACTTGTTGGGCAAAATGTCCTGTTTCCACACTGTAGGGAATCTAATCTAATCCAAAACTCACAGCATTTTAATAAATGCACTTCAGACTGCTAGTGCTGCTGTGTTCATTAACCTGCTCCTGGATGTCCTTCCTGTTAGACCTGTGTGCATTAACATCTAACTTCTCCTCAATCACTTCGCATGCTGATCTAGAGCTCTGGTTCCCACCCCTGGCACTAGCACCACTCCTCATCTCTGTCCTAACTGGGTGACCCCTTATTCTGAGATTATGCCTTCTGGTCCTAGACTGCTCCCACTACCTCTTTTCCCCACTATTGCTTTCCATGTCTTCTTCCCCATCTCCTTCCCCTGCAGACTTGGAAAAGTTGTCATTCTTGCTGCTTTCTCCATGTTAACATCGTGATCAATTAGAATCCCTACAGCATGGAAACAGGCCCTTCGGCCCAATGAGTCTACGCTAACCATCCGGAGTAACCCACCCAGATCCATTCCCCCTACCCGATATTCATCCATGACTAATATACTTAACCTACACATCCCTGAACACTATGGGCAATTTAGCATGGCCAGTTCACCTAACCTGCACATCTTTGGACTGTGGGAGGAAACCGGAGCACCAGAGGAAACACACAGACGTGGGGAGAATGTACAAACTCCACAGAGGCAGTTGACCTGGGTGGGAATCGAACCTGGGTCCCTGGCACTGTGAGGCAGTAGTGCTAGCCACTGGGCCACCATGCCACCCAATTAAAGTAGATTTTTCAACAAATCAGCACCTTTGTTCTCCTGCAGTATAAGCTGTGATTGTGAAAGATTTACAAGGATGTTGCCAGGGTTGGAGGATTTGAGATATAGGGAGAGGCTGAACAGGCTGGGGCTGTTGTTCCTGGAGCATCAGAGGTTGAGGGGTGACCTTATAGAGGTTTATAAAATCATGAGGGGCATAGATAGGATAAATAGACAAAGTCTTTTCCCTAGGGTGGGGAGTCCAGAACTAGAGGGCATAGGTTTAGGGGAAAGATATAAAAGAGCCCTAAGGGGCAACTTTTTCACACAGAGGGTGGTACGTGTATGGAATGAGCTGCCAGAGGAAGTGGTGGAGGCTGGTACAATTGCAACATTTAAAAGGCATCTGGATGGTATATAAATATGAAGGGTTTTGGAGGGATATGGGCTGGGTGCTGGCAAGTGGGACTAGATAAGGTTGAGATATCTGGTCGTCATGGACAGGTTGGACTGAAGGGTCTGTTTCCATGCAGTACATCTCTATGATGTTTGGCATTCTTGCACTTGTCCTGACGAGTGGAAGATGAGAAGCTAAAGCAATGTAACTTTCTTTTTGACGATAAAAAGTCTGTCTCTGAGGTCTGTTTTATCTGCGTCTCAGATTAAAGTGGAGTTGCCGACCCAGCTACACGAGAAGCACCACTTGTTGTTCACGTTCTACCACGTCAGTTGTGACAACTCGAGCAAAGGCACCACCAAGAAGCGGGAAACCATTGAATCACAAGGTTCTCAGATCATTTTGTTTCAAGTAAAAAGAGTTGAGCACACGGCGTTATGTTTGAGAAGAAAGTCTTTCGTTTATACGCAGGTGGTCAGGAAGCATCTGTGGTTAGAGAAGCCGAGTGTTGATATAAGGTCATGGACGTGATATTTGTTTTCTCCAATGCTGCCTGACCCACTGAGTATTTCTAATGTTTTCTGTCTTTACTTCTTGCATCTGCAGAATTTTGCTTGTGCTGGTCATTGTTTTTTTTTAACCACAAAATTGAACAGTTACTTAGTTTCTCCAATATTTTGCACTATATTTTTAATGTCACTTCAGCAATAATCTCTTTATGTAGGGGTCAGATTCAGTGTCTTAATTTTGAGATGTGTGGTTTCTTTCTCCTTTCTTAATCTTTATCAGCTCTTGATATTCGGGTTAATAAAGGATTGTATTCCAATGCAATCTAACTGATTTCAGTGCTGTTGGTGATCCCTCCTAGATACAGTACCACTGATATAAATATCTGCCATTAGTGGCTTGCCAAATGCTGGTGTAATCTTAGGCCAAAACCTTTTAACAGTATTGTTTCCTTTCCCTGCAGTTGGCTATGCCTGGCTACCATTGCTGAAAGACGGTCGAGTTGTGACCAATGAAAATCAGATACCTGTTTCAGTGAATCTTCCTTTGGGTTATCTCAGTTACCAGGAACTGGGAATGGGGAAGGTAAGCTCAGTGTCTCCCCTTTGGCCATCATTTGAATGACTGATGAGTTTGTATAGTGCCACAGTCAGCAGGTTCTGCTGCATGTGGGTGGTAGTTATTGGAGTACAGTGGCTGTTCCTGACTGATCCAGTGACATCCATGTCTGACACCATCTACATTTGTTAATCGCTCCCTTTTTAACATATTTAATATTCAAATGATCTGTTCCTTTCTGCTCCTTGAGGGATCAAGTAGGTGTGAACAGATTAAAATAATTTAGGAGTGACCTCTCTGCTCTGACATTATTTAAAATGTGTCGGGATGATGCTGTGAATAACGTGGATATATTTAAAGGCAAAACTTTAAATAAGTTGAGAGGAATAGATGGTTTTGCAGATAAAGTGTAATGAGGAAAATTGGAATGAGTCTCGTGAAGCGAAAGTAATAGTGTAGGCCAGTTGCATGAATAGCCTGTTTCTCTGCTATAAATTCTGTGCAATAAAAAGAGTTCATTCCCCTTATTTTTCATAAATTTACTTGGTTAGTATGGAGAATATTTATTGGGTTAATGGTGTGCTTTCAGATGTCTTTGTAGGTCTTTTTTTAGGATTCACTACACAGCCTGCACTCTGTAGGGCATTCCTGATGAAAGGCTCTTGCTTGAAACGTTGATTCTCCTTCTTTGGATGCTTTTCCAGCACCACACACTCGACCCTGTAGATACCATACACATCAAATGGTCGCAATTGAGAACCGGTAGATGTCTGTTTGCAAAATGCACGTTGAAGTAACGGTGATAAAACACAAACCTCGTGCGCTGAAAATGCGCATCGCTCCAAAGCAAGTGGAGATGAAAAAGTCAGGTTTTACTGTCAGATTTGAAAACTAGCAACTTTGATTATGCAATAGCGTGACAACTAGATCCAGTAAGGAATTCAATACATACCTCTTTACACAGAGAGTGGCAAGAATGTGGAACCCAGTACCACAAGGAATGGTTGCGGTTAATTGTTTATCCAGCTTTCCAATAAACTATGAGGGAGAAAGGAATAGACAGATGATATTTATAGGGTGTGATGAAAAGATTGGGAGGAGGGTCATGTGGAGCGTAAAAACCAGCATTGACCAATTTGCCATTTAATGTCTGTAACAACATTCTGTTGTTAGGGCCTGGAGTCACCTAGATTGAACTGTTTCATATATCCGGTACCTTGAAAAGGCTGAAGGGATCAGTTGGGTATTAACACCAATCTTTCCGTTTTTATTGTCATATATTCTAGGGACAAATCACATAAAAAGTAGATTTATGGAAATTAATTTGACAATTTGCTGATGAAGTTGGCAACCTTTACTCACTTAAAAGGGCCTTACTGCTTCCCATCTATAAAATTAGTTATTTAAGCTTGTCCAAAACTGATACCTAACCTGTCTTATTGTTTGGGAGCATTCAAGCACTGGGACCAACTGGGATTATGATGAAAGCGTGTAAAACGTGGCTTTTGACTATAACTCAAGTAATTCCATTTGCTGGATTTTTGCATCGTGGTGGGGAGGCTGTCCACTATTACAAAGTCTAGCCTGCAACAATTTAACATAGGGAGCAGGGTTAATTAGTTTAGACTCGATTCAAAGGAACGATGAAAAGCATGAACTCGTCTTGTTGAAGGTGCCTCTGATGAGCCATGGGGACCACAAAGGATTGCCTCCCAACTCAGCCAGGCCTTTCCACAAAGAGTGAGTCTCCCCTTCCCTCTGTCAGTGAATGCAGAATGAGAGGCTTTTGGGTGACCAGGGATTGGCCACTGAAGAGCATCAGTCAGCCCAAGGGTAAATGAACTGCCCAGTGCCTCCCTCAGCTCCATTACAAATGAGACTGGGAGGGGGGCACCATGCTGGATTTTACATGTTCCCGTCTTCAAACCCATTGCTGAGAATGGAAAATCCAGCCTGTGTTTCCATTGCAGATAACAGAATCTTTACACTTTGTAGCATTCAGGCCCTGAAATCAAGTGGGTCGATGGAGCCAAGCATATTTTCAAAGTCTCAACGCATCTTGTGTCTACAGTCTACACTCAGGTCAGTGTTGACGGTCTTCTTACAATTCTTCACAGTTAGAAATTATTCCATAGTTTGGTTCACTTTTTTATTTTTTGAAAATGTTCAAGCCACAATTGGTGCATGATATCCAGTTCTGGTCACTGCACTTTAGCAGGAATGTGAGGGTTGACAAGAGAGTGCAGAATAGATTGATCAGAATGGTTCCAGGGATGAGAGATTTTAGCTACAAGTTAGGTTGGAGAAATGTGATTGTTCTCCTTGGAGCAGGGCAGACTGAGGGAAGATTTCATAAATATGTGTATGAATATAACAGGTTTTGGTTAAGTAACATATTACAATTAGTACAAGGATTGTGGGGCGCAGTTTAACAAGTTAATGATACATGATTTTTGTATTGTTTCATTTGTGAATTAATTTTCTTTCTAATACTTATATATGGAATAAATATTGCCTTTTATAAAATAATGCATCTCGTAGAAATCTATTAAATATTTCACCTTTAAGAAAAATATATTGCTTTTTCTGTCTAGTATCTGTAGTTTGGGTGAATGCATGACTTCTTTGATAGAAACATTTACAACTTGCAGTAATAACTTTTCTCGTGGCTTTGTTTCCCAGGACCAACACTTGAACAATTTTTTCCAATATTGTCAAAAATGTGACTCTGGAGCTCAGGCCTCAGGGACGGAACTTGTCAAATTCCTCAAGGTAATTTTTCACCTCCTGCAGGTCAGATTTCAATAAGAATGATAATTTTGGGTAGGTGTAACAGGACAGACTGGGTGACTTTTCTCGTGAAACAAGAAGGCTGCAGATTGATCTAACAGTGATGGAAGATTTGGATAGAAGAGATACAGAGAGGTTGTTGCCTTTGATGGGGAGTCACAGAGCCAAAGGCCATCAATTCAAGATAATCACCAAGGAATTCAATATGGAATTCAGAAGAAATTCATTATCCAGGTAGTAGTGAGAATGTGGAATCTATCACCACAGGTAGTAGTTGAATCAAACAGTGTAGATACATTTAAGGGGAAGCTTAGGGAAGGAGATGGGAATTCTTGGTTAAGATAGATTTAGATGACGACAGGTAGTGAAGTCTTGAGTGGGCATAGACACTGGCATGAACTAGTTGGCTGCATAGCTTTTTCTATGCCTTATATCTGATGTAATCCTTTTGTTAAGTCCATTTACCTTGCATTGGAAGATACTGAATTTAAACTATTTGATTCTACAATGGAGGTATGAAGCAAATACTAATAAAATGTGAGTTCAGAATAGTTAATTTTAGTCTTTGTAAGAAAGATGTTTAAAGAGGCATTTTTACTCAACTTCTGGCCAGTTGACTATGCTTTTTCGTTCAGAATTTTCATGTCTGTTTCATGTTGTCTGTGTGCCTTATTAAATTGTACTATTATTTCATAGGATGTGTTCGTGATTTATAGGTAAAATTTCTCTCCCTTATGTTCATTCACTTCCCCACCAGCAAACAAAAAACAAAGCTACAAGGGCAGGTCAGAGGCTAGGCATGCAGCACTGAATAACTCCCCTCCTGACTCCCTAAAACTTTCCACCTTCGACAATGTACACATCAGGAGTGTGATGGTATACTCCCCAGTTGCCTGGTTGGATGCAGCTCCAACACCTCTCAAGAAGCTCAATACCATCCGGAATAAAACAGCCGGAGTGATTGGCACCCCATCCAACACCTTCAACATTCACTCCCTTCACCACTGAGGCAGAGTAGCAGCAGAGAATGCCATCTGTAAAATGTTCTTTATGGGGCATTCCAAAGCTGAGATTTCTACCATCTAGTGGGACAAGGGCAGCAGATGCAAATTCACTTCCAAGCCACACACTGACCTGACTTGAAACTACATAGCTGTTCCTTCATTGTCCATGGGTCAAAATCCTAGAACTTTCTCCTTTACAGCATCGTGACTGTAACAGAACCCTAAGGACTGCAGTAATTTGACAGCAACTCAGCACTGCCTTCTTGAGGCTTGTTAGAGACTGGCAATAAGTGCTAGCCGAGGTAATGATGAACACAACCCATGAATGCATTTACAAAACACAACAAACCTTAAACATACCACAGAAACATATTTTACAATGAAACTCAACACAAGGCTACTGGCTCAATGAGCCTGTGCTGACCCTTTGAAAGAAGTATCCATTTTTTTCCATTCTCCCCTGTTTTTTTCCAATCACCTGAAATGGTTGCTTTCTATAGCAGGGGCATGCATCTTAAACCCTGTGCTGTAAGGCAGAGGTATTCTTGTTTTATTAATTAAGATAGCAGTGCCGTAACTTCTTGTTGAGAAGGACTCCTATTTACATTACTCCTTTCAAGACCTTAGGGCAACCTAAAGAATTCTATAGTCAATAACTCAACCACGAATGTACATGTAGTATTGTTTTCTTTTCGAATCAACCTGTTCAGTGATGTTATTACACACCTCTGGAGCAGGTGGGACTTGAACCCAGCAGTCAGGACACTGCCACTGTGCCACAAGAGGGCCCCTACGATACATGTTGTAATATGATCATACCACTTGGGAGCAGGAGTGAGCCACTCCATTCCTGAAACCTGCTCTGCCATTCATTAAAGGTCATGACTGATCTGATTATTCCACACTCCCAACAACCTTTCCCTCATCGCTTATTAGGAATCTGTCTACCTCTGCCTTAAATATATTCAAGCAGTCTGCTTCCATTTCATTTTGAGGAAGAGAGTTCTAAAGACTCTCCAAAGAGAATTTATTTCCCCCTCAACTCTCACTTCTTTTGAAACCATTATCCCAAGCTCTAGGTTGTCCCACAAGATGAAATGTTTTCTCCTACTTCCCTCTGGTCAACGTACCTTGGGATCATATATATTTCCAATCAGTTGCTTTTTACTCTTCTACACTCCACAGGATAGAAGCCTGGCCTATCCAACCTTTCCCCATAAGGCAAGCCGCACATTCCAGGTGTAATTCTAGTCATGCTTATCTGAACTGCTTCTGAAGCATTTACCCTCCTTAAATAAGGAGGCTACTACTGCACGACAGTACTCCAGATGTGGTCTCACCAGTGCCCTGTATAACTGAAACATAACTCCCTGATTTTGGTGTTCATTTCTTCTTAAAATAAATGATAACATTCTATTGGCTTTTCTAATTAATTGCTGCATATACATACAAACCTCTTGCCATTCATGCCCTTTGGCATACAGTTTCCTGTGTGGCTTGGAGATCTACAGTCTTTCACTGTTTAGATTTTTTTTTATTCTTCCAACCACATTATACTCCATTTGCCAGATCTTTACCCACTCATGTAAACTACCTATATCTCTTTACAGCCTCATTCTGTTGGGTTCACAACTGACTTTCCTACCCAGCTTTAGGACATTAGCAAATTTGGGAACCATGCCTTTCATCCCTTCAATGAAGTCATTTATATAATGTTGAGATTACAGCGCTGATGCCTGTGTTACACCATTTAGGACATCTTCCCATCCAGAAGGCAACCAGTTATTCCTGTTCATTGGTTAATCTCCTATTCATGATAATATATTAACCTCTACATCATGAACTTTTATTTTTCACAATAACCTTTGATGTAGTATTTCGACATATGTTAAGCAAACTGGGCTGTAGTTTCCTGTTTTCTATCTCCCCACCTTTTTGAGGACAGGAATTACATCTGCTATTTTCCAGTCTAATGGAACCTGAATCAAGGGAATTTTGGAAAATTAAAGGCAATGCATCAAATTATCTCACTAGGCACAATTTTTTCAAGTCTAGAGTTAAGTTGATCAAGTCCTAGTATCTTGTCACCCCACAGCTCCAACCGTTTGCTCAGTAGCACTTCCCCGATTGAATGTAATTTTATTTAAGTCCTTCTCTCCTTGCCATTTCCTGATGTACAGCTGTTTCCGGGAGATTACTTGCATTGTCTATAGTGAAGACTTGGGGCGGCAAGGTGGCTCAGTGGTTAGCACTGCTGCCTCACAGTACCGGGTTCAGTTCCAGTCTTGGGAGACTGATTGTGTGGAGTTTGCACATTCTCCCCGTGTCTGCGTGGGTTTCCTCCAGGTGCTCTGGTTTCCTCTCATAGTCCTAA
Source organism: Chiloscyllium plagiosum (assembly GCF_004010195.1). Lineage (NCBI taxonomy): Eukaryota > Metazoa > Chordata > Chondrichthyes > Orectolobiformes > Hemiscylliidae > Chiloscyllium > Chiloscyllium plagiosum. The sequence continues at coordinate 17,547,228 of NC_057715.1, forward strand.
GATATGCAGGTTAGGTGAATTGGCCATGCTAAATTGCCCATAGTGTTGGGTGCATTAGTCGGAGGGAAATGGGCCTGGGTGGGTTACTCTTCGGAGGGTCGGTGTGGACTGTTTGGGCCGAAGGGCCACACTGTAGGGAATATAATCAAGACTGAAAAGAATACCTATTCAATTCATTTGTCATCTATTTGTTTTTTATTATTGATCCTAAACTAATGGACAACATTATTAACATAAATTCATTCAGAATATAGGTAACATGGCAACCAGTTTGCATTTAGCAAGTTACCATTGATGTGAAGAAACTGTCTTGAGTTTTGTTTGAGGACCGTGGGTAGATCTCTTGCTCTTCTTTAAATGCGGATGTGAGATCTTCTGAGATGGCAGGCAGGGCCTCTGTTTAACACCTTAACCTGCGAAACATAATGTACCCATGGGGAGTTCCAGGGAAAACTGGCTTTTTCCCCATGAGATAATCCCGGACACAAGGTTATGTATGAACTGGATATTTTGGGGAGTTTATATGTTATATACGGCTCTGTTTGATAAGCGTGTATCAAGGCCGCTGGGAAGGATAGTATTAATGCCTCTGTATTCTGCAACATATTTCTTCTTCAGAGCTTACATGCAATGGAAGGCCATGTGATGATTAACTTCCTGCCCACAATCCTGAACCAGTTGTTTCGTGTACTTGCAAGGGCCACACAAGAGGATGTCGCAGTTAATGTTACAAGGTAATTGAAACATATAGGTATTGTTTGTTTATTTTGAAAGATATTGCTTCAAAATTCTTGAAAGTAAGCCATGTATTTGATGAAATCTTGCAGAGGCTAGTGATAAAAATATAATTATCACTGAGATGCAGCTTTGGATTGAAAACATCTTTGAAAGCCAAGTTGGAAGAACTGCTATTTATTAATAGTAGGTCAACTATGTTGTTAAAGACACACAGATGGAAGACCTTATTTAATTAAGAACTTGAAGTGTGTATAGAGAGAGATTTACATGTTATATCTGAGCTGGGCTGTGCCAGAGTAAAGGCAGGTTTATGGGGGGTTCTTGTGGTGCAGTAGTAGTGTCCCTACCCCTGGACTGAAAGTTCTGGGTTCAGGTTCCGCCTGCTCCAGAGGTGTGTAATAACATCTCTAAACAGGTTGATTAAGAAAATAGGTTCAATAAAAATCTTTTCAAAAATTATGAAGAGAGCCTGTGGGTCACCAAATCAGCAGCCGGGAGGCAGCAACATGCAATGCAGCTCCCACGTTTGGCCACGCTAGTATGAAAACAGATGATCAGTGGAAGCTAAGCAGACTCAAGCCTGCTCAGTAGTTGGATGGGAGAGGCCTGGGAATGCCAGTGGTAGTAGGCTTTTGTTACTCTAGTGGCGTCATTGTTCAGCTCACAATATTTATATAAGTGTATAGGCATGCGTAGTACTGAGGGTGAGAGTTCAAACCTCAGCGAGGGCAGTTTTAGGACTAGTGCAGTGATAATGTCACTGCCTCTGGGCCAGATAGTCTTGGGTTCAATTTACATCTACCTCAGAGTTGTGCCATAACAAATTTTAACAGATTGATTAAAAAGATCTGATATGTTGCTCTCTCTATAAACTTACAGTCACGGAAAGCATCTGTGTCTAATTGCATTCTATGTATCTGGCTTGGATTTATTAAATACTGTTTTGTCCAACCTCTTATAATAAATAGTTGGTCCTACAAAAATACTAATGATTCATACAATATTAGCTCTGCATTTGCAAATGAACAGTCTATATTGAGTGCTTAAAATGATGGTACAGAATTTCAAGTGGATGTGGATAAAGGGGGGGATGTCGTTTTATTTCTGGGAGATAGATGTAAGTTAGACAGTGACCTCAGTTTTAAGCCAGTGAGTATGTACCAACAAACATGTTTTTTTTGTCAGTCTCTCTCTTTCATTCTTTGGTTGTAGCTTCACAAATATTCTAGTTCATTCCATCTTTTGCATGCTCACTTTCTCACAGTCCCACTCATCTTTTACTCTCTCCTCTTCTCCAACATGGTATACACTTTAAAAGCTGTCTTCACTAATTCACAGGACAACCCATGTAGGAAATACTGAGCTGATCAGGTAACATCGAAGGAGAGAGAAGCAGAATTCTTCTTCATAAATGTTTCTTTCCCTCCATGCTGCCTAACCTGCTGAGTATCTTCAACGCCTTCTGTTTTCAATTCAGGTTTGCAGCTCACACAGTATTTTGCTTTTATATTCGAGCTTTGGTCAGTCTCGTGTTTCTGTGCTAATCTTTGATCATTTCTCTTCCTAGAGTTCTTGTACACATTGTCTCGCAGTGTCATGAAGGACTGGAGCACTACCTGCGATCCTACATCAAGGTACAGCTGATGAAGCAAGCATCACAGTTACTGATGTGTGAATGCAGTGGAACAGCTAGTTATGTCAACACAATTGCTTTCCTCTTTTGGTTTTGATGTTTTGAATTTTACTCCATAATTGAGCTAACAGGCATTGTTAAGTTGTTAATTTTTCTTTGTCCCAAAATAGGGCTAAACTTTCAGTTGCAGGAGAGGGTAAGCAGAGGTCTGGATTAAAACTTGAGTTTCTAGGGACTTCACTGGATCCTAGCGTCTTCTGAAGTGACACAGTTTTCAAGACGAGGGCAGACTCCACACATCCCCAATTAACAGCCCATTAAGATCCTTGAGGAGCTTGTTAACAGACATGGTGCCAGAGGATTTTCAAACTGAAAATCGCCAAACCACAATGGTCTGGTGTGTATTAGCGTGCAGCTAATCTGGTTCAATGTGGGAAGCTGCAAAGACTTTTAAACTGGATGAAGTTTTGCCACTGGGAGTTTTGCTGTGAAGTCAGGCACTGTATTAATTGGCTACTTCTCAGAGTGCTGAGGTGTTTGGCTGGCTGAAGGTTTGTTTGACGATCCAAACATTAATCAAATCTGTTTTTGATTCCCCTGTTAATGGACTGTTTTTAGACAGGTATTCCCTCAAGTATGGGAGAAAACCTAATTGAATTATTTCAGATCATTGAAGTGTCTGAAGAGACTGTCTCCTCTTGTGGTGGGGTGGGCTCCACAACAAGAGGTAGTATCTTAACATTAGAGCCAGGCTACTCAGGGATAACATTAGAATCCTCCTTTCCATTCGAAGTGAAGTAAGAATCTGGATTTCTCTTTCCCCAAAAATCTATTAAAGTTTGGATCGAGTGAGGAAAGGGATGGTGGTTGAACTTCCAAATTGTAGGAATTGATGGATTTCAGTTGGCTAATGGATAAACAGTATCATAGATTAAATATAGTTAAAGTGAAGATGATATAATTGAATATTAGAATTATGCTTGAGGTGTTGTAGAGCCTCTTCCTGTTCCTTGTCACTAAGTATTCTGACTAGTTTTAATCCCGTTATCAATGGTTTTTATATTGATGCCTTTTAAACTGGAACTCAGTTCCCAGTGACAGAACTGTACCCTGACCATGTGCCACAGATGACTCAACCTCACGTTTATCAAATGTGTTATCTAGTCAATGGTATTGATTCCAAATCAGCTACACTGCTATATTCGAATGAACAAGAGCAAATGTAGCCTTTGCATGTCAACTAAGAAACAGGTCAGAAATTCTGACATTTAACATTAAAACATAGCTAAAAATGCAAGTCTTTCAATCCTTTTTTTCCTGTGAATATTAATTTCAATGTTAATTTTGTTTGGTGGAGAATGCCGTGTTTCGAACCTTTCTCAGCTTTGCTTGACACCACTTTATATTTCTAATTGATTTAGTGATTTGATGTAAGTCATAAATTTCAGGGCTAATTACATTACTGTCAACACAAGTCTTTGTTTTATCACTGGCTCAGAGGATTAACATACATAAAAGTACCAATGCGTCCTTTCTTGCTTCTCAACTCTTTTTTGTTTGTTCCCCCAGTTTGTCTTCAAAACGGAACCCTGCAATTCCTCCAAATGCAAGACAGTACATGAGGAGTTAACGAAATCCATGACTGTTCTGCTCAAAACAACAGCCGACTTTCTGACCTGTAACAAGCTTCTCAAGGTAGATTAAAGTTAAATCCCTCTTCTATGTTGTAGAAATCTCTTAGCTGGTTTGCAAGTTTTAATGTGTAAAGCCGTCTCAGCAAGCCGGAACTGTCCTCAGATTATTTAATCGGTTTTATGTTAGTTATCATTTTGTGAAATTGGTTTTGAATTAAAAAAGCACTGCAACTTGTTCCTTTTTCCAAATTATTCTTGCTGATTCTGGCAACAGTTTTGTTCCTGCCAAAGCTCTTAAATTGGGACGTTCTGAAGTTGTGGCTCGGGCCTGCAGCTGTCAAATGGACTAAGTAGACATTGATTTAAATTCTCTTCTGTTTTTAAACTTTTTTTTCTTTATTATGCTATTGTGGAAGGACTTTATTTTTCTATATATTTCCCTAAGTATTTGTACTCAAGAATCTGTACCTTTTGTATCTAAGATGACACCGTACGTTGAGACTTGTAAGCCTTTCACTACTTATGTGAGTACATATGATAATAAAGCTAAGTCAATTCAATTTGAATACAAATGGTTTGTTCCTGCTCCTGCTGTTTGCTGATAGAGTGAGACAAGGAAGGGTGGGAGGAAGCTCATATAGAACATAGATTCCAACATAGACTGGATGGGCTGAAGGGTCTGTTCCTGTGTTATAAAATACTGTGTGATCATTACAGGAATGGGATCTTTAAATTGGATCAGCTTGACAAAATATTTTTCCACAGTGCATGGTGAAATTGAAAATGGCTACCACAGGGATTAGTTGAGGTGAATTACAGAGATTGATTCAACAGGAGGATAAATGAAAGATAAAGGAGACGTTGATAGGTGGAAATGAAGAAGAGTGGTTGAGGCTCTTGTGGATCATTAAAAACTAGCATGGACCTTTTGGGCTGAAGGGACTGCTTCTATGCTATAAATGTGATAAAACAACCAAAGAGTGTCAAGCTGCACAATGAATGTGCACATTGAAAGATGAAGTGATTTCGTTGGGATTGTCCATGTGACTCAATTTAAAAATGAGGAGAGCATGTTCACAGACATGGGATATTTTGATAAATATGGGTGGATAATAACACGAGCACACTGTCTCATCTCTGACAGAGCAGTTGTGTTTTGATTGTCTTTGCATGTGCAGTTTCCTCACTTGTTTAATGCATATTTCAGATTGTGTCCTTTTATACTAAGAAAAGGTTTTCTTTGCCTTCAGTATTCTTGGTTTTTCCTGGAGGCACTGATCAAATCAATGGCCCAACATCTTACAGAAACCAGCAAACTGAAGGTGAGCATCCATCCGTTAGTTACTAATGTGTTGGAGAATGTTTCTATAAGCCGTGTCAATACTTAAAGTTAAAATGAATGTTGTTAACTGATTATCTAGGCTCCTTAAAATCAAATTCATCCAGAACTGCACTTGCACTGTTCAAAATCTCATGATTGCAGTCTGTTACCTCTTGTGCCTCACCCTCACAATGCCTGTATCATCCTGCAGCCTTACAATCTTCCAAAGCTTCTGTGTTGCTCCAATTTTAGCCTCTTCAGTATCCCCACATTTCATCCCCTACCACTGGCAGCTGCACTTTCATTGTCCTGGGTTGCATGCTGCGGAAATTGTTCCCTTAATCTCTCGCTCGCTCGCTCTCTCTCTATCTCTCTCTCTCTTTATCTATCTCTCTCTATCTATCTGTCTCTCTGTCTCTCTCTATCTCTCTCTCTCTCACTCTCTCTCTCTCTCTCTCATTCTCTCTCTCTCTCTCTCTCTCCCTCATTCTCTCTCTCTCTCTCTCCCTCATTCTCTCTCTCTCTCTCCCTCATTCTCTCTCTCTCTCTCTCTCTCTCTCTC
>NC_057715.1:17553233-17598269 GCF_004010195.1 Chiloscyllium plagiosum
TCTCACTCACTCTCTCTCTCTCTCTCACTCTCTCTCACTCTCTCTCTCTCTCACTCTCTCTCACTCTCTCTCTCTCACTCACACTCTCCCACTCTCTCTCTCCCTCTCCCCTCCCTTAAAGCTTTAATTTAAACCGACCTTATTGAACAGACATCTGATTAACGGTCCTAATGTCAACCTCATGTGGTTCACCATCAAATTCTGTTTGCTCATGCTCTTATCAAGCACCTTTGACTGTTTTATTATAACAATGGTGCTACATAGCTGCAAGTTATTTTATGGTGAAATATTATTCTTTCTTGATTATTACATGATTCGTTTGTTCTTTCAAAACACATCAATGGGTCATTCCCATCCTGACTCGCCACAACCTGTCCATTATATTGCAAGGAATGCTGTCCAACTGCTTGGATGAGTAAGGTGAATAACAAGGGTCTAGGATGGAGGAATTCAAAACTAAGGGGTATATTTTTAAGGAGAGTTTTTAAAAAGGACAAGGGGGCAACTTTTTTACACAGAGCGGATTGTGTGTGGAATGAACTGCCAGAGGAAGTAATCTAAAGAGTAAGAGTAAGTAATCTAAAAAAAAAGGAAGTGGTGGGATGCAGATACAGTTTGGTATGAGGAATATTGTGTCTCACAAACTTGATTGAGTTTTTTGAGGAAGTTGCCAAAAAGAGTAAAAATCACACAACACCAGGTTATAGTCCAACAGGTTTAGTTGGAAGCATTAGCTTTCGGAACACTAATCCTTCATCAGGTGGCTGCTCCAAAAGCTAGTGCTTCCAATTAAACCTGTTGGATTATAGCCTAGTGTTGTGTGATTTTTAACTTTGAACACCCCAGGCCAACACCGGCATCTCCAAATCATGACCAAAAAATTGATGAGGACAAAGCAATGGAAATTGTTTACTTGGACCTTAGTAAAGCCTTGGACAGGGTTCTGCATGGTAGACTAATTAGTAACGTTAAGTCTAAAGGGATTCAGGGTGAGCTTTCCAATTGGAGACATAATTGGCTTAACGGCTGGAGACAGAGTGTGGGGCTGGAGGGTTGCTTTCCAGACTAGAGACCGAAACAGGGTCTGTTTCCATGCTGTACGGCTCTATGATTACATCAAGGAGGATTGTGTTTTATTTAAGGATGGAAGAAATAGGTTACACTTGAATATCTTGTATATCCTCACAGATTTGGCAAGAAGTTTGCTTGAAACAATTTCTGAAGGAGTTGACTGTTTTCACTTGTGGAGAAACTCAAAATCAAATAGTCACATAGATCCAGAGACAATTCAGGAGAGACTACTTTATCCAGAGAATGATGACAATGTAGAACTCTACCATGGGGCTTGGCAGAGATCAGTAGTCCAGATGTGTTGAAGGAAAGCTGGATGAACGTATGAACTGAGGAAGAAATGGATATATTGATAGAGTAGGATGAAGTAGGAGGGGAAGCAGCATTGTAGAGATTATAACCACTGACTTAGACCTGTTGGCCAAATAGCTTGTTTCTGTGCTAAATTGTGTTCTTTTTTTGCCAGTTATACTGAGTTTATTGTTTATCACCGATACACAGCCACCAAATTAGATATTTCAGAGCTACTAAGCCATGTTATTCATTTTCAATACATGCCTTTAATCTCATGTTTGCACCCTCCATTTCTCGTTGGCTGGTGACCAAGTATCTCAAACATTTCTCACATCTGCTTTGTGTTTCTTTTTCCTGACTGGCAACTCATGAGTAAACTGCCTGCCACTGCAAACTAAGAAAAGTGAAATATTGTGGTGCTTCACATTGCTTCTGTTTTGTGGTGGTTGAGTGCCATTGTGTATGAGCGAGGCAAGTGGTTTGAAACCACAGATAAGGAAATGGGAAATATAACCACTAAAACAGGCTGATTCGGAATGTGGTGGGCTCCAAGTCCCACTGCAGAGAGAGAAGCACAGAATCCAGGCTGTCACTGGCGGTGCTGAAATGAGGGAACGTTGGCCTGTCAGAGGTGACATCTTTCAGATGAGAAATTAAACAGTAGCCCCCTCATTTGCATCTGAGAGGATTTGTGGCACTATTTTGAAGAAGTGCAATGCAGTTAACTGTGGAGTTATGGCTAATATATATCTGCAATGCAACATCACCATAGAGTTATACAGCATAGAAACAGAACCTTCAATTCATCCAGTCCATGCCAAACATAGTCCAGTTGCACCTGCCTGCCCCGGCCCAGATCCCTCCAAACCATTTCTGTTCATGTACTTATCTAAGTGTCTTTTATACATTATAATTGTGCTCACGTCCACCAGTTCCTCTGAAAGTTCATTCGATCCGCGAACCACCTTCTGTGTACAAAGGTTTGCCCCTGGTCATTTTAAAATCTCTCTCCTTCACCTTAAAATACACCCCCTAGTCTTGAAATCCCAATCCTAGGGAAAAGACACCAACCATTCACTTTATCTGTACCCTTCATGATTTAAGAAACCTCGATAAGGTCATCCCTCAACCTCATATGCTGCACTACCATTAAGAAACAGATCATTATCACATTGTTGTTTTGATGATCTGCTGCATACATGTTCAGCATTACAACAATGACTCCACCTCCAGAAGTGTTTGAATGACTATTCGTTGTATGTCTGATGGGGAAAGTTTGGGAAGCTTGCAGGTTTACTCAGTGAAGTTTGGAGAAGTGATCTCCCTGAAATATTCAAGTAGACTCCAGCTGAGCTTGGTATTATACAAGCTGAGAGGCTGATTTTCCTCCCACATACAAATCTTGATTTCGGGGAGGCAATTTCAAAACATGGGGTCTCCCATTTATCAAGTAAGAAAGCGTGTTGTTTCTGGGTGGATTCTTAGCTTTTGGAATTCTCTCTCACACTGCGGCCAAGTCAGACAAAGGCATCAAGGATTGTGAGGGACAGATAAAATGAAGTTACAGTCCTAATCAAATCAATCAGGACCTTTATTAAAGACTGGAAAAGGCTAGAAGGACTGGCTTACTCCTCCTGTTTCTTATGATTAAACACTTTGAGGCACCCTGAGATTGCAGAGTGCAGAAAGAGGCCATTCGGCCCATCGGGTCTGCACCGACCCTCCAAAGAGCAGTAAAAAAAATGACAAAATAAGCTTGACCAATTATTTCATTCAGTTTTTCAGTCATTAATTATGCAACCAGATGAGAATAAAGATCATTTCACACTTCGCAAGAGTTTCAGTTAGATCATTTCATCACTATCAATCGATAAAAGTCTGAAACACAGTGGGGATACTTGCGCTGCATGATCTGCAATAATTCAAGAAGGCAGCTCAATACCATCTTCTCGATAGCAGTTATGAATGGGGAATTAAAATTGACCCAGCCAGTGGTGTCCATATAACTATGAAAGAATTGAAACTAAGGACGGTCCACTCTCTTAAATCTATGTACTTTATTAATTTTCCTATTCAAATATTTACCTAGTAATTCTTGATTAAATGCAAATCTTTTGCTCCAAAATCTGAGCAGTTTGTAGTGTAGCCAGCAACTATTCACATTTTCACAGCGCATTTAGCAAAAAATATGTCCAAAAGGCACATCATTTTGAGTGCAACTCAAACAGAATATGACATCAAATTTCGGAAACAGCAGAGCTGTCAAAGAGGAAAAGTTTCAAGGAGCATCTTAAAAGGAAGAGTGAGATTTAATGAGGGAACCCTGTTGAAGGCATAGCTCCCACTGACTGATCAATGAAAATGCTTAAGAGGCCGGAACTGGAGAAAGATAGAGATGGCAGAGGGCTGTGGAAGTTGCAAAGATAAGGAGAGAAAAGTCTTGGAGGATCTAAAAATAAGTATGAGATTTTATTTTAGCGTGCTCAATCCTAATAGTATGATGTTCTAAAAGATCCGTGTCATTTTCTGGTTTCTTTAGTTATTCCGAAATCAGCGATTCCCTGCCTCTTACCAGCACACTGTGGAAACCCTTGTCAACTTGTTAATGCCACACATCACTCAGAAATACAAAGATAAGCCAGAGGAAGCTCGGAATGCGAATCACAGCCTTGCTGTCTTCATTAAGGTAAAAGTTGTCAGAGCTAACCCACTCTATCAATTCACAATTTCATGTTGGTGGAGGGATATTAAATATACAGCCACCTCGAGATTTTGAAAAGTAAAGTGAATTTTTATTGCACAAATGATCAAAAGCAATTGCTAATATATTTCATCGGTTTTTCACTCGCACAGCACATATAGTGGAAACCCAGTGAACAGAAGGTGAAATTTTGCTGATTAAACTTTTGCCAAATTGTCTTTCACCCTATTGTTTGTGGTATGTAGCTTTTTGTCACAGTTGTTCCCTGATGCAGCACCTGAGTCAATTCCAACTATCTATCTATCCAAAACATACTGTCTGAATATTCCACAACAATGGACTGTCCCTCAGATACAAACAGAAGGTGCAGGAAACACAGAGAAGGTCACATAGCATCTGGAGAAGGAAAAATGGGGTTAAGGCTGCAGCCTGATTTCTTTAGTCAGAATCTGTCATATTAATCAATTTCTCTTTCCCCAGAGGCTACAACATCCGCTGAGTGATTCCCGCAGTTTCTCCTCAGATTTCCAGCACCTTTTTTGCTCTCTTTTTAGTGAGGTCAATGTATGATAGCAGTGTGGTTATGTTGTTTGGGCACTACTGGTACAGAGAGATGAGTTCAACTGGGAAGTTTAAACTCGGTTACATAAATAAATCTTTAAAAAGCTCTGTATACTTGGATTATGTAACTACTGATTTGTTGTAAAAACACACCCAATACGTCAGTGCTGGGCTCCGTCATTTCAGAGGGCAGTGAAAAGTTGATCACCTTTCAGGGGCCACAGGGGGTGTGTCGGTGGAAGTATGGTCTGGAGTCATGTGTAGGCCAGACCAGGTGAGGACAGAAGATTTCCTTTCAGAATCCCTACAGTGTGGATGCAGGCCATTCGGCCCATCAAGTCCACATTGGACCTCTGAAGTGCATCCAACCTAGACTCACCCTATGCCTGTAACCCTGCATTTCCCTAGCATGCACATTCCTGGACATTGTGGGTGGGATGCTCTTCGGAGAGTCTATATGGACTGTGCGGACCCAGACCCACAATGTCCAGGGATGTGCAGGCGACATGGATTAGCCACAGGAACTGCAGGGTTACAGAGATGGGGTGAGTCTGGGTGGGATGCTCTTTGGAGGGCCTGTGTGGACTCAGACCCACAGTGACCAGGGCTGTGCAGGCTAGGTGGATTAGCCATGGGAAATGCAGGGTTACAGGGATGGGGTGAGTCTGGGTGGGATGCTCTTTGGAGGGCCTATGTGGACTTGATGGGCCAAATGGCCTGCTTCCATACATTTAGGGATTCTATGAAATCAACCAAGATAAACAAGGGGAGTGAAAATGGTCATCTTTTGGGCCTCTTCCTGAGTGATTGTATGTTTAGCTGTACCATATTAATGAATTAACCAGGGATCTCATATATGTCATATTGTGCATTACTCAGTCAATTTCAGCTAGGACTTTCTGTACTATTGGTCAGGCATGGGGCTGTGGCATGCGTTAATGACCGCAACAAAGGCGCCTGGTCAAGCAAAGTCATGACTTGAAAATTTTCATCCATATTTCTCAAACTTATTCTTCTAGACAACCCTTGGAGAATTTTGCACTCCCCAAGTTCTGACCTCTTGAGTGTTTCCTGATTTTAGTTATAGCTGCCTAGATCTCAGCCTCTGGAGGTTCTGCCCTTTGGCTGTCTGCCTTGTGACATTACTTTACTCCTCTCCTCAAGAACAAGCTCTTTGACCAAGATTTTTTTCCATCTGAACTAATATCTCCTCACGTTACTCAGTACTATACTTTGGTATTTCATTGTGTAAATATGCCACGTAAATACGAGTTGTGGCATAGAGAAGCTGGAGCAAGAAAAGTGACCATGTTAGAACCATCATCTGATCAATTATTTGGGTGTGTATTGTTTGTGTCACACCAATACTCTACATTTTGATAATCTTTTGACAGTACGTTAATGGAGAAGGGTGTGTGGTCAGCAAAGGAACTGTAGAGATTCTGAATGGGTATATGAATCGGAAGGGTTTGGAGAGATATGGGCCGGGTGCTGGCAGAGGGGACTAGATTGGGTTGGGATATCTGGTCGGCATGGATGGGTTGGACCGAAGGGTCTGTTTCCGTGCTGTACATCTCAATGACTCTATGATACCCAGAGGCCATTATTTGTCTTCTCCACATTTATAATTTACAGAGATGCTTCTCGTTGATGGACAGAGGATTTGTCTTCAAACAAATCAACAATTACATGAAGTGGTTCAGTCCAGGAAATCCAAAGGTCGAAGTAATTTTCCTTTGCTCATTTTTGCAGTACAGCAAACTTTCTATTAACCAGCACCTATGGGACCGGGAGTGTACTGTATAATCAAATCTTCCAGTTGATCAAGAGGTTCACATAATCAATGTTAAAACCACACACAAAGTAATGCAGGACACATACACATCACTGTTATACTCTATTTGCAGCATAAGTCACTTAAATAATGAGGAGAAAGTGAGGGCTGCAGATGCTGGAGATCAGAGCTGAAAATGTGTTGCTGGAAAAGCGCAGCAGGACAGGCACCATCCAAGGAACAGGAGAATCGACGTTTCGGGCATAACATGCAGGTCCTTGGACTCCTCCATCGCCAGACCATGGCAACACGACGGTTGGAGGAAGAGCGCCTCATCTTCTGCCTGGGAACCCTCCAACCACAAGGGATGAACTCAGATTTCTCCAGTTTCCTCATTTCCCCTCCCCCCACCTTGTCTCGGTCAAATCCCTCGAACTCAGCACCGCCTTCCTAACCTGCATTCATCTTCCTGACCTCTCCGCCCACACCACACTCCGGCCTGTCACCCTCACCTTGACCTCCCTCCACCCATCGCATTTCCAAAGCCCCTCCCCCAAGTCCCTCCTCCCTACCTTTTATCTTAGCCTGCTGGACACACTTTCCTCATTCCTGAAGAAGGGCTTATGCCCGAAACGTCGATTCTCCTGTTCCTTGGATGCTGCCTGACCTGCTGCGCTTTTCCAGCAACACATTTTCAACTTAAATAATGACACAACTTTTGTCTTAAATAAAGCTTACTGGCAAACAGCATTGTCACATGCTCTCTCAACTGACTACTCAGACATTATAGAGATCATGATAATACAGTAAACTTTCAGTATTTGAGGTACATAATTTTTTGTTGGTTTATGGAGTGTGCCAATTCATAAGGTGCTGATTAAAGTAAGATTTGCTGTCGTTCTTAAATTTCTGCTTGCGTCCTGAGAATCCAAGTCCTGCTGGCATTGATAATGGAACAGTTGAATATAATTTTTAAATAATTATATTATGGCTTTAAGACTGTAAGATATAGGAGCAGGAGGAGGCTATTCAGCCCTTTGAGCCTGTCTGCTGTTTAACAAGACGATGGTTGATGTGATTGTGGCTTCCACTCCACTTTCCATCATAACCAGTGAAACGTCTGTCTTGCTCAGCCTTGAGTACATAAAGGGTCCAACCTTTACCTGAGAATTTTCAGAGAAAAGGAATTCTTCCTCCTCTCTGTCTAGAATGGGAGATTAGATTCCCTCCAGTATGGAAAGAGGCCCTTCAGCCCAACAAGTCCATACCGACCCTCTGAAAGGTAACCCACAGATCCATTCCTCTGCCTATATATACCCCTGACTAATGCGCCGAACACTATGGGCAATTTAGCATGGCCAATTCACCCTAACCGGCACATCTTTGGGCTGTGGGAGGAAACCGGAGCACCCAGAGGCAACCCACACAGACACGGGGAGAATGTGCAAACTCCACACAGCCAGTTGCCTGAGGTGGGAATCGAATCCAGGTCCCTGGCGCTGTGAGGCAGCAGTGCTAACCACTGAGCCACTGTGCTGAGACTGTGTATCTTTAAACCCCATGTTTCCTCGTTCTCACTTCCCACTGGAAATGAAATATTCCCCCAGCGTCGACTCTGTCAAGTCGCCTCAGAAGTTTATATGCTTTAACAAGCTCAACCATCCATTCAGCATAGGCCCTAGCTGTTCAGCCTTTCTGTATTGGACAGTCAAAGATTGCGTGTTCAATATATTCAACAATTTACAGTTCAGAGCTGGAGTAAAGTATGAATTTATAAAGTGACTTGCTCTCATTATAAGAATAAAAGTGCTGGATGCGAAGTGTTCAGTATGCAGTTTCAGAAAGCAGTTGACTCATTTCTGATTTGTGACTGAATTGTTTCATTTTAGACTCTGTTTGAGCTGAAGTTTGAATTTCTGCGAGTTATCTGCAACCACGAACATTATATACCATTAAACCTGCCTATGCCATTTGGAAAAGGCAGAGTTCCCAGATATCAAGGTAATTTAGAGAATAAGTCCAAATTATAGTGTGCATTTCTAGTTGCAGCAATACTGAAGAGCTTTGATTTTTTTTTTAATTTAATTTTTAATTTGACTTGCTTTTTCGAAAAGTGCCCATTGCTAACGATTGCTTCATTCTTCTTGTGGTCTTTCTCCTCCCCACTTTGTTTCTCTCTTTTGTTAATCAGCATTTCTTTCACCAACTGTGGAGTCATGTACTGCTCCTGTAGGTAGGTACATGGGATATCGTGCTTGTCTTTTACAGAGACTGTGTACTCAGCCAGGAAGCAAATTACACTCTTAAATCTCTCTCACAAATGGTTTGTTCTGTCAAGTTCCTTCCCGAGATTGGGAAAGTAAAATGTGCAATTTTACTTATAAATTGCATGATTGATAATCAAGCTTGAGTATCACTGAGAAAAGGCATTCTGTCTTATACTCATCAGAACAATTTGCAAGAAATGCCAAAGTAGAGCGAAGGTATTATTTGTACTGTATGAGAGGAGGTATTGTTGGCAAGTGGTGTTTGCCATTAACTAGATGCAACCATCAAATCAAAAAGCTGTGCTGTCTCACGAGTTAATGAATAATATGGTAAATGAATATCAGCACCAGTGTGATGCTGGGGACGTATGCTGTATATGTCAAAGGCTGGCAGGAGGTCATTATCAAACAGTATATCCCTTCAGCTGTTCGCAAAAGCAAGGTATTAACTGTATCCGCACTTAGAAAATTGCAATGCAGTGTCCATCATGAGAGGTGATTCACAACTGGACAACATGTGCTGAATATACCCCTACTGAAGAATCACACTGATAACCAATTTCAGATTGGCAGTTGTGCTTGCATTGTGGTGCACAAACATGAACTGGAAACCACACAGACACAAAGAACATGTACACGTACTGTACCTGATTCAACTCAACAAAATTAGGGACAAATATTCTTTGCTCAAGGCAGTGCCCTGAAAAATGAACCAATCAGAGTCAACCTCCTTGGTTTAAAATTTAAACAAGGTTTGGCAGTTATCTGTCAGTCATCCAAACACCTCATCCACTATGTCCATTGCTCTCGATGTGGTCTCCTCTACATAAGGGAGACAGGATGCTAACTTGCGGACTGTTTCAGGGAACGTCTCTGGGATACGGGCACCAAACAACCCCACTGCCCTGTGGCCAACCACTTCAACAGTCACTCCCACTCTGCTAAGGACATGCAAGTCCTGGGCCGCCTCCAGTATCAAATCCAAGCCACCCGATGCCTAGAGGAAGAACATCTCACCTTTCCCCTTGGGACCCTCCAACCACATGGCGTTAAAGTCATTTTTGCCAGTTTCCTCATCTCCCATTCCCTCCCCATCTCATCCCAGATCCAACCCTCTAACTCTGCATCACCCTCTTGAACTGTCCTACCTGTTCATCTTCCTTCCTATCTATCTGCTCCACCTTCCACTCCCATCTATCACCATCACTTCCCCACACCTGCATCTACCTATCGCCTTCCCAGTCACCTTCCGCCAGCCCCATCCCACTCTCCTATTTATCTCTCAGCCCCCTTCCATCCCCACCACCTCTCCCCACATTGCAGATCAAGGGCCTATGCCTGAAACGTCAATTCTGCTCCTCAGATGCTGCCTGACATGCTGTGCTTTTCCAGCACCATATGTCTCGACAATCATCATTAACCGGCACATGCTGTTCGCACAACCTCTACCAATCCAAATCCACTTGCCAACTAGTCAGCACTCTCCCGCTATGTGGTATGAACATTGTTTCCCTTTTACTTTGGTATTTCCTATGTGTTTTCCAGATGAGTGCAAGACAAAACCCTTCAACAAAATATCTTTTCTCTGCAATACTCAAGTTCTGTACTACTAAATGAGTTTTTATTATATGAAGCATTAGTTCACAATTCAACAAATTTCCATCCACATTGATGATTTTTCTTGCTGAGGTCCCATAAGCTTAACAGTTCCAAATGAACAGATGCCCAGTAACTCTTTGCTGAGTGTTTACCTTCTCACAGTAGTTCATGTACTTAAACTTTTTAGTTAAATTAGTGTAGTTTAGTGATTATTTTGTTTTCTTATCTACCTGGGAAATACCAATCTTAACTGGGATTAAAGGGGCAAAATAAGTATTATAGAATGGTTACAGCTGTTTCAGCTCTTGGCGAGAGTGACTCGGTTTGTCCCAATGCATGGTCCTTCTGTAGCCCTCCAGTTTTTTTTCTCTTCAGTATAACTACACAAATCATTAAAAGTGGTGTTGTGGGTGAACAGGACTAAATCAAAAGAAGCCATGTGCTAGGGCATATGTCTAGGCTGATAGAATTAGGAAATAGCGAATGTTTGCTGAACTTTACTTAATTTTAGTTGGACTAGATTTAGATTAAGGTGTACAATTGTGTTGACCACATTATTAAAGTCATACAGGTACAGTTGGCGATCTCAAATAAACTTTGAAGATGATACCAAAGTTTGTATCCATCAGGAGAGGGTGAAGAGGCTGTGATTGTTTTCTTTTGAAAAAGGGATGCCCTAATCAAGGTCTTTAAAACGATAAAATGTTTCGATAGACTAGACACAGAGTATTCTCGCTACTTTAAATTTTAATGGGATGTGGATATCCCTGGTATTACCAGCTTTATTGCTCGCCCCAATTGCCCCTGGGCCTGAGGGGCCATTTCAGAGGGCAGGTAGGAATGAACCGCAGTGCTGTGGATCTGGACTCACATGCAGGTCAGACCTGAGGACAATGGCAGATTTCCTTCCCTAAAGTGAATCAAATAGGGTTTCATGAGAATCAATGATACCGTTATCATTCCTGAGCAAGGTTTGGTTTCAGATTATTTTTTGTTAATTGAATGTTATTAATTATTTAAATTTATATTCCACCAGCTGCCCCAAAATGGGATTTGAACTCATGCACCCCATTGGCTGGATCTCTGGTCACCGGTCCAGTGACCAAACAAATATGGCCATCTTTCCTCAGCTCCCCCTTATGAGGAAGAGCAAAATTACCAGCTGCCAGTATAAGATAGTCACTAGTAGGGAATTCAGGAGAAATGTCTTTGTCCAGTGAGTGGTGAGAATGTGCAACACTCTACCACAGAGAATGTTGGAGGTGAATAGTTTAGGGGAAGGTGGATAAACATGAGAGAGAATGGAGTAGAAGGCTTTGTGGGCAGGAGGAGGGAGGAGGCAATAAATGGAGCATTAGTGTTGGCAAGGACTCTTGAAACCAGTCATTTTCTGTGCTCAGTGATCTGTTTAATGCTATGTTAAAATGTTAATTATATATTTTAATCTGCCACAAGTATTTTCTGAAACACAATTTGATTGGGCACGAACATTGTGGGAAGGTTAAACGATGACGAATGAAAGGATATTTCTGGAACTTGGATTTGATAACTCATGGGATTTCAAACAGAAAACTACACCCAAATGTGGAGGAGGTGGGAAAAACAAAGCTTCCTGGCAGTTGGGGATAATAAACGATTACTCATTCGATCTCATTGTAATAAGTACAGTTATTTGCATTTGTGTATTTGTGTGTGTGCTTTTATTTTGTGTGTGTGCTTTAGAGTACTGTGAACATTTGCAGCACAATTCTTCTTAATTTAACGGGGATTAGAAATTAAGAATTGGTTCTTCAGTTACTTTTGGTGGTCGCAAAAGAAACGTTCTCAAATGTATAAGGCCCAAGCCCTGGGTCTTTTGTCCTCAACCTCCCTGCTTTAAAGGCTTTTGGAGTCATTGTCCCAGTGTAGACCTGAGATACTCAAGGGACCTTAAACATCCAGACGTGCTCCAGGTCAGATGTGATGGGGGTTTGCAAAATGACTCCTCAACCTCAAACTGGGAATAACCCATCTCAGGGGTCTTCTCAGGACCTTAACGATCCTGTCATTGGTCACTGAACAAGCCCGTCTCATGGTGCTCTGTCTTCTCACATCAGTTGGAAAACCAACACAGACTTTTCACTGTGCCATTGTTGAAAGCTTCTGGTCTGCTACTCGCTCCTTTAAACTGGATTGTTCGATTTTATGTACTTTTTGGATATGCCTCTATGATTTTCTTCTGGCTTTCAGGTTTGCCAGCTCTGATTGGATGATAGCTTGCCCTCTGTAATCGCTCCACACCTATTTTCCAGTCATTGGCTCTCCAGATTGTCCATCACAACAGTTCACTGGCTTCCCAGCCAATTGGAGAACCAACAAGACCCTTTGTTGATCAGCTGACTGATTCTTGACTGTCAGTCAAACAGACTTCTCCCTCACCCTCACCAACGTTATTTAGATTTACTTAGATTACTTACGGTGTGGAAACAGGCCCTTCGGCCCAACCAGTCCACACCGATCCTCCAAAGAGTAACCCACCCAGAACCATTTCCCTCTGACTAATGCACCTAACACTATGGGCAATTTAGCATGGCCAATTCACCTGACCGGCACATCTTTGGACTGTGGGAGGAAATCGGAGCACCTGGAGGAAACCAATGCAGACACTACTGTACATAATAACCTAAAGTACTGAACAGGAAGTGGAATTTTCCTTCATGGCCCTGTTTTCTTGGGTTTTTGCTTGCAGCAGTGGGCTGGAGATTTATCTTAAATAACAGAAGAGTCTAGGCCAACCCTGAAGAATTGGCATCTCCAGATCTCCTCAAATGTTTGAACTCAGATCCACATAATTAGAATTTGGATCAGTGACCATGCACATGGGCTCCTCATCTTTGTTAGGAATATAGAGGCAGGACTAAGCCATTCAGTCCCTGCCTGGCTGTTCGATTCAATCCAAACTGATCATCCACTTCAACTCCTTTTGACCACACTCTCCTTGTATCCTTTTAATCACTGGCATTTATAAATCTGTCAATCTCTATTTAAACATATTTTAATAACTTGGCTTTCATAGATCCTGCTGTAGAGAATTCCAAAAATTTGTAACATTTGGAGTGAAAGCTAAGAGAAAAAAATAAAACATTTTGTACCATTACATATCTTTCCTTCCCTTGTTCCAAAGTAACTGGACTATTTGGATTTCAGAAGAAATCTGACTGATCTTGTTTAAACTAAGTCATTTGTAGCTTGACCGTTTTTGCTGCATTTTGTTTTCCTAGGGGGATTTATTTTTCTGAAAGATAGTCATCCAATTATGAAGCAAAGTGGGGAGGGTGAATAAGATGAAAACTGCAGATAAGAGGAATCCTTGTTATTATCTTTGTCCCTTCGTCCTGGCTCCTGACGCAACTGTCAGTTTAAATAGAAGTGTCTCACAAAATGTGGTCCCCAGTGCCCTGCTGATTAAACAAGGTGCCTGGAAGACACCTTGTCATGGCAGCCACCCTCTGAATGTTGTCAAGTGCCTGGAGATGTGCACACTTCAGTGCTGAACCAGAGCTCCTACTTAAAGTGTGACACAACACCTTTTCGTGCAGAGGTTGGAAGACCTAGATTTTGAAATCTGTCAGGAATGTTCAGTACTGACAAAGGATTTATATACGTTTGTTAGGTTCCCATGCAAGAATATGGGAAAGTGCTGGGATGTGTACTGTACCTAGTGTGTTCTTGACCCAGTTTTCACGCATGGCTCCTTTCTGCTTTGGTGTGATTTACATCGCCCTTGTCACGTGATTTTAGCCATTCCCTCAGAGCTGGTTGCTTTTTGTTGTGTGCGCTTTATTTGGGTCTGATTTGCAGTGCTTATTACCATAGAGTGGCTTGATATGCCTGGAAAAAAGAACCACTTTGCATCTATGTTTGGACAATGCAAGTATTTTTCTGCATGTGTTTGAGACGCCTGTGTTTTGGCTTTACGAAGTACGGCGTGTGTTTCATATAGTTTCAATATGTACACCAGAGTCATTGAATGACGTGCTCCCTCCTTTGCAAGTGCTTCTGTACGTCATGGACAAAAAAAAGCCCTTGCATAGGAGAACATCAAACTGTTTAGTGACAGAACAAGATCCCTTATTTGACTCCTCTCTGTACAAGGTGAAGGAAACACCAAGATCTTTATAGATCTCTAGTCACGCATATGATTCTGTGATCTTTTCCAGCAGATTCAATTTGCATCTTGAACACCAACATTTAGTGATTTCAGAAGGGAATTGGACAGGCCATACATAGAGCACAGAACAGACGTATTTAAGGAAAATAAAGGTTCGGGATTACAGACCTAGAGCAGGGCAATGTGATTTGATTGGCTTGTTCTACATAAAACCAACAGGGCCTTGATGGGCTGAATGGCCTCCTCTGCTGTTATGATTCTATGAATCTAGGTTTATGCAGTTCCCTGGTCCTACCTTAATGTAGTGGATACTTTCCTGTTCTCCCTTGCTTCCTGATATTAACTCATGTTGCCTTGAATTTGGACGGTGGTGGGAATTTTTAATTCCGCTTTTGGTACATACCTTTCACTGAGCTGTCATACCGTGGCCACACAGATGAGAAAATGTCACCTCTAACGGTCACACATGCAGAAGCTGTCTTTGAAATGAAATCTTAAACCCCTATATGGCATGATCAAACCCCTTTAGTGTCAAAGAATGGTAGAGAACCCAAAGGATAATGAATGTGTTACTCTGCGTGAACCTATCACTCAGGGGTCAGTTAGCTGCACAGTTGTGTTATGACACAGAGTGAGGCCAACAGCCTGGGGTCGATTCTGCACTGGCTGAGGTTACCATGAACGATTCTCCTCCTCAACCCCCTCTCTCCTCGCGTGAGGCGAGGTGACCCTCAGGTCAAACCACCACCAGTTGTCTTCCTAATGAGAAAGCAGCCCTGTGATCTGGTAAAACTACAATGAATTTACTTTTGCCATGTACTACTCTGTGTATGTACTTCTCCTTCTGTCCTTCAGCAGCCCCATCCCTGGGTCACCTTTCTTCTTGTCCTCTATTCCATCATCACTCTCTCAACCATTTTATACCTGCTGTCAGAGATACAACGAAGGCTTCGTCGGCCCTCAATTTAAGGGTCAAAGATTCCACTGCCTCTGTCTTGGACGAGTTTTTGGGGTGGAGTTGTTCCCACTGCCCTGGATCAGTATTTATCGCCCATCAATGTCACTAAAACAGATCAGCAGGCTGTGATTAGATTTTGTTTGTGAGATCTTGCTATATATCGCTTCACCTCAGAAACACTTTGTTAACTCTGAAACGCTTTGGAACATTCCAAGGTGGTGAAAGGATCTGTAGAAATACAAGTTTGTTCAATTTTATTTTGAAAGGAAAATTCTTCAGCATTTCCTTTATTCTTTACCTTCCTTCCCCTACTTCTTCCATCCCTCCTGCCTCTCTCCATCCTCACACTTCTTTCCCATATGCCTCCCTTCCCTCCCACTCCCCTGCTTCCTGCCCCTCCTTCCCTCCATCTCTTCCCTGTCTTCCACCTCCTGTTCCTCATCTCCCACCTCAACCATCTCCGTCTCTCCCCACAACCACTAGACCATCTTCCACCAATCCTGCCTCTTCCCCCACTTGTCCCACCCCATTGCATTTCTCACTCCTGCCTTTGTCCAATCCCACATTGATTTTTTATCACCCCATGTTATTAACTTATTATTTATTTTGTTCTGTATTTTAACAAACCAATTATTGCCACATTTTTGAACATTTTGGTCACCACAAATTGCCTTCTATTTATTTTCGGGCATAGACTGGGATTGGCATAGACTGGGATTGGCATAGTGTTAATGGCTTGGATGGAGATGAATTTGTTTAGGGTGTTCAAGAAAGTTTTCTTACTCAATATGTGGATGTACCTACTGGAGGAGCAAATCTTGACCTTCTCTTGGAAAATAAGGCAGGGCAGGTGATTGAAGTGTTAGTGGGTGAGCAGTTTGGGGCAAGTGATTCTAGTAGTTTTAAAATAGTTATGGAAAAGGATAGACCTGATCCAAAAGTTAAACTTCTAAATTGGAGTAAGGCCAAATTTGATGGTATTAGGCAAGAACTTTCAAAGGTTCAATGTGGGAGGCTGTTTGCAGGTAAAAAGGGACATATGAAAGTGGGAGGCCTTCAAAAATAAGAGTCCGAAGATGGTGTGTACCTGTTACTGAGAAGTGTAAGGCAGTAGGTGTGGGGAATGCTGGATGTCTAGATAAATTGAGGCTCTCGCCAAGGAAGAAAATGCAGGCATATGTCAGATATACTCAGCTGGGTTCAAAGGAATCCCTTTGAAAGTAGAAGGGCAGTACTTAAGAGGGAAATCAGGAGGGCAAAAAGGGGACATGAGAGAGCTTTGGCAGATAAATTTAAGGTTAATCCAAAGAGATTTTACAAGTACATTAAGAGCAATTAAGGAGAGTACGGGATCCCCTAAAGATCAACAAGGTTGTCTATGTGTGGAACCACAGCTGATGGGTGAGATACGAAACGAATATTTCATGTCAGTAGTTACTGTGGAGAAGGAGATGGAAGCTTGAGAACTTGGGGAAATAAATAGCAATGTCTTGAAAGGTGTCCATGTTACAGAAGAGGAGGTTCTGGAGGTCTCAAAATGCATAGAGTTAGATAATCCCTGGGACCTGAGAGCTTTATGGGAAGTTTGGGGAGATATTGCCGGGCCCTTTGCTAAGATATCATCAACTGCTACTGATGAGATGCCAGAAGACTGGAATGTGGCTAATGTGGTCCCATTCTTTAAGAAACATGGTAAGAAAAAGCCAGTGAATTATAGAGCAGTGAGCCTGATGTCAGTGGTGTTTAAGTTGTTGGAGTAGATTTAAATGCATTTCAAAAGGCATAGACGTTAAGGGATAGTCAACATGGTTTTGTGCTAGGAAATTATGTCTCACTAAATTGATTTGAGTTTTTTTAAGAGGTGATAAAGAAGATTGATGAAGGCAGAGCGATGGATGTATGGACTTCAGCAAAGTGTTTGAGATTTCTTATCGTAGACTGGTTAGCAAGGTTAGATCCTGTGGAATCCATGAGGAGCTAACCATTTGGCTATAAACTTGGCTTGAAGGTAGGAGACAGAGGGTGGTGGTAGAGGATTGTTTTTTGGACTGGAGGCCTGTGACCAGTGGTGTGTCAAGAGGATCGGTGCTGGGTCCACAACTTTTTCTCATTTTTATAAATGATTTGGATGTGAATGTAGGAGGTATGGTTAGTAAGTTTGCAGATGACACCAAAATTGGTGGTGTAGTGGACAAGGGGCTCTTGATCAGATTGGCCAATGGGGTTAAGAGTGGCAGATCGAGTTTAATCTAGATAAATGTGATGTATTGTATTTTGGTAAGGCAAACCAGGGCAGGACTTATACAGTTAGTGGTCAGGCCCTGGGGAGAATTGTTGAACAAAGAGACCTAGGGATGCAAGTCATAGTTCCTTGAAAGTGGAGTCGCTGGTAGAGAGGGTGATGAAAAAGGCGTTTGGCACACTTGCCTTCATTGGTCAGTACATTGAGTATAGGAGTTGGGAGGTCATGTTGCGGCTGTACAGGTCTTTAATGAGGCCACTTTGAGAATAGGAAAGAAGTTGTTAAACTTGAAAGGGTTCCGAAAAGATTCACAAGGATGTTGCTGGGATTGGAGGGTTTCAGCTATAGGTGAGGCTGAATAGGCTGGGGTAGGGTCTGTGGAAGGAGGAGAAAGTGAGGACTGCAGATGTTAGAGATCAGAGTCAAACGGTGTGATGCAGGGAAAGAACAGCAGGTCAGGCAGCATCGAGGAGCAGGAAAGACAATGTTTTGGGGAAAGCCATTAATTCCTGATCAGGAATGCTGTTCTTTCCCAGTGCCACACTGTTTGACAAGTGTCTGAGGAAGAATCACTAGACCCAAAATGTTAACTTTGACTTCTGTGCACAGATGCTGCCAGACCTGCTGAAATTTTCCAGCAACTTCTGTTTTTGTTTCTGAATAGTTTGGGGCTGTTTTCCCTGGAGCGTCGGAGGCTGAGGGGTGACCTTATAGAGGTTTATAAAATCATGAGGGGCATGGATAGGATAAATAGACAAAGTCTTTACCCTGGGGTGGGGAGTCCAGAACTAGACGGCATAGGTTAGGGTGAGAGGCGAAAAATTTAAAAGGGTCCAAAGGAGCCATGTTTTCACGCAGAGGGTGGTGCGTGTATGGAACAAACTGCCAGAGGAAGTGGTGGAGGCTGGTACAATTACAGCATTTAAAAGACATCTGGATGGGTACATGAATAGGAAGGGTTTAGAGGGATATGGGCCAAATGGAACCAGATTAATTTCGGATATCTGGTAGGCATGGGCTAGTTGGACCGCAGTGTTGTCTACCGTGCTGTATGATTTTATGATCATCTTCTAAATACTTTAACCCATTACCGCTGAGGCAGTGTGACATAGAGACTATTTTGATCAGTACACTTCCCATAATCAATGAAGCAAATTGCTTGAGTTAAATCGGAATAAAATTTTTCTTTTTCCTAATATTGAGGCAGACAATATTTTGTACTTTGTTATGTAACTGTCTGAATCAATTCCCAGTCACCTGCTTGGCCTCTTCCACCCTGTTGTTGCAACAATTAAAGCACACGGAGCCGTGTTCTGGAAGGTGCTGGTTGTTCTTTGAGAAACATGAGGTTTCTTTAAAAGGTCCTGATGAAAGGAGCATTTTGTTTTTGATGGTTGTGCTGAGAGAAGTGTCTTTACTACAACTGCTGCCTTTCACTAATCGTGGAACTGCTTCCTTGCACGATCTCAGCTTGACACAACTGTCGGGTGAATTGGCCATGCTAAATTGCCCGTAGTGTTAGGTAAGGGGTAAATGTAGGGGTATGGGTGGGTTGTGCTTCGGCAGGTCGGTGTGGACTTGTTGGGCTGAAGGGCCTGTTTCCACACTTCAATGTAATCTAATCTAATCTAAACTTGACTGTGAATAGCCTTCAGCCCGTGTGACAGGGGAAGGAATATTTATGAGGCTGTGGGTGAGGGTACATGCAGAGAAGAATCCAAACGCCTCATCCAAAATGCAATTTAGGAGATAAAGTCACAGATTCTGATCCTTTGGTCTGATCTTCTGCAGAAAGTGTAAAATGCATATTTGTTTCTCTCTCCTTTGCGGATACCTGGGATGGTGAAATCTTTGTGTTGCAGACATACTCATGAAGATGGTGCGAAGTTTTCCCATTTGCTTTCTCCTGCTCCTGAGCTATTTGTTTAACAATAGGGAGATACTTAAAGACTCTGCCCACCAGGTTAATCCCTGCAACAACTGGAGTGAATTTTAGGAAAGGTTTATTATCTCCTTTCTTTATTATTGCAGATTTAAAACTAGTATTTCTGTGCTGCATTCTGATAGAATCATACTGCATCGAAGGCTGCTATTCTGCCCACTGTGACTGGGTTGGTTCTTTGAAACATCTAAATAGCTGGTAGCACTGCTCCTGCCCTTTGCTTGTGGCGTTTTTCCCCCCCAATTATTTATCCAATTTCTTTTTCAAAGTTCCTGTTGAATCCACTTCCACCGACATTATAGGCAGCGAATTACAGATCACAATGGACTCTCCTCCCCTCCCCTCCTCTCCCCTCCCGTTCTTTGGCCAGTTGAAATAACTCGATGCGTTCTCTTGCCCCTGGAAACAGCTTCTCCTCATTCAGTCTATGGAATTTCCTCGATGAGTTCCATCTGCCCCAGTGTTTGCATTGTCCTGTAGTTGTAGGAATACTAAGTACTGACATCCAGCCAGAAAACTGCGAAGATCTCTCCTCGGGGATAAAGTGGAGGGCAGAAGCTTATCTCATCATCAGTGAGTGAGCGGCTGCAGATGAGCTAAAGCGGGTGTTGTTAGGATGGTGTAGGACAGGTGAGAGACCAGGACAGCGGAACAGCAGTCACAGCAGTTCACCATGATGACGGTGGGAGTCGATTCAACACTAACTTCCAAAAAGAAATTGGATAAATGTGGCCAAAGAGCAGGGACATGGTACTAGCTATTTAGATGTTTCAAAAAACCAACCCAGTCGCAGTGGGCAGAATAGCAGCCTTCGATGCAGTATGATTCTATCAGAATGCAGCACAGAAATACTAGTTTTAAATCTGCAATAATAAAGGAAGGAGATAATAAACCTTGCCTGAAATTTACTCCAGTTGTTGCAGGGATTAAGCAAGACAGAATCTGTTGGACACAGCCTTTAAGTAGCTCCCTGTTGTAAAACAAATAGCTCAAGAGCAGGAGGAAGCAATTTATACAGTGAATTGTTACGTTCTGGGACGCTGAAAGGACAGTGCAAATAGTTTCCTTGGAACTTTCAAAAGGCGGTTGGATAAGTATTTCATCAGGTGGTACGGACTTGATGGGTTAAAGGGTCTCCTCTGGAATGTATGATTCTACCGCAGAGCTGAGGCGAAAGAGCAGAAAACAGGGACTAATTAGGAGAGCTCTTCCAAGGAGCCAGCAAGGGCACAGAGGGTCAAATGGCCTCTTTCATGATATTATGATTCTGTGATGGTAGTAAATAATTATGGACGTGTGCTGAGGAGGCTGAAATCTGAATATTGGTCAATTTGTAATCCTGCTTGGTTCATCAGTTAAAGCAGAGTCTCCCAGCTTGGACTGGTTTGTAGTTTAACAGTGATTTTTAACTGTGGAAAAACAGAGCAAGTGGCCAATTCATTTATCAAGCTCACTGCCAGCTGAGTAAAAACTGAGCCAACACTAAGGTTTTGGTAGAGAATGTTTTGGAAACGAATGACCTAACGCTTACAAAGGAGAGAAACAATTGTTATTTCCCATTTTTAAAAGAGATGGAATTGTACAACACAGTTTCTCGTGACAAAAACTCCTTAAGTCTGAAGGAAAGATACAAAGTGTTTAATTATAGCTGTTAGTAGCCAGAGCAATTTCAGTCTCCAGTAAGTATATAACTAAACTATGCACTATATTTAAATGTTCTATTTTTGTGGTGCAGTCAGATTTTGAAGACCATACATTTTTGGAATCATCGTTTGTCTTTACTGTTTTAAATCTTCAGACTTGCAGCTTGACTTTACACTGACGGATGACTTCTGCAAGAACCATTTCTTGGTGGGGCTGTTACTAAGGGAGGTTGGCAGTGCATTGCAGGAGTACAGAGATGTACGTCAGATTGCAATCGGCGTATTGAAGAGCTTGATGATAAAACACACCTTCGATGATCGCTACTTAGCTAAGGTATGCAGAGTCACATAAATCAACTTCCGCATTGGTGGAATACAAAGCTGCAGTAGAGTTTGAGGTAACTGGGTCTTTAAAATGTGTGCTGTCTTATAAATGAAGACTAGTTGAACAAGAATACTCTGAGTCAATGCTAGCCGTGATGTGGAAATGCCGGTGTTGGGCTGAGGTGGACAAAGTCAGAAGTCAAACAACACCAGGTTATAGTCCACCAGGATTTTTTGAAATGACAAGCTTTCGGGAGCACTGCTCCTTCGTCAGGTGAAGTACACTTCAAATAAATCTGGACTATAATCTGATGTTGTGTGACTACTGGCTGAGACTGTACAACAGTATTCCATTAGAGAGTCAGCAGCCCCTGAGGGAGCACTTGTGTGGGGAAGAGAGTTAATGTGGGCAAAGAGCTCAAAGTTAAAACCAAGGGTTCACCCTGCACGCATTTCCCATCTCCACTCTCCCTATGATTGTAACAACAGCTCGCATTTATGTAGCACCTTTAATGACGCTGAGTCAAAATGCTGGCAACACTTCCTCCAACAACTCTCTGGTGTCCCTTCATCGTACAGACTGCAGGAGTTTAAGGAGGCAGCTCACCACCACCTTCTCCAGGGCAGTTAGGGACAGACAATAAATGCTTGTCTCTCACTTCCCCTGTAAGAATTATATAAAAACTTCCCAAGACACTTCACAGTTATGCAATCCAAAAAAAATGACTGAGTCCCATGACCTATGAGGACAAGTGATCAACCGTTTGATCAAAATGTTAGGTTTTAATAAGAAATAGGGAGCAGGACGTGTACTCTGCCATTTGGCATGGTCATGCCTGATATCATTGAATTACCATTTTTCTGCATGATCACCATATCCCTTCAAAGTTAATATCTCAAAACCTCTTGATCTGCGTATTAACCATACTCAATGACTGAGTCACCACATCCCTCTGGGATTGAGCATTCCAAAGATTCATCACACTCCGAGAGAGTGCCCACTGATTCTAGACCCTCCAACCCCATCGACAGCCCAAGGAAACCTCTTTCTTATACCTGCACTGTCGAACTCTGAAGATTTTGTTTGTTTGGGTGAGATCATCGCTCATTCTTGCAAACCCATGAGACTGTAGGCACATACCTCTCCTCTTATGGCAATCCTGCCATCCCACTGGTCAGTCTGGTGAGCCATCATTGCACACACTCTGTAGCAAGTATATCCTGTCCCAGGTGTTTAGGGAGGGAGTTCCAATGTTAAGGCCTCAAGCAGCCGAAGTGAGTGTTCTCTGACCCAGCTCATTTCGAGAATTCAATCAATTCGGATTCTTCACCTGCCCAGATCTCTCCTTCTCTTACCTTCTGTTAACATCAACTAAACACAAAGTTTGCTCCTCCCTTCTCTCTCAACTCCTGGATGTAAAAAGGGATCATACCCAGGGTCTTCCTAAATAATTATGAGGCGTAGGAACTCTATGTCACACTGCAAATATCCCCAATACATTTCACATTCACTTAACTACTTCTGTCTATGCACCATACAAATACTGTGGCTACAAGGGAAGGCCAGAGGCTAGAAATTCTGCAGCGAGTAACTCACCTCCTGCCTTCCCAGTGAAAACCTAGGTCCACCATCTACAAAGCACAAGTCATGAGTGTATTGGAATACTCCCCACTTGCCTGGAGGAGTACAGTCCCAACAATACTCACGAAACTTGGCACCATCCAGGACAAAGCAGCCCGCTTGATTGGCACCACCTTCAACATTCCCTCCCTCCGTGACCTCTTATGACCTGGAAGTAGTGAGTTTGGGGGAAAGAAAACGCCACCTGCAGGTTCCATCCATCCTGACTTGGAAATATATGAAGCTGTTCTTTCACTGTCGCTGAGTCAAAATCCTGGAACCCATTCTCGAACAGCAATGTGGCTCGTCCAGACCTCCTCCAGGGCAGTTAGCGCTGGCCTTGCCGGAGATGCCCACTTCCCACAGACAAATGGAAACAAGGCTGAAGTTACTGCGCACGAAACTGAGATTGATTTAAAAAAAAAATTTGTCAAACAATTAACTTGAAAGGGAAGATGCCTCTCTTTGACCACATTGAGATGCATTCGCTCAGCCACATGGTTTCTGTGGCTGGCTTAAGTGAGTGCAGTCACTGAGATTTTACCCATAGTGCTTTGCGCAGATCCAAAGTCAGAACTGCATGATTCTGGAATATTGGGAGCAGGTTGAAGGAGCTTTAGAACAAAGTGAGAAAGTATGTGTTTCTTTAGGGCCTTTCCCAAACTTTCCCAGCCAAAGAAATGTTTCTTAAGTGTAGTCATTGCTGTAATTGCTGATATGCCAGCTAATTTGTGCAGAGCAAGCACACTAATGTGATAATGATCAAATAAACTTCCTTTGGTGATGCTGATTGAAGGATAAAAAAGTTTTTTTTATTCATTAACTGGATGAGGGCATCGCTGGCTAGGCCAACATTTATTGACCATCCCTGATTGTCCAGTGGGCAGTTAACAGTCAACCAGGATGCAGTGGGTCAAGATTGGAGTGGTGCTGGAAAAGCACAGCAGGTCAGGCAGCATCCGAGGAGCAGGAAAATTGACGTTTCGGGCCAAAGCCCTTCATCAGGAATCCCAAAACGTCAATTTCCCTGCTACTCGGAAGCTGCCTGACCTGCTATGCTTTTCCAGCTCTACTCTAATCTTGACTCTAAACTCCAGCATCTGCAGTACCCACTTTTGCCAGATTGCTGTGGGTCAGGAGTCACATGTAGGGCAGACCAGCTAAGGATAGCAGATTTCCTTCCCTAAAGAATATTAGTGAACCAGACGGATTTTTTTCCCATCAATCAGCAATGGATTCATGGTCATCATTAGACTCTTAATTCCAGATTTTTTTTCTTGAATTCAAATTCCACTTTCTGCCATGGCAGGATTTGAACCAGGGTCTCGAGAATATTATCTGGGTCTCTAGGTTAACAGTCCAGTAATAATACCACTGGGCAACAAGGACCAACCCCCCCCTGCTTCTCTTTGAAATAGTATCATTGGGTCTTTTATACCCAGTTGAGAGGGTGGATGGCATCTCAATTTAACGCCCTCTCTGAAAGAACACGCACCTCTGACAGTGCAGCACTCTGTGATTACTGCACTGGGGGTATCAGCCTAGAGTTTCCCTTCAACCGTCTTGAGAGGGCCATGACTCATGGTCTCAGCTTTGGAGGAGATAGTGGAGTCTCTAGGCTGATAGGATGTTAAAGGAAGCATGATGATCAGACAGTGACATTGACTTTTGCCAATCACCCTCCTCTCTGACCTATCACCTTCATCCCCACCTCCATCCACCTATTGTACTCTTGGCTATCTTCTCTCCACCCCCCCTCCCTCCCTCCTTTATCTCTCCACCCCCCGGAGGCTCCCTGCCTTCATTCCTGAGTTGTCCGAAATGTCGATTTTCCTGCTCCTCGGATGCTACCTGACCTGCTGTGCTTTTCCAGCACCACTCTCATCAAGACAGTGACACTGACTTGATAGTTTCTTTTGAGGAATGAGGTGATGTTAATGATGATCCTCTGAGAAATCTGATGACATCTGACTAATAAGAGTAAAACCTCATTTGTGTGGGAACCATGGAAGAGGGGACTTTCAAGGAATGGTACAGATAGCATTATCATTTATTGAGGATCTGGGAGGAATCCTGGAGATGAAATGGAACTAGGACCAGGTAGTGATTATGTGGCAATTAAGGGATAATTCACTGGGCACTTGACAGGATGTGGATTGTATATTAAAGGGTGAACTCAGCAAAGTCTCAGAAGGACGTTCTCTCATTAGAGAGAGTCAGCAACTGGTGGTGACTGCCCAAGGATCACCATGCCTCAGGAGAAGGGTGATATTGAGAAGGTGGGACCTTAGTTGGTCTGAGAATCGAACCCATGCTATTAGTGTCGCTTTGCATTGAAAACCAGCCATCTGAGCTAGCCACACCCAGTGAATGTACACAGGGGACAAGTAAGCAGTATGGTTGGAATAAAATTCTGACTAGGAAGGTTTACACGTAGATTCTTCCTAACCAACCTTTAACCTCTGGCATTTCACAGTTAAAAAGTGTGGCGCTGATAAAGCACAGCTGGTCAGGCAGCATCTGAGGCGCAGGAGAGTCGATGTTTCGAGCATAAGCTCTTCATCAGGACTGACATTGCTGATCAAGAGCTTATGCCCGAAATGCCGATTCTCCTGCTATTTGAATGCTGCCTGACCAGCTGTGCTTTTCCAGCGCCACACTTTCTGACTCTGACCTCCAGCATCTGCAGTCCTCACTTTCTCCCTCTGGTATTTAACAATTGGGTCACATTAAAGAGGTGAGTTTGGATAAAGATTGGAGTGAGGTGTGAATTGTAGAATGACCAGGAATTTGAGTTAATTTGGGGGACCAGGGGGTGAGTCATTTGGGAGTGGGGAGGGTGTGGAAGATGACCTAGCAGCGTGTGACTGGGAGACACGCAATCTACAGGTTGCCTCCACTTCTGATTGGAGGAGGCAGCTCACTGTGGATCTCCTTGACCTTCAGATAACCCCTGGAGCAGAAAGAGGGAAGGAGATAGGATTTCAAGTTAATGTCAGATGCTGTACTGCATGGAAGATGTCATCTTGACATATTCAGTATCCAAAATCTCTCAATCTGAGGCAGATATTCGGCCAAACTGACGGAGGTTACTGGGTCTGCTTACAGACTGGGAGCCTGATGTAATACTTGAAAATGTCATATTAAATTAACACTGGGTGAACAGCTTCACATTTGGGGTAAGGATAAGGGGGCTTCAACTATGTAGAGAGGCCAGAATTGTTCTCCTTACAGGAGAGAAGCTTAAGAGCAAATTTAATCAGTGCATTCAAAATAGTTAAGAGTTTTGAAAGAATAAATAAGGAGGAACTGTTTCCATTGGTAGGATGGTTCATAACCCACACACGTGGATTTTAGATAATTGGCAAAACAAACAGATGATGTGAACACTCTTCAGAAGGGCAGTGAAAACCGATTCTGTGGTAACTTCCAAAAGGAAATTGGTCAAATACAACAAAATATTTTGTTGTACAATGCCATGGGAGAGAAAGCAGAGGTGTGGGACTCATTGTTAACCTCCATCAAAAATCAGGTAAAGCACAGGTACAATGGACCAAATGGTCTCCTTTTATACTCTATGACTTCACACTAGTCTGAGTCTTCCTTCCTCCAACTCAGTGGAATTGGGAAAGACTGCTTTTGTTTGTCAGAATCTTAATTGTAAAAGATTTAAACTGGAAGATCGCAGACCTTCATTTCGTATTTTCAGAAACAGTTTCGTAGCTTGGTGTCACCACCTGGTGGAAGGCTGAAATATTGCAGTGGTTTCAAATGTAATTACCACAACTTCAGAATTGGTGCAAGGTGAAAATCACTGGGTACATAGCCTGTCAATCGCTCTCCACCACAGGTTTAAAAGGACAGATTTATGAGCACAGAGGTGTCAATTCTGCCCATCATGCTGTTAGCCATCCCCTCTGCTTTTTCTATATAGCTAGAAGCTTTACCAGTGTAACTCCTCTTTGGAAATTAACAATTAAATCTACTTTTGTTCCACCTTTTCAGCAAAGAGTTCCATTGTATAAAAAAGCTAGTGGGCAATACTGTAGCAAGAGGAACTTTAATATTTTGAGTTGAGTTCCTTATCGAAACTGGAGAGAGAGCAGAGTTAACGTTTTGGGTCCAGTGACCTTTCCACTGTTGTAATAGAGGATCACTGGATCCAAAATGTTAACTTTGATTTCTCTCCACAAATGCCACCAAATCTGCTGAGTTTTGGTTTCAGATTTCCAGCGTCCATTGTTTTATCCTTATAGAGAGTGATTTTTCTGCTCTTGTTTTATGCTGTGCTGAAATTTCAAACTCCTTTCCATAATCTGACCTTGAACCCTTTGGTTTTATCCCACACCAGGATGGCCTGCTTGCTTTGTCTAAATATTGGCTTAGCAGGTAAAACTCTTAGCACTGAGTTAGAAGGTTGTGGGTTCAAGTCCTAGTGACACAGGCAGCACAGTACAGAAGGCTTGCTGCACTGTCAGAAGTGCTGCTTTACAGTTGAGGTGCTAAATTGAGTCCCTGTCTGGTCCCTCAGGTGTCTATAACAGATCACCTGACACTGTTTCAAAGAAAAACAGTGGACTCCTAGTCAATATTTGTCTCTCAGTCAACATCACAAAATACAGATATCTGGTGTTTTATCACATTGCTATGTGAGCAGTATGGTGGCTCAGTGGTTGGCGCTGCTGCCTCACAGCACCAGGGACCCAGGTTCAATTCCTACCTTGGACGACTGTATTGAGTTTGTGCTTCTCCCTGTGTCAGCATGGGTTTTCTCCCACAGTCTAAAGATGTGTAGACTCTCCAGGGATGTGTGGGATAGCCATGACACAAGTAGGGTTACAGGGATGGGGTGGGTTGCTCCTCTTTCGAGGATGGTTGTGGGCTTTTTTCTGCACCGTAGGGATTCTATTTGTGGGAGTTTGCTGAGTGCAAGATGGCTACTCTATTTCCTACATTACAACAGTAATGACACTATGTAAA
Organism: Chiloscyllium plagiosum; assembly: GCF_004010195.1. NCBI lineage: Eukaryota > Metazoa > Chordata > Chondrichthyes > Orectolobiformes > Hemiscylliidae > Chiloscyllium > Chiloscyllium plagiosum. The sequence continues at coordinate 17,581,361 of NC_057715.1, forward strand.
TTACTTCATTCATTGTAGTGTCCTTTGAGTCATCCTGAGGTTGTGAAAGGAGCTGTGGAAATGCAAGTTATTTTTTAAATGTTTCATTATGGTGCTTAATAGGCAGCACGGTGTGCCAGTGTGAAAGCAGTACTTCCCGGTTTCTGGAATAAATTTCTTATCATGAAGTTGTTTCTCCTCTTCCAGAGTCAGCAGGCCAGAATTGCCACTTTGTACTTGCCTCTTTTTGGCCTTCTGCTTGAAAATGTACAGCGTATCAATGTGAAGGATTGCTCTCCGTTTCCCATCAACCAGCCCAGCAACGTGAGTAACATTGTCCAAACGAGTTGCTCTTGGAACCAGGCTAATGTTTTCACTCGGCACTGTTCCTCGTCAGCCTGCTGTTTGCACTCGCGCGTTGCATTCTTCTTGAAGTTGCAGCTTCTGAACTGGTTTCTCCAGCTGCTGCATGGGTCACATTTCTTACCATCTTAACATTTCCCTAAATCAATGAATAAAAATCAATGATTGAGCAGGCAGAACTGTGGCCAGCATAATCTGTTGTGGGGAACTGTGAGCTTGTTCAAGTTTTAATGCAGTGAAGATAAGTCAGAGTACTTTTACAATAATAGGAGGCTAGAAACTAGGGACAACAAAAGATTTTTGGGGTGGCACGGTGGCTCAGTGGTTAGCACTGCTGCCTCACAGCACCAGCGACCCGGGTTCAAATCCCGCCTCAGGCAACTGACTGTGTGGAGTTTGCATATTCTCCCCGTGTCTGCGTGGGTTTCCTCCGGGTGCTCTAGTTTTCTCCCACAATCCAAAGATGTGCAGGTTATGTGAATTGACCGTGCTAAATTGCCCGTAGTGTTAGGTGCATTAGTCAGGGTTGAATGTCTGGGTGGGTTGCTCTTTGGAGGGTCGGTGTGGACTTGTTGGGCCGAAGGGCCTCTTTCCACACTGTTAAAAAAAAAATTACATTTAAGAGTCCAATTCACACAAATTACTGAAAGCCAATGGAGAGAGAGAAAAAATGAGGGAGGCTGATGACCTTTATCTCAGGGACGTTGGAATCTCGGATTACACAGGGTAAGTTACACAGGTTGTAGATTTCATTTGGAGTAACTGTGTTCTGTTACCTCTGGGAAGATATGCAGGCCTTTGAGGGAGTACATGTAGATTCATTGCAGAGAGGCTGGTTTAATTTTCCATGTCCTAAGTCAAGGCGGATTTACTAAAATAACAAAACAAAGTACTGAAAATGCTGGAAACTCTCAACAGGGCAAGTAGAAAGGGAAATGGCAGCGTCAACATTTCAGCTCAATGATCTTTTATCAGAACTGGAACAATTGAGAGATTTAATGGTTTTCAAGCAAATATGGAGGGTGGGAATTGTGGAGGGGAGAGAATGGAGCAAAGGGGAAAGTTTGATGTGGGATGAAGGGCGTGATTGGCTAAATAGCATTGTGATTATGTCACAAACAAAAACAGAAATTGCTGCAAAATTTCAGCAGGTCTGGCAGCATCTTCAGAACCAATGGTAGCTAGGAAAAAGTTGTTTTTTATGCAGAAGGTAGAGTGGGGAGAGGAGGTAGGGAGTAATTAATAGATGGAGGTAGAGCCCAAAGAGAGAGAAGAACAATTGTTCAGACAAAGAAGTGAATAACAGTTAGCTGAGGGGAATGAACGGCTGCTAATAGGGACTCTCAGTGGCTAACAATGGGTAGAGTGCAATAGCAGACTAATTTCTGTTTTTGTTTCTGAATTCCAGCATCCACAGTTCTTTGGATTTTCTTATTTAGTGGTTTGACACTGAAACAGCTCAGGCTGTTTTCAAAGGAGTCAACATTTGACTCCAAGCCACATGAGGAAATATTAGAACGGGTGAACAAACGGTTGGAGGGTTGATGATAAATAAACATGTTTGCATTTTGATCTAGAGTGGAAAGGAGGAGTCTTCATTCAATTTACAAGCAGGAGGCACCATGCTGACCCCACAGAGACCAGGAAACATGCTGGATAACAGTGTCCACAAGGATGTGTTTGGTGTTATATCGGGCACAGGTGAACAACTCTCTGGTTTCTTTCACAGGTTTATAGGTGTCACCAGCATCTGTTACCTATCCCAAATTGTCCTTGAACTGAGTGGGTTCCTGTGCATTCAGAGGGGAGTGAAGAGTCATCCTGTGTGTCTGGAGTCACATGTTGGCCAGGCAAAGTCACGATGGTTGATTTTTTTTTTCCCTGAAGAACATCTGACAGGCAACAATCAGTAGATTCATGGTCACAGTTACAGAAACCAGTTTTTTAAATTTCTGATTTAGTTTGTTTTGTTAATTAAATTTACCACTGGAACTTGAACCCATTCTGTCAGAGCATCAATCTGGGCCTCTGAATTACTAGCCCCATGGCAATGCCAATGTGCCACCATCTTATGGCTGATTATTTTATGAATCCGTTGAATGTTTTGCTGGGAGCCATTTTAAATAGGGCAGGTGTAGAACCCGCCATCTTTTGAACAACACCATCCCCCCTCCACGGCCCCCACTGCCGTTTTCCTCCCCCCCCCCCCCCCATGAATTTGGAGGGTGGGCAGATCCCAGCAAGTCCCAAATTAGCCAGCCCATCTACCATATGTAAGGAAATAATCATGAGTAAGTTGAAATGCCCCTGAATTACCCTGCTTACACATGGCGTGGCAGGCTGGATTGAACAGTGCATTTTTTTGTTTGCTTTTTTTAATGCATGCTGGGAGTACAGCACCTTATTTTCTACTTCAGCACTTCATAGTCTTCACAGCTCAACATCGAGTCCAACAACTACAGAAGGTAATCTCTGCCCTCCATGTTGATCTCTAACCACCCCCGCCCGGTTGAATGTTATTAACTTTGCCCTCGGCAGAGCAGTCCCACTGTCACCTTTTGCAAACCGATCATTTACACCCATTCCACATCTCAGTTGCTCCTTTGCCCCCAGTAGCACTGCCTTTGTCATTTGCTCTGGGCATCATCACCATCTGGTCCAGTCACTCAACCGCCTCCCTCTCTGCCAGCAACATGAAAAGTACCATTTTGCAGCCTCTTTCAGTTCTGAAGAAGAATCATTTGGACTCCAAAGGTTAACTCTGTTTCTCTCTCCAGATACTGCCAGACCTGCCGAGAATTTCCTCCACTTTGTTTTTATTTCAGATTTCCAGCATTTGCAATATTTTGCTTAAAATTGCCATTTTTGCTTCAAATTGTCATTTTTGTTTCTTGCACATTTTCAAAAGAGCAGGAAGGAAGGGGTACTAATTTCCAGAGGTGCCTGTGTGCATCAGGGACAGCGTCAGAATGTAGTGATTCTCTCTGTTCCATGCTGCATGGACCTCCCAGCCCAACCCTACTTTTCCCTAAGTTTGCTAACCACCCCCTGCCCTTTATTTAGCAGAGTCGGGGTTCAAAGGGACTTCTTGAGATTGGCTGCAGTTCCAGCAGTGTCCAGTATCAAGCTGTGGCACTGTTTGGGGTTGTCAGATCTCCAGAGGATGGGATTTCTCCTGTTGGGATGGGGGGGTGTTTGTGGAAACCCCACTTGGACCCAATTTAGTGTCTACATGGCTGTGGACCTTTTTTTTCTAAAAGCTGTTCCTTGACTCAAGGAGACTCTGTCATTGATTTTTTTCAGAGGGGCAATAAACCAGCCCGGGCTTCAATCAGTCTGGTTTGGTACAGAGGTGAAAAGGATTTTGAGAGGTCTTTTGTTTATATGTAAACAGCTGAGGCTTCAGGCCAAAGTGGTCATGCTTTAGGAGTGATCAGTATGAAGAGAGGGGAGTGGTCAGCTCTCTAGCTGAGCTGAGCAGTTTTAGTTCAGTCTTGAACTGGGAAGTTCAACAGGGAGCTGTGTGGAAACTCTCTCTCTGTTCTGCCCTTCAACTTCAACCTGTAAGCATGTGTTCCGTTTATACTGGGTTTTAAAGGGAGTTTGCTTATTGAGACTGTTGTGTATATTTGGAACAGCATAATTAAGTCTAGTTGGATAGGTTGAGTTCTGTAGGGGTTTTTCATTCTGTATTTTATGTTTCATTGTGTAATTTTGTGAATAAATTTTTATGTGTTTTAAAATCTAGTAGTCAACCTCACCAACTTAATCTGGGTAATTTTCATTGTACACTTCCCGAAACAAATTGTAAAGTTATGGTCTGGGCCTGCCTGCTTAAGAATATTCTGAGTGGTCTGGCCTAGTCCATAACAGTCAGGTCTTGATGAAGTTTTTTTTAAATGTCTGTGCCTCAGAAATGAAAAGACTTTGCTCTTCTTCCCACTGTTGATCTCCTGACAGCTTCTCCTCATGGATCGTCCACCCCAACTATCAGTGCAGTGAAGCATGCAGACTCTAGAGGCTCTTTGATCAGCACTGACTCAGCTACGAGTCTGCCAGAACGCAACGCTGAAAAGACTAACTCCCTCGATAAGGTAGAATTTCACCTCAGAGCTTTGTGCTGCAGAACAAATGAACTGTTACTGAGATGCTTCAATACTAATTAACTTGTAGGTTGCCTTATATACACAGTTGGTCTGGAATTGATCAACTCTTGATGTACTCCATTCCTTGGGCTTATTACCCCCACCCCTTTGACTCAATTAGCTTAACTCTGGGTGGGAGGGTGAGCTGACAGCAGCACTGTGAGGGCAATGGACCATCTGGAACCTCAGTGAACAACAGTCTGTTTCCTTAACCAGTGCTTTTTTTAAAGAATTGTGGGAAGAAAAAACATGAAGAGCAGGGAAGGAAATCAGGTATATTAGGTTCAATCATTGACATAAAGAAAATGGAAGGAAGACTGGATTAAAAGAAAGGAAAAAAGAGACAGAAAAGGAAATAATTTCTGTTAGTTTTTAGTACCTCTTAGTTTTTAACCTGAATAAATGTGACTTTTTAATTATTACTTTGCTTGGCAGTCATTAATAGTCATGTTTTTAAAAGAGTCCTCTGGTGGCACAGTGGTAGAATCCCTACCTCTAGACTGGGAGGCCTGGGTTTATGTCCCACCTGCTCCACTAGTGTATAATAACATTTCTGAACAGGTTGATAAGAAAAATAGGCTAAATGCCATCTTTAACTTTTTGTGGTGAAATTAATTGGTAATGAATATGCTAATACAGCAATTACTCGACAAACAAAGAGATTGAGGATGAGTTGCAGTTTCTGTGAGGCTAACGAAACTGAGAACATCATTCAGTGATGATCCATAGTTCTCCGGGAAATCTCTTCACTGTCACAGATTACCGGAGGATTTACCGTTTGTTTTATTCATTCGTGGCTAGACCAGAAAGAATCAGCCACACTGCTGTGGGTCTGGAGTCACATGTAGGCCAAGCAGGTGAGGGTGACAGATGTCCTTGCCTAATGGATGCTGGGGAGCCGGATGGGTTTTTACAAAGTGATCACGTAATTTAACTTCTCTTTAAATTCAATGTTTTATTGAATTCAAATTTCATGAGCTTCTATGGTGGGATTTGAACCCATATTCCATGGCCAGGCAGTTAGTCAGCTCAGTTAGCTAGATGGCTGCTCTCTGATGCAGAGGGGCACTAACTCTGTGGGTTCAATTCCCATGAAGCTTCCTGCCCACTAGTATTGGGAAGATGTTGTGAAACTTGAAAGGGTTCAGAAAAGATTTACAAGGATGTTGCCAGGGTTGGAGGATTTGAGCTATAGGGAGGGGTTGAATAGGGCTGGGGCTGTTTTCCCTGGAGCGTCGGAGTCTGAGGGGTGACCTTAAAGAGGTTGATAAAATCATGAGGGGAAGGATAGGATAAATAAACAAAAGTCTTTTCCTTGGGGTCGGGGAGTACAAAACTAGAGGACATAGTTTTAGAGTGAGAGGGGAAAGATATAAAAGGGACCTATGGGGTCACTTTTTCACACAGAGGGTGGTGCGTGTATGGAATGAGCTGCCAGAGGAAGCGGTGGAGGCTGGTACAATTGCACCATTTAAGAGGCATCTGGATGGGTATATGAATAGGAAGGGTTTGGAGGGATTGAGTTGGGATATCTGGTCAGCATGGACGGGTTGGACTGAAGGGTCTGTTTCCGTGCTGTACATCTCTATGACTCTATTTAAATAAACACATGAACAGTCAGGGGGCATTAAAAGGGATGCAAGCAAATGGGATTAGTTTAGAATGATAACATGGTCAGCATAGAAATGGCAAGCTGAAGGGCCTGTTCCTGCGCTGTTCTGTTCTCTGATTTACTCCAAAACCATTAGTCTTGGTTCTGGATTACTCGTCCAGCAACATTACTGTCTTCCCGGTCAGGAGGCCGGTAAATTCACCTTTTCAGCAAATTCTGGGTCATCTATGATTGTCTTGTGGAAGCCTGTTTGCGACTCTCAATGTGACCTTACCTCCTTTTGTGCTGACAGAGGGAGAAGCTCATTAGGAGACACTCGGCTTTTGCAATGCTGACTAACAAAGAAGCTGAGGAAAGTTCAAAATCAACACGACGGAACTGTGTTACTATGGATTTTTCCATTTTAAGCATCCCGGTCCTGCCAGAGAAAATCTTGCATGCTGCTTTGTCTCTTGAAGTATTTGCTCTTGCTTGTGTATCTGAATTTCTATATGTATACATGAGTGGACTGGACCATTAGTAGCAACTCCGGTAACAGTCTCCAGGTCAGAGGCTGCAAATTTCATGATGTCTAGTCCACCTCCTGCCTTGCCAAAAGCCTCTCCAGCTCCTACAAGGCATGAGGCAGGTGTGTGATGGAATACACCCACTTGCATCCAACAGTCTAATAATTAACTCCTGCCTCCAATGGCACACAGTGGCTGTGTTTGTGTGTACCATTTACAAGGTACACCACATTATTTCATGAAGGCTCCTTTGCTAACACTTCCCTGACCATCTAGAAGGACAAGGGCAGCAGATACATGGGAATACTCACCACCTGCAAAGTTCCCCTCCAAGTTACTCAATTTGGAAAATATCGCCATTCCTTCAGTGTCACTAGGTTAAAATCCGGAATTCCCTCCCTAACAGCATTGTGGGTTTAAACTGCAGTACATGGACAGCAGAAGTTTGAGATGCTCATCTTTTCTTGGACAATGAGGAATGGGCAATAAACAAAGCTGACATTCCATGACAGAGTTTCAAACATGATAAGCATCCCTGTATTTAATTGCACTGAAACACTTCTCCAGGTTCCTAATTTCATTGGGAGGGGGGCGTCTTTGCCTCTCCCTGGGGAAGAACTTCCTGTCCTTGGGAGATCAGCAGAGTGTGCTGCTAGTACTGCAAGGGATTGGTTTAGCTCAGTTGGCTAAATGGTTGGGCTATGAAGTGGTGTGATGCCACTGGCATGGGTTCAATTCCCATCACCAGCTGAGGTTACTATGAAGAACTCTCCTTCTCAACCTCTCCCCCTCGCCTGAATTGTGGTGAACCCCAGGTTAAATCACCACCAGTTGTCTCTCTCTCTGATGAGCCGTCCTAAGGCCTGGTAAGATGAGAGTGACAATACAATATTATGCTACAGGAAGAGAACCAGTGCAGCGCATGGCTGCCCCTACAAGATGCATCCTGTGGTTTTGATAAGGACAGGTCCCAGAGCCGATGGGGTGCAGAATGCAGATTTGGCTCCTTGGCTGAATTGGGGGGGGAGTGGTCATGCCCCCAGTGTACATGGTACAGACCCCCTCCACTTTATGCCTGTATTCACATCAGCCTTTAAAAGTGACATTTCCATACAGGCGGGTGTGACACGTTCGTCAGGTCTATAATGTTGTTAACAAACTTCAATTACTTATCGAAACATACAAGATGGGCAGCTGATATTGGTGTCTGCACCTCTTACATTTTACAGTGGGTGATCTTGTGTTGGGCATAAGAGCATAAGAAGCAGGAGTAGGCCATTTGGCCCGTCGAGCCTACTCCAACATTCAGTAAGATCGTGGCTGATCTTTACGTGGACTCAGCTCCACTTACCCACCCTCTCGTGAAGGTGATGGATGAACTCCCTTTATACATGCCCCAGTCACAGCCCCCTGTCTCTAACTGTACATGAAATCCAGTTTTGGAATTTTACTCTGGGTGGATTGAAAATTTGGCCTCTGTAAAGCTTGAATTGGGTTTGGGGGAGCAGAGGTGGGTGTCTACCACTTCCTTGCATTTTCATTGGCTTTCTGCTTTTAGTTATGCAAAAGGGAGAAATTAGAAGCCACAAAGCATTCACCTCAGACACCTGGACTGCCTCTGCACAGAGTGATGACTTCACTAAACCGGAGTTGCTATTAATATCAGTGTGTCCTTAAGATTGTTTTGTTTACTGTGACAGCTGCAGATTGTGAGAGAGTGGGGGTTATGTGGGAATGAAACTGTTCTATAAGTGCTAGCTTTCCTCACTGCTCACATCAATGATAAAGTAGAACTTCCTGTCAGTATTCTCAGGGAACTTTCTTGGAACATGTACTTAATTTGAATGCAAAAGCATGTTTTACACAGTTTTGAGATGACTAACGAACTGCAGTTGGAGCATTGGAAAGCTTTTCCTCATCCACTTGGCCCCATGTGGTGAAATGTCACTGATGGAAAACCGTTTACAAATCAAGGTTTCCCTTGATAATGTCAGTTTGGGGAGGTGAAAGTTATTGGTAAAAATCTGAGCTTGAAGAACATAACCCACATCTGAAGAGCTCTTTCCCAGGTAGTTAGTCTTTGGCTTGAAAAGGAAAATTTTGCATGGTTATGGGGAAAGAATAGCGATGCAGTGCAAATCAGTGAAACCTCTTGATGGAAAATGGACTTTCAACAGATTTTAGTAATACTTGCTTCTTCACCAGAGTCTTTGTTTCTCTTTTTCAGTTGTCACGTAACTGAAAGCTGCTCTTTGAGGTGCTGTGTAAAGTTGCATGGTTCTTGTGAAGCTGTGTGAAGAAGGGACTTGCTTTTTGATCATTGTTTAAATATTCCCAAAAACCTGAATCATGTTTGAAATGCTATAAACCCTCCCCTGCCCAATGTAGAAAGACTCCATGTTTTGTTGCCTTAAATGAAAGCAATGAACTTTTTAAAAAAAAACAAAATTTTTTTTAATTGATGTTTTCCAATCTAGATCTAATGCTAATGGTGTATGTCTCTCTTAGAATCAAGGCTGTGTTGGGGGCTCTCTGATACGATGTGACAAACTGGAACAGACAGAGATACGCAGTCTCCTCATGTGTTTCCTGCACGTGCTAAAAAGCATGTCTGATGGTAGGTCCGTTAACATCTTTATTGTAACAAAGCCCGAATTTAAGGAGCAAATTAAATTGAGTTCCCATACTCCAAAGCAAAGTACTGCATGCACTAGGTACCAGAAATAAGAGCTGAAAATGCTGGAGAGAAGCTGATGTTTCTGGTCCAAGATTTTTCCCTAAAGCTGATGAAAGGTCATTGCTCTGAAATACTGTCTGTTCCTCTCCAGTTCCCAAATGCAATTTTTCTATTCAAAAATTGGGAATACACATTAGTTTGTTTTTAAGTGTTGACAGCTTTAACAATGAACAGGAAAGATCCAAGAGGCTGTGACTCTGTCCTCTGGGAAAGAGAAAGCTGGGGGTGACAATACCAGGGTCTTTAGAAGGAAGAAAGTTTTCATTGGGATAAATATAGGGAATATTTTTTGCATTTGTGGGAGTTCAAAACTGCAGGCCTTAAAGATAAGTCGGCCAATGATACCTCCAGTTGCAAATTGAGGCGAAATATCTTCATCCAGAGAATGGTGAAAATGTGGAATTCACAGCAATGTGGCATAGTTGAGGTGAATAGCACTTAATGGGAACCATGATGTGGAGGTGCTGGAAGTGTTAGACTGGGGTGGACAAAGTCAAGTCACACAACACCAGGTTTCAGTCCATCAGGTTTATTTGAAGTCACGAACTTTTGGAGCACTGCTCCTTCATCAGGTGGAGAGGAGCACACAGGCGCTTGTGTTCTGTGCGTCTCCCTCCACTTTACCTGACAAAGGAGTGGTGCTCTGAAAGGCTCGTGATTTCAGATAAACCTGTTGGACTATAACCTGGTGTCATGTGACTTCTGACTTAATGGGAAGCCAGATACTTTTTATCCCCCGGGCATACTGGCTCTTATTGTCCATTTCTAATTGCCCTAAAAATAGGTGACTCTAAATCACCTTGTCGAGCAATCAGGGATGGGTAGTAAATGTTATCCCAGTCAGTGACACGCACAACTGATGAACGAATACAATAAAGAAAACACATGAGGTAGAAGGAAAAGAAGGTTATGCTGATAGGGTGAGGTGAAATAACATTGAGAGGGACTGTTGTTGTGAAACATGAAAACCAGCAGAGATCACTTGGGCTGAATGGCCATGTCGATGATGTTAGGTAGGGAATTGAAAAGCATTGCTATTTCCTTAGACAAGTCATTATGAATATATCTACTCCCAGGCTCAGATATGAACATTCAGATTAGTAATCATCATGCTCTCAACTCCCATTTCTTGCCTGCCCCTGATATCCTTGTTTGTCACGAATTGATCTATATCTGGTTGACCCTTCCAATGACCCTGTTTCCACCACCCTCTGGAGAAGAGAATGCCACGGACTCCGTGACCCTCTGAGGGAAAGAGTATCTCATCATCTCCATCTTAAATAGTTGATCCTGTATTTCACATTGTATCCTCCAGTCTTATTCTCTCCTGTAAAAGAAAACATCCTTTCAACAACCATTAAGTCACATACCCTGAGGACCTGGTATGTTTCAAATCACAGCGAGCAGGTACAAAATTAATTTCTGATAATAATGCAATATAACCCTTTACCAACATGCATAAGCTTTAACTTTTAATCATTTAAGGTTCAGGAATTGATATCTGTTAAAGGTTTCTAATATTGATGATCTACAGAATCACTTCAGAGTGTTGGCTTCTGCCAAGTTTTTCTTGTTATTTATTGAGGAAATGAGAGCTAAGATCAACCAGGGGTTTATAGCTTATAACTAATTGGTTTAATGAGCATGAAAGTTCAGTATATTTTAGGGCTTGTGACTCATGAATCTCTCATTCAGTCGTGTGACTGTACATTTCTAATTGCTTTGGGAAAGTGAATGGCCATGATCATTTCTGGGCACTGTCTCAGGAGGAAATATATTTAATTTGAAGGGGGCACACAGCAGATTCATAAAAATGATCCCAGGTCCAGACAGGTTGTATAAAGGAGGTTTTGAATGTAATGGGTTCAGAGGTGATCTAGTTGAGATATTTTAACATGATGAAGTATTGATATAGTGAGAGGTGTTGAACAAGTGGGCTGCTTGTCCTGGATATTTCTGAGATAATCGATTCATCAGAAGCTGGGTTAGAATGCTCAAAATCAAGTGCTGACATAAATTTAATATAATGGTTCTTTAACATATTTGGTCTTGTAAGAAGATATTTGAAAAGTTCCAATACTCCAGGAGGAATTCTGGTTTTCCTTCTTAATATATGATGAGGTCAAAGAGATGGAAAATGTCATGAGAGTTTTCCTAAGCCTTTGGCTGGTGATTTGATGCAGAGCCAAATGGAGGTTGGATCTTTTCATAAGATACAGGATCAGAATTAGGCCATTCAGCCCATTGAGTCTACTCCTCTATTCAATCATGACTGATAATGTTTCTCAGCCCCATCCTCCTGCCTTCTCCCCTTAACCTTTGATTCTCTTACTAATCAAGAACCTATCTGTCTCTGTCTTAAATGCACTCAATGACTTGAACTCCATCACGTTCTGCAGCATTGAGTTCCACAGATTCACTACCCTCAGGTTGAAGAATTTTCTCCTCATCTCGGTTCTAAAAGGATATCGCTTCAAGCTGAGGCTGTACCCTGGGTCCTAATCTCTCCTCGTAATGGAAATATCTTCTCCACGTTCACTGTATCCAGGCTTCGCAGTATTTTGTGAGATTGAATGGGATGTCCCTTCATCCTTCTCGAGTACAGAGAAAGAGTCCTCAACTGCACCTCATGTGACAAGCCCTTCATCCCCAGGATCGTGCTTGTAAACCTCTTCTAGACCCCTTCCAAAGACAGGAAATCCTTCCTTAGATACGGGGCCCTGATTGGATTTGGCCTGTTCGTGATCATTCCATAGTTGACGAAAATGGGATCGAGTCTTCTCAATGGACTCCCTTTGATGTCAGTTCATTAGTCGCAAGTAGATGTGTACAAGAGATATCATTTTAGCCACAAGTTAATAATGAATTTGTTGCATGTCACAAATGGAAAACAATAAACACTGGGAATACCAGATGTTAAATCATTGTGACTTTACAAGAAGAGTACTGTTTTTGCTGATTATGTTTGACAGAGTAACATAAAATATCTTGTTTATTTTATAGATGCTTTGATTACTTATTGGAACAAGGCTTCTACTCCTGAACTGATGGACTTCTTTACAATCCTTGAGTGAGTATATCCGAGCAATGAGACTTTGCTGATATTTTTCCAAGAACCATTCCCATTGCAGTTTTTGTGTTTTCAAGGATTCAGTGAATGGATAGAAGAAGGTTTTTTTTCCCTTGGGATAGGGAAGCTTGGGAAGAGAGTTCAAAATAAGTGAAAGTGGGGGGTGAGTGGTGAATCTGAACAGTGTAGTGAGGGAGAAACTGTTCCCATTTGCATAAGGGCACCGAAGGGGGTAGGGCATTAATAATGTCCCTGAATCAGTACTATGTTACTCCAGGATAATATTCTGGGGATATGGGTTTGAATCCAACCATGGTTAATAATGAAGGAAGGCGATGGCATTGTGGTATTCTCGCTAGGCTATTGATCTAGATACTCAGGTCACGTTATGGGGTGGCATGGTGGCTCAGCGGTTGGCACTGCTGCCTCACAGAGCCAGGAACCTGGGTTCAATTCCATACTCAGGTGACTGTGTGGCGTTTGCACACGTCTGTATGCATTTTCTCCAGGTGCTCCAGTTTTCCTGCCACAGTCCAAAGGTGTGCAGGTTGGGTGGGTTGCCCATAGTGTCCAGGGATTGCAGGCTAGGTGGATTAGCCATGGGAAATAGAGTGGTAGGTGAATGGGTCTAGGTCAGATGCTCTTTGGAGGGTCAGTGTGGACTCACTGGGCTGAATGGCCTGCTTCCACACAGAGAGGTGGCAGGTCTCCATGGACCGAAGGATTTCCTCCTTCTGTGATGTAACCACTCTCTGATTTGTCGGATAACCCTTTTGAAAGTTACTATTGAATCAGCTTCCACCAGCCTTTCCCACAGCACATTCCTGAGGAGAACAACTCACTGGATCAACTCTAGTTCTTTTACTGAGCACCATAAATCTGTATCTTCTGGTTACTCATCCTTCTGCGAGTGGAAAATGTTTTTCTCTCTGCCTTTTAATAGAATGAACTGTTTATTTGTTACAAGTGGTGAATAATAGATTATTATCGGTGGTGACAATTGCTATCTTAAGTTTGATTTAATTACTGAAGCACAGACCTGTTTGGTCGGATGGTCAGTCTCTTTGTTGTTGAGGGTACGTATTGCTGCACTGAATATTACATTTCTCTCCACAGAGTGTGTCTTCATCAGTTCAGATATATGGGGAAGCGATACATAGCAAGGTACTGTTACAGAGTCTACTCATTATCCTGAAATGTCTGCCAGTGTTTCTGTAAAGTTCTTAAAATTTGAAAAGGAGAGCGAATTTGCATTTCTGAGGCACGTTTCACAACCTCAGAAACTTAGCCCCAAAGTCCTTTACTGTCAACAAAGGTGTCGTCCCTATTTTAACGAGGGAGGCGCAGTGGCCAATTTATTCCAACAATCAGCGCGTGATGATTCAAGCATAAACCCGCCCTCCACAGTCTTTTGACATTGCTTTTAAAATTGTTTTGCACAAAAACATCCCCACCCACAAACCAAATTGCGTCCCATTTCAAAACAATGTCTTTGACAGGTTTCCACCAACTGACCCTGTTCGACAGGGTTGGTCAATTTTGTACAATATCAGAAAATGCTGGAGAAACTCAACAGATCTGGCAGTATCTGTGCAGAGAAAGCAAAGTTAGTATCTCGTGTCCAGTGACCTTTCTCCAGAACCCAGTGCTCAAGATTCCATTTCTGCTAAATTCTACACCCGAGCAAGCCTTTCAGTGTTCTCCACCTATCCTAAGATGTACATTTACAAATTGAAGTGAGACCAATGAATTGTTTTTATAGGACGCCTCTTTATGTATAGTTTTGAGGACTAACTCCTTTTTCTGACAGCTTATGCAATTTAAACGTTGTGAAGCTTTATTTCAGATGGACCAGTGGACAATTGCATTTTATTACTTTTGTGCACTGTTTTAATTTAAACATTGATATTTCCTTGATTGTATTTTCTTCATAAACTAACCTGTTATGGTATTCTATTGTAATAAGCTCTGGTGGTGGTATGAAGCAGTGGACTCACCATTTATTCCTAACACAAATTACCTTTATTTTTCTTTGATTTTGCACCCTGTATGCTGACAACTGCTAAACCCCCCCCAAAAAAAGTCAATGTGTCTGGCTCCTCCCCTCTTGCTGGGTAAGACTTGGGTATTTGCTGCTTTTGTGTGTGTCTCTGTTCCCATGTGTTTTGTTTCACATCTGTCTTTGTTTCGTAGCTGTTTGTGAATTTCCGTACGCAGGTACAGAACTTCAGCAAAAGTAAACTGCCTTTTACTTTATATAAACTGTTATTGTCGGCGTGCTAACACTCGCTCACTGGCAACCACGCTTTCTGGCTTGTATTTGCTTGCTATGACCATTGCAGCTTCAAATTTCCTCAGACACTGTTTTGGAGTTGACTGTTTTGTGATGATGAATCCGCAAACAATGTTTTTTGTGGTCTTTAATTGTTAGAAGCACTACTCTCAAAAGCTGCTTGGAAAAAAATTGATGAGTGCAAATGTCACCACTTTAACTTGTTGTATTTAATTGATAAAAGTTCATGTCTTTGCACCTGAAGTCACCAAATTCAAGTATGGCTTCATTGGTGGTGGCAGAAGTGAAAGTTCACTAAACTGGTCCCTGGGACTGGAGGCTTGTATGATCCTGGAATTGAAGTATACAAGACTCTGTAAGGGCTTTATAGAGTAGATACTGAGAGGTTGCTCCTGCTGGACAGGGAATCTAAAACACGGGGACATAATTTCAATTTGGATCTTTTAGGACTGAGACACGGGTGAATTTCTTCTCTCCAAGGGTTGGGAACCTTTTGCATTTTCTCACACTGAGTGTTAGTGATGCTCCACCATTGAATATGTTTACAGCTGGGATAGTCAGATTTCTGGTGTCTCAGGGAATCACCAGGTATGGAAGTAGGCAGTAAATGAAGATGGAACCCAAGATCAGCCATGCTTCTATGAAATGACAGAGCAGGCTTGAAAGGCCAAATGGTCAACAACACTCCAGTTTGTTCTGTTCTTGTGAAGTAGGTAAAATTGGATATGTCATTAAACTAATCAGTTTGGCCTCTCGAAGATGCTCACACAAAAAAAAAGTAACAACTGCTTTACTAACACTTGGCTTTTGCAGCGTTGTGCTGACATTAACCTTTGCTCTGTCCCATTTGCCCATCTTGCAGGAACCAAGAGGGGTTAGGATCCATCAGTAATGCACATGAAAAGAAAGCTCAAACGTTGCCTGTTTCTCGCAGTAGAACAGGAATGATGCATGCCAGATTGCAGCAACTCAGCAGCTTGGATAATTCTTGCACTTTTAACCACAGTAAGTCTTGTAGCCTCAAGGGTGCATTTATGAGTGAACATAGGAGCTCATAGAAAAACACTAATGCTCCTTTGAATAGACTATGCAGACCACCTCCAGAGCACAGTCATGGGCCTACATTCCTGATTCGATTAAGCTGTCACCGCTGAAGGAAATTGGGGAAAGATTGGTTTGATGTCTGAAGTGGAACCTGATTATTTACAACCTAATTCAGGTCCATATCATAACCTTTGGCAGCTCATAAACTGTTATTTATACTGCCTAATCAATATAAAGGGAAGTTATTATTTTCCTCTGAAATGAAATATTGCAATCAAAGCCATTTATTAACAATGTCTGTGAGGGACAGTGATTGGTTACTTGGCTCTCAAAGTGTTTCTGCTTTGCAAAACCAAAATGCTTATTTGTTGTTGTTAACACCTCGTGTTGTTCACAGAATTCTTATAGTGCAGATCAAGGCCATTTGGCCTAATGTGCCTATGCCAACTGTTTGAAAGCGATAGCTGAATATTCCCACTCCCACTTGTTCGTAGCCCTGAAAATTTCTCCTTTTCGAGTATTTACCCAGATCACTTTTTTAAAATTTACTTTTGAACCTGCTTCCACTCCATTTTCAGGCAGCCCATTCCAACTCATTGCCTTATAGGAAAATAAACTTTCCTCATTTTCCCCACCAGTTCTTTCGCCTGTTACCTACAATCTGTGTCCTCTGATTAACCACATACATTCCACTGGAAACACTTCCTCCAAATCCACTCAAGGAAATCCTTCATAATTCAGGTTTTGGGTAGCCTGGGTCATTTGTAGGTTAAAAATTGCAACTCCCTTCCCAGATGTGACCCTCTGACAGTGCGGCACTCCCTCAGTACTGACCCTCAGGCAGTGCGGCATTCCCTCCATACTAACCCTCAGACAGTGCAGTCTTCCCTTAGTACTGACCGTTCAACAGTGTGGTAAAAACAATGACTGCAGATGCTGGAAACCAGATTCTGGATTAGTGGTGCTGGAAGAGCACAGCAGTTCAGGCAGCATCTGAGGACAGGCAAAATCCGAGGACAGGCAAAATCGACGTTTCGGGCAAAAGCCCTTCATCAGGAATAAAGGCAGAGAGCCCGAAGCGGAAACGTCGATTTTGCCTGTCCTCGGATTTTTCCTGTCCTCAGATGCTGCCTGAACTGCTGTGCTCTTCCAGCACCACT
>NC_057715.1:17599004-17600210 GCF_004010195.1 Chiloscyllium plagiosum
CCTCTGTACTGACCCTCCGCCAGTGCGGCGCTCCCTCTGTACTGACCCTCCGCCAGTGCTGCGCTCCCTCTGTACTGACCCTCCACCAGTGCGGCATTCCCTCTGTACTGACCCTCTGCCAGTGCGAAGTTCCCTCTGTGCTGGCCCTCGGCCAGTGCGGCGCTCCCTCTGTGCTGACCCTCCGCCAGTGCGGCGCTCCCTCTGTGCTGACCCTCTGCCAGTGCGGCGCTTCCTCTGTACTGACCCTCCGCCAGTGCGGCGCTTCCTCTGTACTGACCCTCTGCCAGTGCAACGTTCCCTCTGTACTGACCATCCGCCAGTGCGGCGGTCCCTCTGTACTGAACCTCCGCCAGTGCGGCGCTCCCTCTGTACTGACCCTCCGCCAGTGCAGCGCTCCCTCTGTACTGACCCTCCGCCAGTGCGGCGCTCCCTCTGTACTGAACCTCTGCCAGTGCGGCGCTTCCTCTTTACTGACCCTCTGCCAGTGCGGTGCCTCCTCTGTACTGACCCTCCGCCAGTGCGACGTTCCCTCTGTACTGACCCTCCGCCAGTGCGGCACTTCCTATGTACTGACCCTCCGCCAGTGCGGTGCTTCCTCTGTACCGACCCTCTCGCAGTGCAGCACTCCCTCTCTAATGACTGTCTGACAGTGTGGCGCTCCCTCAGTGTTTTACTGTGTAAGCCTACACTTTGTGCTCAAATCCTGAAGTGGAACCTGAGCCCACAGTATTCCAACTTGGAGACATTTATGGTGTTCACTGAGCCAGCGTTGTGATTTGGGAGAGAAATTTGAAATGAATACTTGCCGACCGATTTTTTACAAAATGTGAAGGAGAAAAAGAGTGAGTTATCAGAGCAGAGAATGCTTTGTCGCATGCAATGGGAATCATCAAGTTAGAAACTGTTACATTTACTCTTTTCACATGATGCACGATACCAGCTGCAGAAAGCAGGGTTAGATTGGAGAGAGAAAGGGAGGACTGCAGATGCTGGAGATCAGAGCTGAAAATGTGTTGGTGGAAAAGCGCAGCAGGTCAGGCAGCATCCAAGGAGCAGGAGAATCGACGTTTCGGGCATGAGCCCTTCTTCAGGAATGAGGAAAGTGTGTCCGGCAGGCTAAGATAAAAGGTAGGGAGGAGGGACTTGGGGGAGGGGCGTTGGAAATGCGATAGGTGGAAGGAGGTCAAGGTGAGGGTGATAGGTCGG
>NC_057715.1:17601011-17692268 GCF_004010195.1 Chiloscyllium plagiosum
TCCACCTATCGCATTTCCAACGCCCCTCCCCCAAGTCCCTCCTCCCTACCTTTTATCTTAGCCTGCTGGACACACTTTCCTCATTCCTGAAGAAGGGCTCATGCTCGAAATGTCGATTCTCCTGCTCCTTGGATGCTGCCTGACCTGCTGTGCTTTTCCAGCAACACATTTTCAGCTTAGATTGGAGAGAGTCAGGTTAATGAGATTAGTCACTGCTCTCGTTCGCAAACCTTCATCATGGGCTCACTGTCCTTATTCTTTGATGTCAGCGCATAAAGGATATTTTGTGATGATCCAGAACCAAAGTGTCTTCATTCAATTCACAGGCACATAATTCAGAATACAACATTTGGCTCTACAGTGACAGCTAGCTATCTCTGGATGATCAATATAGTTAGAATTCGTGTTATGCATTTATTATTTTGTTTTCTCCATACCTTGCTAAATTTTCTGAATATGAATAATGTGGCTAGTGATTGCTTAAAAACCATTCATGAACTGCAGAAATGTTTTCAGTTCCATCAAAGGTTGATGCATTGAATTAAAATGCCTTTCAGATAATCATGTTCCACTCCCTTAAAATGCCTAGAGGTCATCACATTGAACATAGACCAAAAATTTTCAATGTACACAAACTTCGGGGGGAGAAAATTGTACCGTTAACAATGTTCTGATCAGACTTTGTTTCAAAAAGTGTCAACAGGAATGTGAGTCAATGCAAAGACTGTGTGCTGGTATCAAAACATGAGTAACAAAATGACCTTATCTCTGTTTCCAGTGTAAGAAAGCTATCCAGTGTACTTGGAATTTCTGTAGACAATGGTAAGACCCAGCAAGGTTACATCATTGGATTATTGTTGCCATGCTTCTGGTCCCTGTTGGACAGAGCTTCTCAAACTTACTTTTTATCATTCTTTCTGGAAACTCATGCATGTTGTGCATAACTAATGTTGGGGATTAATAGCTTGAAGCTCATGTTACAGCAGTTGATTCTCCTGGCTGTTTAAACTCCACTCCCTTGAACCCTTTGGAGTTCTAACCCATCCTCCCTTCACAACATTTTGGACTAATTGATTGAACCATTCCTCGGATCTTCTCCCGAGTATTGCAGGCTGTTATTTTGCCGGGATCGCAGGGGTAACACGCAACCCATTCATTCTGGTAGAATCTGAAAGTAGCTGTTTCAGCTGAGTGCCTTGTGCAGTAATGCCAATGAGTGGGAGCTCAATCTGTGACAGCACTGAGGCCAGGCGGGATTCAATGACAAATGAAGAGCCTGTTCAAAATGAAACCAGGGAGGTAATGGAACAGGGAGGGAGGAAGGACAATGTAAATGGGATTCACGGGATGTAAATGGGAAAAACAGAATCATCACCAGCTATCTTGCAGTTCAGTGAATGTTTACTGGGATGCTTTGCACGGAGATATTTAAAAACTTGACTTGTATCAGCTAGAGTTTAGAAAAATAAAAAAATCACTTTATTGAAACATTGAAGATACTGAAGAGTTTTAGTGAGGTGAATGTGAAGAGGATGGTTCCTGTTGTAGGAGGATCTGGAGGTCCCCCTTTGAAAATAAGGGGTTGCCCATTTTACATTCCAATGAAGAGAATTCCCTACTCATTGAGGGTCATCAGTCTTTGAAACTCTTCCAGTGTAAGAGCTACTCTTAATGATTGAGCGTGTGTGCTGTTGATGCTCATAACTGTTGGAAAGGACACTTGAGGTATATTATGAGTTCCTTTAATCTATTGATAACTCACACATTTATTGAATGTTCAAAAGCAGGAGTAAATTTGCACATTTTGTGTTTTCAACAACAACTGTAATTTATGTAGTGTCTTTAACACCATAAAATAACATCCCACACTAATCAGACAAGATTTGGCACCAAGCTACAGAGAGAAATAGCATATCAAGTTACAAGGCATGTTTTAAGCAGCATCTGAAAGGGATGCTAAGATGTAGAATGAGGAAGGTTTGGGAAGTGAATTCGTAAGAAATGGGAGCAGGGGTAGGCCATATGACCCCTTGTCCCTGCCCCGCTATCTGCAAGATCGTAGAGTCGCACAGCCCGGAAACAGACCCTTTGGTCCAACTTGTGCAAGCCAAACTAGCTTCCCAAACAAAACTAGTCCCACTTGACTGCGTTTGGCCCATATCCCTCTAAACCTGTCTGATTCATGGAACTGTTCAAATGTCTTTTAAGTGTTGTAAATGTGCCTGCATCTCCCACTTGCTTCGATAGTTCTTTCCACATATGAAACACCCTCTGTGTGAAAACATTGCCCCTCAGGACCTTTTTAAGTCTTCCTCCTCTCACCTTTAAAAGTATGCCCCCTAATTTTGAACTGCCCCCATCCTAGGGACAAGACCTTTGCTATTCACCTTACCGATGCCCCTCATGCCCCTAAAAATATCTATCAGGTGACCCCCAACCTCCTACACTCCAGTGAAAAAGGTTGCAACCTATCCAGCCTCTCCTTGTAACTCAAGTATTGGCAATGTCCTGGTAAATCTGTGATCCCTCTCCAACTTAATAATTTATTTCCTGTAATAGGGCAACCAGGAATGGATACAGTACTCCAAAAGAGAAGGCAAATGGGACTAATTCAGTTTCGCAAAGAGGTTGACATGAATGAGTTGGGCCGAAGGGCCTGTTTCCATGCTGTATGACTCTATGACTCTAAGACTCTATGACTAAAAGACTGAAAATGCTATGGCTGTATTATAAGGAAAAGTGCAGGATGAGAGGTGAACTCCCAGAGATGCTTATAATTTTGGTCTTAGCACTCATGAGCCAGACCTAACTCAGAGTAATTCTACATAAACTAAATCCAACAGGGCATTCAGGTGATCATGTCTACACTGAGAGTGTTTTAGATACAAAACTCTGCAACACACAGAGTGGTTAAGGTGAATAACAGACATACTGAAGTGAACATTCATTAAATACAAAAGGGAGACAGAAACAGAAGGTTTTGCTGACCATCATGGGAGGAGATTGATGCATGGAATGAGCAGGCCATCTTATGAGGGAAGGTTGGACAGGCTAGGCTTGTTTCACCACAATTTAGGAAAGTGAGAGGTGATTTGATTGAAGTGTATACTTGTGTGGAAGAATACAAAACTGGATGTGAGGAGTCAGGGGGGCACGGTTTAAAATTAGTTGTCGGGGGGTTGCGGGGAGGTCACACGTTTCCCTTTAAGGAAGTTGTTTTCCTCGGACCGTTGTGCGACTTTGAACATTTGGCCTCAGAAGGTGGTGGAGAACCATCGACTGTAGTGGAATGGCAGAGCAAACCTAATGGGCCGAATGGTCTAGTTCTGCCCTTATCTCCTGGAGCGGGGTCACTGACTATGCTAAAGGTGGAATAAGCATAGTAAAGAAAATATCTTCAAATATCTACAAACCGTAATCTTACTTAGAGTTGAGATCTGACATAAAGCCTTTATGCGTCAGCTAAATATATTAGTTAGGTAATTTGTATTGAATGGTTTTGGAAGTGGTAACATCTCGCTATCTTAAATTAGGCTACGGCCATACCGATGCCGATGTCTTGCATCAGTCACTCGTCGAGGCCAACATTGCAACCGAAGTGTGTCTCACTGTTCTGGATATGATGGCTTTATTCACCCATGTTTTTAAGGTATGATCATTCAAATGTCATTGAATTTAGTTTGTTCATTTGCAACGGGTCTTTGCATTTTCTGGTCTCGCCTGCCAACAGTACAAGGAAACAGACCCCAGCTATCAATCCTCCCACCTCTTTTCAATTACAGCACAGAAACAGGCCATTCAACCCCATGTGGTCTACTCCAGCATTGATGTTCCATTTGAATCTCTTCCCACTCGACTGCATCTTACCCTATCAGTTATCCTTTGGTTCATTTCTGTCTTCTGTTTAGCCAGCTTTCCCTTGATTCTATAAATATAAATGTCTCATGTACAAAGATAAATACAATTTTCGATTGGTCTGAAATGCTGATTCCATTTACCTTTTTAAATAAGGTGTTATGGGGTTTAAATAGAAGTGAGAGAGCTGAAAATTTGAAATGTAAACATAAAAACCACTGAAATGCTCAGTGGAAGCTCCACTGAAATAGTGTCTTTGATTTATTGTCAAGACACTGGTGAGTTGAATAGCATACAATAAAGGGAAAGTGATATGAAGATCTGAATGAGAACGGAATGAAAGATCTATGACTCTCTAACATATTGATAACGTGAAATGAAAAGGGGTGGGATGAAGCTGGAGTGGAACATGGATCTATTGGGTGGAATTATCTGTTGCTGTACTGTGTGAATACATTGTAACTTGTTGATGCCATTCTGACTGACTGACATAAAGTTGACGTATTTTATGTACCATCCTCTCTAGGGTCAACTGCTTTCTGACAATGGACACAACCCCCTGATGAAGAAAGTTTTCAACGTTCTCCTCTGCTTTGTCCAAATCAATCAGTCAGAAATGGCCCTGAAGTATGTCTTTGCAGCTCTGAGGAATCTTGTCTACAAGGTACCAATATCAGTCCATTTTAAATCTTTTGTTTTGTCTTGAGTAGAAATTTTTATAATTCTCGAAATTTGTCCGTGTTTTCCTTTAAAAGCCATTACTGGGGTGTCTTATTTTTCAGTTTCCATCCACGTTCTTCGAAGGCAGAGCCGACATGTGTGCCACAATGTGCTACGAGATTTTGAAGTGCTGTAACTCTAAGTTGAGCACCATCCGGGGGGATGCATCCACTCTCCTTTATTTCTTAATGAGGAACAATTTTGAGTGGACAGGGAGGAAATCCTTTGTGAGGACACATCTACAGGTCAGTGCTTTGGGAGAAAGAAAGACCAAGGAAAGCAGATTTAGTAATGGGTTTGAAAAGAAAATTGAGCAGAGATTTCAAGGAGAACAAAAAAAAAATTGCAGGAATATCGACAAAGAGCAAGAGGACGTAAAATGAACGAGATTGCTCTCTCAAAGAACCTGTGGGAGATTCATTGCTGTTCTGTAGATGATTGAAACATATCTTTGAATCTTGAACATTGCCAGCTCTCGCTTGCATTGTAATTTCAAATAGGATATTTTATATAGAATTCAGTGATGTGTCATTCTCAAGTTTGGAAATGTTACAAAACTGATTTCTAGAGTTTTTGAAAAGGTTAGGATTTATTCTTTGGAAATATTGGGACTTTGTTTTGCTCTGAGAGATTGTAAAACACTTTTTCAGTTGGCGTTTTTTGGTGTTATTAATGTTACGTCTATCATCCAGTGAGAACAGTTTCTTTTAACTAGTCTTAACTGTGTTCCCAAAGGAAACTTAATCATTTCTAAAAGATTCTATTATGAAAGGTTTTCATTTAATAGCCAAGGTCTACTGTTAAAGCTACTCACTTTGATGGGTATGTCCTCAGCCAAGCTCTATGTTCGTGTGTCTCACACCCCAGTACTTTGTACAGCAGGGGACTGGGTTTTGCTCCAATAATTTCCCAAGGTTTTATCTTGAGCCAAATGGATATGCGAGTCTAGCAGAGTGAGGGGAACACTCCACATGTCTTGGTGGTGTTAGAGTATGTGTCAGGCGATGGGAACTGCCATAAGAATCGTTTCCTTTCACTAAAGCCTTGATGTTACTGCAAGAATTGGTGCAGCTGTGACATTTTAAAACTGATAGAGCCTTTTGTTGCAGTTCATTGAATCCTCTCCCTTTCTTTGTCATGTTTTTGATCTTGTAGCTATTTAAAACAAAATGCAATAAGGTACACTCTGTTTAAGTTCAAAAAGAACTTTTAGGGAGACAGAGTGGCGAGGATATATGAACACACTGTTCTTCCACCTTTTGACCTGGGCTCACATCCAAGTTAAGCTGTGGGGATGAAAGCTTACAATGTTTTGTAAAGACTTGGACAGGAAGCTTCCTCACTGCCAAACTCCACTTGGTGTGGCTCCATATTGACCATCTGAGGCACCACAACAACAAAGGAAAATTAACCCAGTTGCCTTGGAAATTTGAATATTGGTCTATGGAATTTGAAAAGAAGGGCGAAACGTCTCCTAATCTTGACGTAAAGGAAAGGCACGTTGCCAAAACGTTTCACCCTGCAAACATCAGGATAAATGCGAGAATGTCAAATTTCAAATGATTACATCAGTTTATTCTAGAGGAGAATTGGTTGGCAAATTGATGGATTGGCCTCGGCATTACCACGGCGAAGACACTGGGGAACAATCAGATCCCCAGACCCCAGGGCAATTCAACAAAACCACAAGGCATGAGTAATAGAATGCTGCAGTGAATGTTCAGATGAGATCATTCAACCTGAGTAATGTAAATAAGGCAGCTAAGAGCAAGCTGCTCAAAGCTCGGAGGCAGATAATTGAAAGTAGACGGGGTAGATTATACTTGTCGTCCAGTCATTCTGTATTTCATCTGGAGCAGCATAAGATTAGTAGTCAATGTCTAGAATTTGAAATTATTTCACACCCTAATTCCACCACTTGACTAGCTGCAGGGGGACATTGCATGAAGTTTAACGAGCCCCTCTGACAGGAAACCCATGGCATTGAGTACAACACTGATTTGATACCAACCTGAAACTATTTATTGTTCCAGTTGAGAAGAAAATTGGATAAGATGTAAAACATTGCATCCAATCCCCTCCATTTCCTCACAGCTGAAATAGACTAACTCCTGATGTATTAATTGTGTTCAGGAAGAAACAGCAGCATTTTTTGTAGAACTTTGGTAGGAATTGATGGAAGGTACAATCCAGCTGCGGTTTAGTAAAATTGGCAGTGACCACTTATTGAGCAGAAAAGTGAGAAAATGTTAGCACCTCATCACTGGCAGTATTTGGGACAGATATGTTCAATTTAATAGAAATTTGGAAAAGCTGCCAAAACCTTAATTAAATAGTGAGTATTTAATGTAGTAAAAAGGCTGATGGCACTTACTAACTCTCGGCTTTCTGTTTCAGTGGTAGTGTCACCACCACTGAGCCAGGAGACCTGGGTTGAATTCCCACCTGCTCCAGAGGTGTGTAATAACAGCTCTGAACAAGTTGATTTTGAAAAAATAGGTTACCTTTTTAAAAAATTTAAAATTAAATAAGGGTTCTTACAAAGACTGCAGTAGTAGTGTCCCTGCTGCTGGGCTAATAGTTCCCTGGTTCAAGCCCCACCTGCTCCAGAGATGTGTAATAACATCTCTGGACAGATTGATTAGAAAATATTTGCTAAACATTTATATGAAAAGTGTTCTCTTTAGAGAGTGGCCTGCAGCATCCAACCTGTCGTTTCGGGGCTTTCTGTCAACAGTGAGCCTTAAAGGGCCTGGAATTCCGGTAGACCCTGGCAGCAACATTTTAACCTAGTTCAGTGATTTCCTTTAACATTTTGAATTTTATTGCATTTAATACAGTTATTATTTCATTTAATTGGTTTCATTACATAATGGTTTTCAAACGATTGTGAAGACTGATGACCCCTAGCAAGGGAGCATGTGGTGCCCCCTGATATTTTTGAGGCCTTCCACAGTTCATTGCGAGGCCCAAAATGTTGTTATAAAATAAAATTTGAAAGGTTTTTGTGGAATATTTATTGTTTGGCAATGCCCCTTTCGTTAATTTGGTTATTAGGTTTAATTGGTTTCCAAAGCAACATAAAGAGGACACCCTTCCAACTCTATTTAGCCCCCTCGGCCTCCCCCCTTAGCTTTGATGGTCTGTATTGCATTTAACGGACTTTTGTGTCAACTAAGAGGGTAGAACGTGTATGGAATGAGCTGCCAGAGGATGTGGTGGAGGTTGGTACAATTGCAACATTTAAGAGGCATTTGGATGGTATATGAATAGAAAGGGTTTGGAGGGATATGGGCCGGGTGCTGGCAGGTGGGACTAGATGGGGTTGGGATATCTGGTCGACATGGACGGGTTGGACCGCAGGGTCTGTTTCCATGCTGTACATCTCTTTGACTCTATGACTCTATAAACAATCGGAAAAGTAATAGTGGTGGTAGCTGATAGATGAAAAAATACCACTGGTGATTTGAAGATGGGGAGAAAAATATTCAGCTGTGTGTCAGAGTACTTGTGGATATGAAAAGAAATATACAGAAGGTCAGAATTGGGTTTTTTGTGGCAGAACGGTGGTGATCCTGCCTCAGACAAGGAAACCCAGGTTCAAGTCCCACCTGTGCTAGAGTTATGTAACGACATTTCTGAACAGGCTGATTTTAAACAAATAGTTTCCATATGGGAAGGTGTATGGAATGGTCATAGTGCTGGAAAGCAGCATAAAGAAGGACAGTAAAGACACTGAACTAATAGGTAGGGGACTGAAATAGGAAAAGCTGCATTCTCTGGGTAAACAAACCATCAGGGAAAGAATGTATATCTCATCTCATATGTCGCCATTTGGCTTGGGATCCATTTATCAAAAATGGCACATCTTTTAAGTGAGTCATTGGTTGAGATTTAAAGGAGGGTTTGATGAACAGATGAGGGGGAAAGCAGCAGATGGATACACTGATATATAGATTGAGATGAAGAGGGATGTAATGAGACTTTTGAGAGCAGAAGGTTTTTTTTAGTTTGTTTGGTGATCTAAGTGATTCAGTTGCTTCCTGCAGGTGATCATCGCAGTGAGTCAGTTAATAGCGGATGTGGTTGGAATCGGAGGGACCAGATTTCAGCAGTCGTTGGCTATTATTAACAATTGTGCCAACTGTGACCGAGCCGTAAAGGTGAGCAGCTTTCAGATGTTTCATTCTGTGACTGATTGCTGTGGTAACATTTTTGCCTCTGTGCTCCCACAATCGGACACTTCATGGTGCAGTGCATAGTGTCCAGCCTCTGGCGCTGAAGTCCCACTCCAGGATTCACTGTGGGGGTCACAGAAGATGCATTCACAACATGGTTAAATGTGCTGGTTAACAATGTGCAAATCCTTCTCACACGCTTAAGGTGGGTGGTAAGATTTGGAACTTCTCACACGCTTAAGGTGGGTGGTAAGATTTGGAAAGTCAGAACTGTGTGCTCTGTCTGCCTCTTGTCTCTAGACATGGGGGACAGTTAAGTCTACATTCTTACCATTGCCCTTTGTATTTTTTTTATAGTTACTGACTGTTGGTTGCTTTTCAAGGGTCTTCCTATAGCCAACTTGTCGTTCATGAGGTTTGATGTTAAACTGGAGTTCACTCAAGCCCCTTCATCAGACCCAGCAGATGCGAAATGAGGGAAAAATCTTACTTTTTTTTAAATTCACACCTGCTATCCCCTTACTTCCTGCTGTCAACCACATGCAGAGAACACACACACACACACACACACCTCCATAGGGAGTGGGGTGCAAGCCATTGTGAGAGAGATACACCCGACCTTCCATTAAATAAATCAGTTCAGTAAAGCAACTTGGAGTGCCCACTGCCTTAGAGGTGCCAACAGAACGTGCTTGAGACTGGTTGCCATGACAGTCGACGTTCACACTGCAGAGAGGGAGGCGGTTTGAAAATTACACCCTGTTACCTTCAGTCATCCGCACGGATTTCTCAAACCCCCTCCATCTCTTCTCAGCAACATGTTGAGCACCCCCCCCCCCCCATCGAAAGAGAATGGTATCTCTTTTAAAAAGAAATGTGAGTGCTCTAGCAAGTAATTCCGAGTCTTCAGGATTGTTAGAATTCCCTGTAAATGTGTGCCTTGGGGTTACAGGCGACTGCATTTCCGTCTGAAGTGAAAGATTTGATGAAGCGTATTCGCACGGTGCTCATGGCTACGGCTCAAATGAAAGAGCATGAGAATGATCCGGAAATGCTCGTGGATCTTCAATATAGTTTGGCAAAGTCCTACGCCAGCACCCCAGAGCTGAGGAAAACCTGGTTGGACAGCATGGCAAAGATCCACATGAAGAATGGTGATTTATCTGAGGTAATGTTAACCAGACCACTGTTATAGGGTCATGCAGCACGGAAACGGACCTTTTCCTCCAACCAGTCCATGCTGAACATAATCCCAAACGAAACCAGTCTCACCTACCTGCACTTGGCCCATATCCCTCCTAGCATTTGCTGTTCATGTCCTTATCTAAGTGACTTTTAAATGTTGTAACTTTGCCCACATCCACCACTTCCTCAGGAAGTTCATTTCACACGTGAGCCACCTCTGTGTTTAAAAAAAAACAAAATTGACCCAAATGTCTTTTTTAAATCTCTCTCCTGTGACCTTAAAAACATGCCTGTAGTCTTGAAATTCAAGATTTGCTCGGATGTTGCTGGTTGTGAAAGGTTTTGAGTTATAGAGAAAGGCGAGATAGGCTGGGATTTCTTTCACTGGAGCGGAGGAGGTTGGGAGGTTTGTCTTGTTTTTTTTTGAAAAAACTTGCATTTCTGCAGTATATTTCAAACCTCCGGATACTCTGAGTGTTTTCCCGGCAGCTAAGTACTTTTGATGTGATGCAGTTGTGGAAACTACAACATCCAGTTTGTGCACAGCAAGATCCCACTGTCAGAAATGTTAAAAATGGCATCATTTTATACAGGAGAAAAGTAAGTGCTTACAGGATGGATATTAAGCAGGACACAAGGGGGAGCTCTCCTGCCCTCCTTTGGAAATAATGGCCATGGGGATCTTCTCTGTCTGTTTTGAAAGGGCGGATGTGGGTTTGTTTAAAAGAGGGCAACTTATACAGTGTCACGCTCAGTCACTGCTGCTTTGGAGTGTCAGCCTGCATTGTGTCCTCAAGCCTCTGTGGTACTTGAACCCAGATCCTTCTGAGAGCATTTGCCACTCAATCCCAGCTCGTAATGTGCATCATAATATGTTAAGCACTCCTCAAGATTATGAAAAGGAGTTTTCTTCATAAGTAGAGTCTTCCTGATCTTAATGCTGATGCAGGGGCTCGTATTGTTTTATTTCTAATTTTCAATTTACAAGGGAAGGATCAGAATGTTTGAGGCTTTCAAAACCACAAGTGGAGAGAAGCTATTGTCTTTGGCACTGGGGTGTGTGGGTGGGTACAGACTAAATTATTAATTAAAGAGCAAAAGAACTGAAAGCAATGCGAGGGAATATCTTTACGTAGCAAGTGGTTAAGGTCTAGAATGCATTGGCTTGAGAATGCAGTAGTGAAAGCGGACTCAACCATGGCTTTCCAAAAGGGAATTGGATGAGCATCTGAAGAGAGAAAAATTCCATACAAAGAGCAACAGAAGTATGACTAGCTGAGTTGCTTTTGCACAGAGCCAGCATAGGGTCCTCAGACCGAGTGGTCTCCTCCTGTTCAGTAACCATCCCATGATTCATATGTTTGAATTGGGTTCTCCCAAGTTGAATGCCAATGTCCGATAATTGGGGGTGTGGGAGCTTCTCTGTTTCAGCCTCTTCCTGTGCCCAAGAATTAGTTAACTAACTGCTGACATTGACAACCCATCACTTTTCCAGTTCAATTGTACAATTATTCCCATTAACCCAAATGTAGCGTGAGCAAATATAGGCTTTGACCTCTTTAGAGGTGAGTAGGGAATAATATGTGATTGACGTATAGTGAGTACTGAGATTGTGGAGACCTAACCAATCACAACAGACAGCCATTGTTGACACAGTCATTCCCAGACCTGCCTGCTGGAGAGAGACTGCAGCCATGGGGTATCATGGGGGATCTTTCACTTCCACCTCCTTTGGTGAGTGAGTAGGTGTCCAGAGTTAGCTGGTTTTGGATGTTGAAGACCAATATCAGAAACTCATCCCTTAACAAAGCTCTTTCCCTGTCACATATGATCTTAGAGCTGTTACCACTAGTTATTGCTTATTTATTATTAGCCCAGTTGCAGCAAGTTATTCTATTGTTATTCTTTCAGTCATTTATTTTCCAAAATGCCCTTTTAATTTATGTATGCTAATTTCCGCTCTTTATCTTGTTTACAGGCAGCAATGTGCTATGTTCATGTGGCAGCACTTGTGGCTGAATATCTCAGGAGGAAAGGTAGGATCAACACTTGGTCCCATTGACGTGGTGTTGATGGGGTACTTTCAGTCAGTCTTTGGTGCCTTTGTTTAAAAAATTGAAGAAAGAACTTACCTTCTGAATAGCTTATGATC
This sequence comes from Chiloscyllium plagiosum, assembly GCF_004010195.1. Classification (NCBI taxonomy): domain Eukaryota; kingdom Metazoa; phylum Chordata; class Chondrichthyes; order Orectolobiformes; family Hemiscylliidae; genus Chiloscyllium; species Chiloscyllium plagiosum. The sequence continues at coordinate 17,613,102 of NC_057715.1, forward strand.
TTGGGCTTTGCAAAATACTTTTCAGCCAATGAATTGCATGTGAAACGTAGGGAAGGTCCCTCAGCTGATCTTTAGTGCTGTGGGATCGCTTGGGAGGGCATGCGGAACCTTGGTTTAATTGTTTCATCTAAAGGTCACCTCCTCCAACAGTGCAGCACAAGTGTAGTATTCCCTGGAAGTGCCAGTCTGGAATTTGTCCTTGAGCCTCTGTGGTGGAACTTGAACCATGCTGCTTTGGGTTCGAGGTGAGAGTGTTGCCCATTGAGCAATGACTTACTCTTCAGCATCTCAAGGACTGGTTGTCTTTGATGTGGTGGAACCTGAGGCAGGGGAGGTGATGGCCTAGTGATTTTATTGCTGGGATGTTAATCCAGAGAGCCCAGTAATGTTCTGGGGACCTAGGGTTGAATCCCACCACTGCAGATGGCGGGAATTGAATTCAACAAAACTCTGGAATTAGGAGTCCAATGGTGATCATGAATCCATTGTCAATTGCTGGAAAATCCCATCTGGTTCGCTCATTTCCTGTCGGGAAGGAAGCTGCTGTCCTTACCTGGTCTGGTCTATATGTGACTCCAGACCCACAACAATGTGGTTGATTCTTAATTGTGTTATGGCCAATTAGGGAAGGGCAATAAATGCTGACCTAGCCAGCAATGCCCACATCCTGTCATTGATTTTTAAAAAGGGGCATAAGATGAAGCTGAGACCAGAATTCAGCCATTGTGTGTTCTGTGTTTGCAAAAGCAAACAGCATGGAAACTGATCACTGGTTTAGATGTTGTCAGAAGCCTAATTATCCCTCGAATCCTGAAGGTTTAACCAAATAAATCTCATCGTTTTCTTTTGCGGACCACATTCCCCCACACCAAACTAAATGTTGAACGATGCACATACTCGCAGCCTCATGTCTGTTGAAGTTTGCATTTGGCCTGATTATCCAGAGTTGTTAGTGAGTGGAGAGGTCAAAGATTCCTATTAATGGAGTGCAATCTCCTGTTGAAATGTCCATGTAGCAAAGTACAGCAACATAAAATGAAGAAATACTTAATAACCTGAGCAGGTTATGAGAGTGCTCTCTAACAGACGAATATGTCCTTGTGGATATGGACTTCCTGATAGTTGGAAGATTAGTCAGATAAAAACTTCAGTTTAGATTTTCCTTTTACACCAGAGAAACGCTTTTTATAAGCAAGAACCCAGAATAAGTTTGTTCCACAATTCCATTTGGTCTGCATAAAAATTGAAGGAATTATGGATGCTGTAATCAAAACAAAAATAGAGATTCCTGGAAAAGCTCAACAGGTCTGGCAGGACCTGCAGAGAGAAATCAGAGTTAGCGTTTTGGGTCCAGTGACCCTTCTTTGGAACAGTTCTGGATTGGAAACGTTAACTCTGATTTCTCTCCACAGAATGCTGCCAGACCTGCTGAGTTTTTCCAGCAATCTCTACGTTTATTTCCATTTGGCCTGCCTTCTCCTTTGAGTTTGATTTTTGTTAGTTGGCAGAATTGAGCAATATCAAGGGAAAGATCTGAAAGGATATGGACCCGTTGGGACCCTATTGGAGCGTGCTAAGGATCGGCCAGGACTTTTTTGGAGTGCAATGAGGACTGGCCGGGACCTTGATAAATTGAGTAACAGGCCCCAAGGAGTGACTGAGGTCCTCTTCTATTCCTGCAGCTGTAACAATCCTCCTTCATCAGATCAGTGCAATGACAGCATTGTGGTTATGCTGCTGCACCATATCTGAGAGGTCTGGCCCAGTGATTTGGAAACATTAAATCCCAAACCTGGAATAAAATGCCGGTCTCGTTATTCAACTGATGAATTGGTTCAGTATAATGCTTTAGGGGAGTTAATCTACTGTCCTTATCCTGTTTGGCCTACAGGGAATGCTAATCCAAAATAATGTAGCATACTATTAACTGCCCTCTACAATGACCCAGCATGCTGCTGTGTTGCACCAATGCTGGAGAAGTTGTGGGTGTACCCTTAGAACAGCATGGGGAAGACAGCTCACCATCATTTTCTCTAAAACAGTTAAGGATGGGCAATACGTTCTGGCCTTGTGAGCAGTGCTCACATCCCAAGAATGAATGAGAAAAACATTCTGGAAGTAAGCTATCTGCCTAGTGAAATAATGTACAGATAAAACTTCATCAAGATCTATAAATTACATTTAGTTCACCTTGTCTTCACATCTTGTATAAATTCAGACATTTCTAATTAATCTTCTATACCTGTTGACTTTTACGTTAAATAATTCCAACATGTTCCTTGCAGTATTTGCTTATAATGCCACATTTTGGTAGCAGTTTAAGGACAGGTAATGGTGGAATTATAATGATACTGCTCCAGTAATCCAAAGGTCCAACATAATGGGGACATGGGTTCAAATCTCACCCAAGACTGTTGGTGACATTTGAATTCAGTGAATAATTTTGGAAATGAAAGCTGCTGTACACAATGGTGATCATGAAGTCACCATCAATTATCATAAAAACTCATCTCGTTTGCTGATCCCTTTTAGGGAAGGAAATCTTTTATCCTTCCATGGTCTGGCCTACATGTGACTCCAGACCCACAGCAATGTGGTTAATTCCTAACTGATCAGGCAAGGTACTCAGTTCTGGGGCAATTGTTGGTGACAGCCACATCTCGTGAAAGAATTTTCCTTTTTTAAATTACTCAGCAGTTCTCTCCTGCAGATTGGAAGAGTGTGGTGCTGAAAAAACACAGCTGGTCAGGCAGCATCTGAGGAGCAGGAGAGTCGACGTTTCAGGCATAAGCCTAATGAAAAGCTTATGCCCAAAATGTTGACTCTCCTGCTCCTTGGATGCTGCTTGACCAGCTGTGCTTTTCCAGCGCCACACTCTTCAACTCTGATCTCTAGCATCTGCAGTCCTCACTTTCTCCTGCAGATTGGTTTGACTACCTAAGCTCTACAAAACACTAGACTCATTTACCTGCAGATTTTCCTGTGGACATAGAACTTCAAAGAATTTACTCTGAGAATGGATGCACTCAAACCTGTTTGCTTCTGTGCTGACATCTGTTGTTTAAGAATAGAAATGTTATTATGGTGCGATTCAGTTTGTGACAAAGTCCTTGCACCATTTTGCTGGATTAGCATGGTACTTCAGCTGCTGATGTACATGGAATAAAAGACATAAAAATATTTGCCTGATGTTTTCTGAACCAAGTGGAAATTGTACCTAGGACATTTTGTTCAAACATCTAGAACTACCCTTAAACTGGTAATTTCCTAAAAAAAAATGATAATTTCGCGAATCAAAATGATGCATCATTTCCTATTGATTTATCTCAGAAAGAGTAAAACTTGCAAATGAGATGTTCTGCTCTGACTCATCTTGTATGCTTCAAAATGAAACTCCAATGTGGCCAATCCATTAATTTCTAAATTTAAAAACTTTTCTCCCCCTCAGTGTTTTCTTAAAGTACAATATCTTTAATTTGCTGAGCTTTCACTTATAATTTGCAGTGTTGGTAATCTTGAGGTTGTCCAACACTGTTGTCACAATAGGAACATGCACCTAATTCTGTTTACCCGGTACCAGGATGATAATAGAATCATAACTATCAGGCAAGATTGAATAGGCTACTGATAGGCATTTTCCCTGAATGAGTCTGCCAGAAACAGAGGACACAATCACAGGATAGAATCCCTCTGGTGCAGAAAGAGGCCATTCTGCCCGTAGAGTCTGCAGCATCCTTACATACCACCCAGACCCATCTCATCCCCATAACCTCACGTGGGGTTTTTACCATGGGCAATCCACCAAACCTGCACATCTTTGGACAGTAACCAGAGCAGCTGGAGGAAAGCCACACAGACAGGGGGTGAATGTGCAAACACCACGCACACAGCAACCCAAGGCTGGAATTGAACTCTGTTCAATTGGTGCAAGGACTATGTCACAAACTGAATCGCACCATAATAACATTTCTATTCTTAAACAACAGATGTCAGCACAGAAGCAAACAGGTTTGAGTGCATCCATTCTCAGAGTAAATTCTTTGAAGTTCTATGTCCACAGGAAAATCTGCAGGTAAATGAGTCTAGTGTTCTGAGGCTCTAAAGCAACAGTGCTAACCACTGTACCACGTGCCACCCATAAAGGACAGGCCAGTTAGTACTCAGATGAACTTTAATTTCTTATTTTTCAAGGGTGGCGAATCTTTGGAATTCACTATCCCGGAGCATCTGGGGACTCTGTCAGCAAGTCTATTTGAGGCAGAGATCAATAGGTTTTTAAACATTAAAGACTTTGAAATTTTAAGGATAGTTTGGGAGTGTTACATTGAAGTCAATGTAACATTTTGAATGACTGAGCAGGCTTGGAGGCTGAATGATTTACTCCTGTTTTTGTTTCCTGTGTTCCGAGGAAAGAGAAAAGAAAAGTTTACGTCCGTCTGAGAGTGCAGCGGACAGCTTGAGCATGCTAACTCTGGTAATCAGATGTTCTAGGTTATCACGCTGATGTAAATATGATGCATGAAATATTAATGATACCAGGAAGAGTCATTTAGATTAATATACTTCCATGTTATATTCCAGGTATATTTAAGCAAGGCTGCACAGCGTTCAAGGTGATCACACCCAACATAGATGAGGAGGCTGCAATGATGGAAGATGTAGGCATGCAAGATGTTCACTACAATGAGGTGAATTACACTGGACATTACCACAACTTTTAATGTTGCACTTTTTAGTTTTTGAATACTTATTGAGCTGCTTGTTTTCATGAAACTTTTATTGTAGAATTGATTTTTTTTTACATAATAGCAATGTTTAGATGCATTCCATTCTATCATAATGTATCAATAAATTCATGCCCCTCTTAGCTGTAATATTTCAGATTAATAATGTTCTGCATTCACATCCAAAGGATCATTAGCCACCACTTCTGCCATCTCCAATGGGATGCCACCACCAGACACACATTCCCTTCCCCTTCCAAGTCAGCCTTCCGAAAGGGCTGCTCTCTCCGGGACACCCTTTCCTCCTTCACTCCCAACAGCCCCTGCCCCCCTTTCCCTGCAACCGCAGAAGGTGTAACACCTGCCCGTTTACTTCCTCCCTCCTAGGTAGCCAAGGGCCCATATGCACCTTGCAGGTGAAGCAGCACACTTCACTCAGTCAAGTCTACTGCATTCGCTGCTCACAATGTGGTCTCCTCTCCTTGGGGGAAATGAGGCGTAGACCTGGGTCACCGCTTTGCTACGTTCTGTTTGCAAAAAAAGACGCTGAGCTTCCAGTTGCCTGCCAGTACAACACACCACATTGTTCCCTGGCCAACATCTCTCGCCTCGGGTTTGATCCAGTGCTCCAGTGAAGCTGAAGACAAACTGGAGGAGTAGCACCTCATTTTCTGCTTGGGGACCCTGTTGCCTTCTGGATTCAATGTTGAGTTCATCAATTTTAGGGCTTAAGGCACTATTTCCCATTGCCTTACCCCAACCCCCACATACCGGGCCTTGTTTACACATGGTCTGCTATTACAGACAGCCACTGTTAGGCACTAATAGTCTCCATTAGCAGCCATTCATTCTCCCAGGCTGACGTTATCCACGCCTTTGTCTCTCCAAATGTTCTGCTCTCTCTTTGAGCTCTATCCCCCCTATTGTTTATTCTTTACCCCCCTCCCCACACTTGTGCATAAAAAACTTTTTGCCGAGCTACCATCAGTTCTGAAGCAGGGTTCCTTGACCAGAAAAGTTAACTCTGATTTCTCTCCATACCTGCCAGACCTGTTGAGTTTTTTTCAGCAATTTCTACTTTTGTTTCTGAACAGCAGATGTGCTGGTGCCCAGAGATATTTTGTGTTTAAAATAGGCTGGATGAGAGAGAAATTAAGCATTGCTAAAAGGAGACCAGAAGTTAAACCTTTTTGTCTTGCACTCATCAGAACCAGGACACAAGAAACCGAGTTGAAGGGAACTGAAAATAAAGAGGCACTATCTCATATAGAATGGGAAGAGGTGCTGATTAGTTGGTCCAGTGTTGGCATAGACATGAGCCAGGTTTTGCTGTCTCCAGGTGCAATGTTTGTACAGATTCCTTTTGTCTGTTTTTCAAGAAGTTCCTGGGTATTTACGTATGTAGCTGCGAGCAAGTGCAACACACTGCAGGGCTAGCTGATGGTCTGAAATGAGTTCCGGTGTAACTTTGAACACAGTCGGACTATTTAATTTCCCATTAGCAGAATCACCTCTAATGGTGGATATACTTTTCTGAGGCTTGTAATCACAGGCTGGCTGAGCACAGTTTGCTGCCCCCTGTGAAGTGTCAGCGGCGTATGTTGTTTGATACAGTCGACCAGTTTTTGAGATGTACTGCGTACCTGCCTGGTATCACACCAGCACTGAAACTGGTTTATCACTTTGCTCTTTGTGTGGTTGGCAAAACAGCTTCGTTGGCTTGACGGCAATATCCTATTCGGGGAGCAAACCACTTGCGAATTAATGTGATAACTGTGTGAGACCACTAGCCTTGCTTGTTGTTCAAATTTCTAAGACTCTCTCAATTTTTGAAAACTCCCTTCTCTTCAGACTTATCCAGTGATATCGTTTGCATTGATCAGTGAGGGAAGAGGAGGCCATGATTTTTAAAGTCACACTCAAAAGATGGCACCTTCTGCAGTGTAGGGCTCCCTCAATACGCTACTGGAATATGCTAATATTGGAGCATTATAATTTCAGTAACTTCGGGCATAATATTCTTTCGGAGTTAAAATGTGTGGCGCTGGAAAAGCACAGGAGGTCAGGCAGCATACAAGGAGCAGGAAATGTTGACTCTCCTGCTCCTCGGATGCTGCCTGACCTGCTGTGCTTTTCCAGCACCATACTTTTTAACTCTGATCTCCAGTCCTCACTTTCTCATATTCTTTCAGCCTCTCTCGTTATCAGTAAATGCAAAATGTCCAATGTAAGCAAATGTCAGAGTGATAAGAATGTACTGAATTTGCAAAGATAGTTATCAACCCTTCTAAAAACACATTGCCCCTGCAAGACATTGTTCACGTCTTATTGAGCACCAACAGTTAATCATTGATAGGAACGTTGCCCACATAACTAATGTTGCCTGCTATAATAGAACTTGCTTCTTACAGGCAGTTAAATTGCAAAGGGCTTGAATTTCTGGTAATTAGTGCCTTTGTCATTGATCCCTCCAGAGTCAGCTCCCGCAGTATTGGACTATTACACAATGAAGCTTTTCCTAGGCCAGGAAAGACTCTAGCCTCTTGAGCCCTATATCAGCAGTGATTGATATGCTGACCTGTCAGCTGCTCAGGAAGGTATGAGGGACACCACATCACTCCCACTTTGCACCTTATTCACCATCTGCTCAGTGAATCACTCCCCAAACTGAATTGCTGATTTCAGCATCAAATAAGGGAGGAGGATGAGATGGGCCATGTTAAGCTATTGAATGTCTCAGAGGTAATTATACCATGAAATCTATAAATACTTGAGGGTGATGTGCAGAATGATTCTTATCAGGATTCTGAGAAGTAGGTGCTGCCAACACTGCATTTTCTGTCTCTTCCAACTGTCTTTGTTCCTATCTGTTTCAGTTCATTGTCAATTATTTAAAAAACAATTTTAATCAATAAAACCCCTTTGGTCATTGGAGTTGGAGGGAAAGGGGCAGACACTTGTAAGAAATAGGGAGTGGAACTGTCACAGAGTTTATGAAAGTGATGAGATGCATGGCCCTGAGTTGAGATTAGATTACTTAGTGTGGAAGCAGGCCCTTCGGCCCAACAAGTCCACACCAACCCTCCAAAGAGCAACCCATCCAGACCCATTGCCCTACATTTACCCCTTCACCTAAAACTATGGGCAATTTAGCATGGCCAATTTACCTAACCTGCATACCTTTGGACTGAGAGAGGAAACCAGAGCACCCGGAGGAAACCCACGCAGACACGGGGAGAATGTGCAAACTCCACACAGACAGTTGCCTCAGGCGGGAATTGAACCCGGGTTTCTGGTGCTGTGAGGCAGCAGTGCTAACCACTGTGCCACCATGCCGTCCCTGTCACTAAAATTGACACTCCACTTAAGTGGCCTTTCTTGGCTCAATCCCTATCTACTCCTCGGTAACCCTTATCTGCTCCTCTGTAACCTCCAGACTTGATCATTCCAATGCGCTGTTGGCCAGCCACCCACTTTATCTTTTGTGTAAACTTGAACTCATCCAGAATTCTACTGCCCATAGCCTAACTTGCTTTCATCTCACACAGAAAGTCCCAATAGGTTTCACAGTTGTGATACCAGTTATAGTTCAACACCAAGTTGCATAAGGAGAAATCCACATCGCTGTGCCACAAAGAGGCAATTCCAAAGAACCATAGAATCCCTACAGTGTGGAAACAGGCCATTTGGCCTAACAAGTCCACACTGATCCTCTGAAGAGTATCCCACCCAGACCCCCATTCTTCTTCTATCTTTATTACTTTACATTTCCCCTAATATACCCAGCCTACACACTCCTGAACACTATGGGCAATTTCCCATGGCCAATCCACCTAACCTGCGCAACTTTGGACTGTGGAAGGAAACCGGAGCACCCGGTGAAAACCCATGCCGACACGGGGAGAATGTGCAAACTCCACACAGATAGTAGCCTGAGGCTAAATTTGCCGAAGTATCTTAAAAGGAGGAAGGAGAAAGGTGACTGGATTTAAAGAGGGGGCATCAGAGCTGTGGGACCTGGTAGTGGTAGACATTGGCACCAATGGTAGTGTGCAAGAGACCAGAACTGGGGCAATGCAGATCACAGAAGGTTTAGAGTCTAAAGGAGATTGGAGAGCTGAGGCCATGTTATGATGACAAAGATGATGATTTAAATTTGATGTGGAGGTGCCAGTGTTGGACTGAAGTGGACAAGATCAAAAGTACACGACACCAGGTTATAGTCCAACCGGTTTATTTGAAATCCCATCACCTGACAAAGGAGCATAGCTCCAAAAACATTTCAAATAAACTATAATTTGGTGTTGTGTGATTTCTGATTTAGATTTGAGGCATTGTCAGACGAGGAGCCAATTAGGGTAGCAATATTGTTCAGTCGAAGGGAGGGAGGGGCACATGCGCTAAACAGGATTTGGGCTTTGTTTCGGAGGCCGGTCAGTTAGTTAGTTCTGAAGGTCAGAAAAGTACTCAAGTGGAGGAAAGTCATCAGAAAAGCAAAAAGGAACTGGGAAAGTGAATATTTTAAAAGGCTCCTCCACACACAAGATGATTTATTGGATTTGTGTGTGGCATTTCTCAGTATTACAGTGTTTTGCAAACCACTAGTAAGTTTACAAAAATACATACTTAGAATCATAGAATCCCTACAGTGTGGAAAGAGGTCATTTGGCCCATTGAGTCTGCACTGAACCTCTGATAAGCATCCCACCCAGACTTGGACTCCTCCCTCCCCTACCACCCTATCCCATAAATCCTCATTTACTGTGACTAATCCACCTGACCTGCACATCCTTGGACGCTACAAGGCAATTTAGCATGGCCAATCCACCTAACCTGCACATCTTTGGTCTAATGGAGGAAACAGAAGCTCGCAGACATAGGGAATCTGTACAAATTCCAAGCCACCAAGAAGGAAATAGTCTATTCATGACATGACTTTATGTTATGTTTGTGTTTGATTGCAGTGTAATAGAAAAATGTGCAAGCTATGTTTGATTTTATTAATTTATTGGACTTGAGTATGATTCTTATTTTTGCTTATCTCTGTTTGTGGTGTTGTAATACACCCACTCATTGTGATATTTATATTTACAATGCAACTTTGTATTAATGCTGGGCTTTTATTGCTAGTAAATCTTTACTTTATTGCATTGCGAGTTTGCTTTGCAGATTTAGATTTTGAGTGTTAACACAAAGTTAGTTGCTGCTGCATTAATTATCTCATTCAATGGTGTTGCCATATGAGCAAATTAATTTGCATAGGGATTTAGAATCAAACAATGCACAAAGAGACCATTCAGTCCACCATGCTTGTGCTGGCTCTTTGAAGGAGCGATTCAATTAGTCCCACTTCCCCTGCTCATTTACTATAGTCTTGTAACCTTTTCCCCCTTTTCATGTGCAATAGGCTTTGCCTTATCCAGCATACACTGGGAATGGGTAATGCCAGTTAGTGGAGAGAACTGTAAAACATGGACGACCTGCTGCTTTCTGGTGTTCACTAGTGTACACCAGTCCCAGTGAATGTTCATAAGCACCTCTCTGATGTGTTGACAATACACTGACCTTAAATGGTTTGCTTCAGAGCAGTGTTATTTAACCGCCACAGACATGGGCTCATAGGAATGTGTTCTGGATATTGATATGCGCATTGGTGTTTGGACGGGGAGTGGGGTGGAGATGCCAGTTGGTTGAGAATTTCAGTTTGAAGGGCCAAAAAAATTGATGCACCTTGTATCCAATTTCCTTTTGAAAGTTACTATTCAGTCTACCCTTTCAGGCAGTGCATTCGAGATCATTAAATTCTCTGCATTAAACAAAATCTCCTCATTTTCCTCTTTGAATCTTTTTGCCTCTTATCTTAAATCCAAGTTTGGCAACCCTTTCTTGGACTTGTATCTTTAGATGAAAAGGTAAGAGTGCTACCCCACTGAGAACAAGTAAATAAGGAAATATTTATTAAATAATGCAATTGCTGAGCTACGAAATACAATGATGACAGCAGATCCAACAATACCTTTTCAAGAGGGACTTGGATAAGACTTGAAAAATCAAATTTGCAGAATTATGGAAATGAACCACAGAGAGCTAGCACGGGCCGAAGAGTTTTTTGTGTCGTTAAACTTGATGACAGGTCATAACAGAGAAATCTGGAGATACTCCTCCGGTCAGGCAACATCCATGGAGAGAGAAACTGGTAACATTTTAGGGTCGATGATCTTTGATCAGAATGGTTCTTGTTTGGAAACTATTGCCTGACTAATTTTGGCATTTAACAGGATGTTCTAATGGAATTATTGGAACAATGTGCTGATGGACTCTGGAAGGCAGAACGCTACGAGTTGATTTCGAACGTGTACAAACTAATAATTCCAGTTTATGAGAAAAGACGTGAATTTGAGGTAAGCCCTTAGTTAAGTTAGAGAAATGTAGTACAAAGAGATTTGCATCTTGAGCAAGTCACGCCAATAACTAGTATAACCAGATTAAACTTATTGTTAGCTTAAATGTGGAGCAGGTACAAAAAAAGTTAATGTGGATGATACAAGGACTAAAGTTCTACTTATCAGGGGAGAATGGACAGTCTATGGTTCTGTTCTTCAGGAAGGGGTAGGTTGAGAAATGGCCTGATGAGGTCTTTGCGTTATGAAGGTAGCTGAAAAGCTATTTCCACCTTTAGGGGAGAACAAAACCAGAAGTTATAAATTGAAGATAATAACTAATAAATGCAGTAGGGAGATTGGGAAAACTTTCTTGACCCTGAGAGGGATGAGAATATAGAATGGTGGAGGTGAGTAGCATAGATCTGTTTAGGGGGAAAATGTATAAACACGATGGTAAATAGATCAGGATGTCCTGATAGGAAGAGATGTAGAGAGCTGGAACACATCTGTGTGAAGCATTAATCATGGTCATGGACTCATTAAAGGTGAAATGGCCTGTTTCTCTACTATAATATCTTCTGTAAATTAATAATGCTTTTCAAACTAGAAGGGTAAAGTGAATATAATATAAAGTGATATTTTTTGCTGAATGTATCTATGGGAGAGGAAACTCAGTCTGATTTGTTTTCTATTTCCTGCCTTCAGAAACTTGCTCATCTGTATGAAACTTTGCATCAAGCTTACAAGAAAATTGCTGAAGTTACTCACACAGGAAAAAGACTACTAGGCACCTACTTTCGGGTAGCCTTTTTTGGGCAGGTATTTATCAGTTTTCTGTTTGACTGTATTTACCTCTTCCTGTATATGGAACCGCAAGTTTTGCTGGAACAATTTGTTCTAAGAAGTTTCATAGTTTTGATTAGTTTTGGATAAAACTTTTAAAAGTGATACTATCATAAGGAAAGAAAAATTGTGTCCCTTTAGATTTAAGATAATTGGGAAAAAATGCCAGCAGAGGGAGAGGGGAGATTTTTCGTGCTAAGTAAGAACTTCAAAAGGGATTTGGAAAATACTTGAAAGAGTTGAAAATTGCAGGACAAAGAGGGACTAAAACAGGGGAGTGGAATTGAAGAACTCTTTCAAAGACCCAGCACAGTGGTTTGACTTGCTGTCTTTTATGTTACAAGATTATACCCATAATCTTTTCTATTGTTCACCCAGCAATTTCAAAATACTCACATCCCAATTTATCTCCAGGTGTTGGTACTTAAAAGTTGGAGGAACATCTGAGTCACACAGTTACAAAATGATACTTGTTTGATTCTCCTGCAATTCAATTGAAAACAAGCAGAAATGAAATCGCGCATGCTTTAAAGGGTGTGGGAGCTAAAAGCAGTTCTTGATTTAAGTTGTAAACACTCTTTTGTTTGAATCTTAATCAACAAGCTCTAATTTAAAACACAGTTAGACTGAAATGTTTTGTTTACAAATAGTTTGCTGGTCATTGGTGTTTATATTATGCTGCAGCATCTCATTAATGCGTTCTTTCCACTCTTTCCCCTTCTTAAAGGCAGCGGTAAGTTGTCCACTAAGGTCCTTCCATATAAGCTGTGAGCACCTAATATTGTCTTAGTGTGATCTTGTTTGTTCGTGTCTGAAATCATCTGCTTTGCAATCATAACTGTCGAGCTAAATGTAGAGGTTAGAAATGCTGTGTTAGGAACACTATCCACTGCCTTGCCTTGTCCATAGTGGTGCATGCAGAGGAGTGGAAAAATTTGGCTGACTGTAATCCACTTTGCATTGTAGTAAATCACTGATCCTCCTTTTTACCAAAACAAAGAATTGTAGAGCATCGAGCCTTAAAACTCACTGAAGCATACTGAAGTTCAATAGCTGTTTTTTTTCCTATCATTAGCTTTGGTGTGTTCTTTAGTTTTGGGGTGATTTCCTGTAGAGTGACTGCTCGGAATAAATATGATTATTATCATTTTGTTCTTTGTTTTTAAAACTTTCATAGCAATACCAGTTTACAGACAATGAGAGAGATACGGCGGTAAATCAATGATGGTGTTGCAAATAATGCAGTAAACCTCACTGCATTAAAGGCACTCTTGATTTGATGTGGGTAGTTTTTGTCAGTCTATCAAGAATGCACATTTTTCATATTTCATGAAATTCTTGTGCATCGCTCATACTCTTAGTGCAATGATAGCTGAATATCTATCTGTACTTCAGACTGGTTTAATTCCATGTACCTTATGTAATATGCCCAACTGTTCCTCCTTCTGTGCGTGCCTTCCCTCGCTGCTATTTGTGATATTTATTTTATGGTGGGTCCTGAAGGTGACCTGAATCTACACAAAACATGAGCTGAGCCACACACATGGACTGCTTTTGAGGGCCAGTGTTACTGAGGTATTGAGAGCATTACAGCCGCTGACAGGTTTGTGTAGTTTGGCAAAAGACTCGCTTATCATTTTGGAGACACAGTACTTTCATCATCCAAGAACCAATCCTTATTAAAGACAGGTGACTGAAAACTCTGACACTGTCCGCTTGTCTGTCCCTGCCACTACTTCTCAGAGGGCAGAATTGCGCCCAACAGCATTACAATTGATCCTCCACTTAATAGCAAAAATGGGAAGAATTAGCCTGGAATTTTCCCACTAAACAAAATCGACCATTTACATTCTGTAGCAAACATTAAAGGGTGACATGGTGTTGACCATCAGTTTGTTGTGTTTTTGTAAAATTCCAAGCCTTTTCTGCATAATTTTAATTAATTTGGTTGCTGAGTCTATTTCGTGAGTTGTGAATAATTCCGTGTGTTGGAACCCCCCTTCTGACCAAGCTGTGCCAGTCTAATGTTCTCAACCTCTACTAACCTGAAAAGCAGGACCAGTTGTTGCTGTGTAAGACGGCACCAAGTTCTCATTTTATTATCACTCCGAAATAAAAATGAGACCTGGATTCTTCTCCCCAAAGAAACTAGAAAAGCGTATCAATTTAAAAAAAACAACATTATTTGGTAATATGGCATTGGCAAGATTGAACATGCGGCTGAGATGACAATCAATATAAATTTACAGCCATTGACTTCATTTCCTTCTTTTAAAAAAAATTCAGAATCACTTGGCCTTAATAGTGCACTTGGGGGAGTTCGGAGAATCTTTTGTTTGCCTTTGTTTGTCGTTTTCAGACTTTTGAGTTGACCTTGTTTCATTGCTTCATGCATCTGCTTGTGAGTGCTTTTCACATGTCAACCTGGCTTACTTCCCTGTCACTTTTAACAGGGGTTCTTTGAGGATGAGGACGGCAAGGAGTACATTTACAAAGAGCCAAAACTGACCCAGTTGTCTGAGATATCGCAGCGACTTCTGAAACTTTACTCAGACAAATTTGGCTCCGAGAATGTGCGGATGATCTACGATGATGGGAAGGTAGGGAGAGCAGCATTTTAAACTGTTTGCTTTTCTGTGAGCACTTTCTTATCTTTTACCTTTTGCAATCTGTTGCTTTCGTGATGCATTTCTCCCCTTCAGCACTGAGTCAGGTTACCTCCCAGAAGTTTCCAAAACTTCAATATATCTGAAAGATTTAGGAGGGTCAAATACTTCAACCAGCATGACTCAATGCTTAAGCTTGAAATATGTGGTAGACAAATAGGTAGACAAACAGAAAACCAGGTAGCATCAGGAAGTGGAGAAGTCAACATTTCGGATGTAACCCTTCTTCAGGGCTGAAGAAGGGTTACACCCGAAACATTGAATTCTCCACCTTCTGATGCTGTGTTCTTCCAGCCTCCTGCTTGTCTACCTTTGATTCCAGCATCTGCAGCCTTTGTCTCTAAGCTGGATTAAAATATGTAGCAGGCTTAAGGTAAGTTTTACTCTAGTGATTAGGCAAATCTAGTCTAGTTGGCAAAAGACTTTACAGAAAAAACTCTGCAATAATAAAAACCTACCACTGCTCTGTCCTTGGTAAGAAGAGTTAACAGGTTAACCTTCCCACATCATCAGAATCTCTTTGCCATGGACTTACATTAACTGCACCTTTCAACCACTGAAAAGGGAAGGACAGCACAGGCATGAGATCTCCACACCTCCTCCAAACCACACACCATCCTGACTCGGAACCAGATTGCTGTCCCTTCACTGTTGATGGGTCAGATTTCTGGAGCTGCTGTCCTAACAGGACGGCGGGTGTACCAACACAACATGGACTGCCGTGGTTTTAGATTCGATTACTTACAGCTTGGAAACAGGCCCTTTGGCCCAACAAGTCCACACCGACCCTCTGAAGAGCAACCTACCCAGACCCATTCCCCTACGTCTAACACTATGGGCAATTTACCATGGCCAATTCACCTAACCTGCACATTTTTGGACTGTGGGAGGAAACCGGAGCACCCGGAGGAAACCCACGCAGACACGGGGAGAATGTGCAAACTCCACACAGTCAGTTGCCTGAGGCAGGAATTGAACCCGGGTCTCCGGTGCTGTGAGGCAGCAGTGCTAACCACTGTGCTGCCCTAAAGAAGACAATTCACCATTTCCTACTTCAGGAGCATTTACAGATAGGCAACAAATGCTGGCCTGGTCAGTGATGCCTGTACCCCAAAAATAAGTAAAAGAAAAGCTCCCTTCACTTGTGATGTGAAGGTGCACTTAGGCTGTACCTGTCAGTCAACAACAACTCGCATTTATATGTCACCATCACTGTAGTAAAATCTCCCAAGGCACTTCACAGGTACAATACTAAATAAAATTTAACACCAAATGGCACAAGATGATATCAAGGCAGGTGAAAAAAAACTTGCTTGAAGAGGTAGTTTTTAAGGAGCATATTCGAGGAGGGGAGAGATGGCTGGATGTTTAATGTATGATCCACATGGCTTCGGCACATGAAGGCACAGTCACCAGTGGTGGATTGGAGGCTTCAGCAGTGGCAGAACCAGAGGACTGTGGAAATCAGAGCCACAGGAATTTGGAGATGATTCCCTCACCAGTTAGAAAATGGCAAATTGCACCATTCTCTGGGTGTTTATTTGGATATAAGAGATATCATGGTGTCACAGATGGTATTACAGCATAGAGCGAGGCTATCTGGCTCATCATATCTGTATTAGCTCTCTAAGCAATTCACTTGGTACCAATCTCCCACCTGCTCCCGATAGCCCAGCATATCTTACTTCCTTTTCGATTACAGCCCCAATTTCCTTTTGAATGCATTTCTTATTTTAACCATTTACTGCATGAATAAAGCTTTATACATCAACCTCAAACTCATCCCAAAGTCCCTTTCTGTCCCCATAGCTCAGTATCAATCCCATACAAACCGGTTTCCTCATTCACTCCTCATGACACAGTATGAATCTAAAACTAATCCCATTGTCCTGCTTTCCCAACACAACCCTGTATCAGTCTTAAATTATTCCCAATGGCCCAATGTCTGCCCATTGAAATGAATCCCACAGCCCCCTCTCATTGCCATACTACATTCACTGTATCAATGTCCAAACTAATCCCACGGTCCTGCTCGCTCCCAAATCTGCTCTTAGCCTCCTTTTCTCTACGGAAATGCAGCCCCAACATTTCCAATCTATCTTTATTCCTGAATTTCCTCAATCTTTCCAACATTCTCATGAATCTTTTCTGAATTGTCCCCAGTTCCTTTATATCTTCCTTCGTGTGCAGAGCTCTTGTTATTTGTAATATAGTGTTCAAAAGTGCTTTACAGTTCATTATACTTCAACAGTGTAGTGACTTTTAATGTAGCCAGGCATGGTCTCCAGCCATTGGATCTTAGAGCAGAAAGTGGCCATTTGACCCATCGTGCCAGTGCTATCTCTTTGGATAGGTTATCCAGTTAATCCTCTTTTTCCTGTTCATTTTCTGTAGCCCACAATATTTTTACTTCGTGTGCTTAGTGTCAGTATATGTCATAGCTCTGTCTGGATTCTTTCACTGTCCTTCTCAATTGTTACTGCAATTTGGCATTTCTTTTCATCTGCAAACTTTGAAATGAGTCCCTCCATCCTCCAATCTGGGTGATTTAATGTGTATGTAGAAAGAACGGTGGTTCCTCCATCGATCATTAGACAGTTGACACAACCTACTTGTCTTTAGCCCAAATAACAGTCATCCACCATGCAAGTGTCAAGTGGGAGAAATGGCTAGTTAGTCTCCTTTTAGAGTAAGGCTGAACCTATTAGGAAGGTTGCATCTCTCAACATAAAAGAGAATTTACATTTGCATTGTGCCAAAGCTGAGGTGCTTTTGTTTATACTTCAGTCTCTGTTTATTACGTTGGGAGAGATATGTTCCTCTGTCAAATTGTTAATTTGCCCTTGACGTAACAGCACAGATTACATATACTCCAATATTTTTTTGAAACAGGTCAATCCAAAAGACTTGGATTCGAAATATGCCTACATCCAAGTGACATACGTGACCCCATATCTTGAGGAGAAGGAATTGCTGGACAGAAAAACAGATTTTGAGAAAAGTCACAATATTCAGCGGTTTGTGTTTGAGATGCCATTCACCATTTCTGGAAAGAAGCAGGGAGGAGTTGAGCAACAGTGCAAGAGGAGAACAATTTTAACAAGTAAGTCTCATCTTTTATTGCTTCGTCGTGCCCTAGAATAAAAACCCTTCCCCAAACTTGTGCTCGCTGACCTAGATTCTGTCGTGCCTCACTTTTTAAAATTCTCATCCTTTATTTCAAATCCCCATATTGACTCCACCTGTCAAATCTCTACAACATCCAACAGTGCTCCAAGCTGACTCGGTACTGCTCCAGTTCTGACTTGCTAATGATCCCCAGTTGTCAACACTGCTCTGTTGTTGACCATACCGTCAGTTGTGGGTCCTAATCTCCACAATCATCACTGACTTGAAGGAATACATGCTGGATCCTTACACACCAGTCTACTTCCCCACATCCAGCACTTTATCACTGTCAGGAGACATCCAATATTCATCTGAAGCAGTAGAGTCTGTTCAGCAGCCGTTCTTGGCTTAGATGAGTTGTCTGGATATTGCTGTTAGCAAGGAGAGTGCTGACAGCACAAGCCTAGTACACACAGAGCTTTGTATGTCTCATTCGTTTGTTGTTAGTTCACACTCAGCCTCTCAGCACTGACATGACCGTTGTGCCTTGGTACTAATTTTAGCCTTGAGGGGATTTCTGGTCACTGTTGAACTGAGGTACCTGAAGCTGTTGACTACCTCCAGAATGAGGTGTCAAGGGTTGTTTGAGGGTGGTTGTACTTCGCAATTATCCGCATTAAATTGAATTTGTAGATGAAGAAAAGTCAAGTTTGACTTGAAACCTTAACCCTGTTCCTCTCTTCACCGTTTCTGCTGATTATTTTAAACACTTACTGGTTTTATTTCAACGTTGCTATTATTTCCCATCCTGATAACCTCCATTTACCTTTCTGAAGCTTTCACTGTTGCCCCTTACCACATCTCCTCAGCAAATTTAAATACACCATTCAAGTTGAACATGAATAAAAGTGAGCCTAAGATGTGCATCTTTTCTAATCCAGTGCAACAGTCTCTTAACCCTGACTCTTGTATCTTAACAATTAGCTAATTTTCTAGTCAGAGTGCTGCCTATTCCTCTGAAGGTATAGATCTGTATTTTTTCTAACTAGTCTTCAATGAGAGAGATCCTTAACAAATCTGTGTTGGCAGCCTTTGATTGATTAGCTCCTGTTGAAAATTGTGTAGATGCTACATTATATACCGAGAGAGTCTATCTGAGGGAAGCAACATTAGATGCAAGAATAAAAACAGGATTTGCTGGATAAGCTCAGCTCAATTTGACCAGGTATTTGCTAAAACACGTTTCCACATTAGATGCAAGAATATTGAGGGAGAATTACGCAATATATTTACAATTTGTTTAATCATGAGGGCAATTATGGTTGACGTTGCCGGTGACACCCACATCTTGTGATTTAATTTTTAAAAACTCGATAAAAGTGTCTTGAAAAACTGATAATAATTGATTGTAAACATTAAGTCGAAAGGAAAATCATGAGAAGAAAAGGGCATGCATTTTTATAGATTTTTGTGACTTCAAGCACTCTTAAAGTACTTTACAGTCGGTGCAGTGTTTTTGAAGTGTAGTCACTGTTGTAATGTAGAAAACAAGGTGATCTATGCACCGAACAATCTTTCTCAATCATGCAATACAGTTGGGTAATTTAAGAGCCTTGCCTGAGTCCAATGTCTGGTATTGCTATGAAGTGCTGTCAAGTTGATGGTCTTAGCTTTATCTAATGCACAGAAACTTCATGTATAAAATGCCATAACGAGTGCTGACATGATTAATTGATGACTCCCTTTAAAAATTCTTAACTCTATATTTTTATAGTTCCATATACTTGAGTATTCATTTAAATTAATCTAATTAGCTTGTGCATGTATGTACTTATCAGTTGTCACTTATTGTCAAAGTTCACTGATTCCATGGAAACTGTTTATTTCTTTATCCCTAAATGTGATTTATGTTTATTTCCTCCTGACTGTTCTCCCAATCCTGGCACACAATGCCATAAAGCTGCTGTCCTATATTGTTTCCTCAGCCTCAGTGCGCTAAATGCAGGGGAGACGGTGGCATAGTGGTAAAGCCAACTTGGAAACCTTAGTTAGTTCTGTGGAAACTTGAGTTCAAATTCCCAGCATGGAATTGAATTTCAATTTAAAGGAACTCTGCAGTTTGAAAGCTAGTTTTGGTTATGGTGGTCGTGAAACTGTCGTCGATTTGTTGTAAATCAAAAAAAGCTCCACCAGGTTCACGAGCCTCTTTCAGGAAAAGAAGTTGGGCATTTGTGTCCGCGCTGGCTGCTGTGACTGTATCTCCACAGCAAAGTGATTGACCCTTAACTGCCCCCTGAATCACCCTTGCAAGTCACTCCTTTCAAGGCCACTAAGGGTTGAGCCACTTATATTGACCTTGTCAGTGATATCCACATCCCAAGAAAGACTTTTTAAAAAATACTTACTTGTTTTATTAAATTCTCCAATTGCCTCTTCTGCTTTAGTGACACCTGCCAACATTTCAACTCCATCTGCACCCTTCAATCCTCTGACCCCGATTTGATCCCTTCACCCCATCACTGGTAATTAAATCTTCTAATTACGCTGACCCAACTCCTGGAATTCCTCCATATTCATCTACATCTCTCTTTCTAAACATAATACTCCTCTCTCACTCATTCTCGATAGTGAAGTTCTCTTGTACCTGCAGTGCAGCCTCACAGCCCCAAGGACCAGGGTTCAGTTCCAGCCTCGGGTGACTGTCTGTGTGGAGTTTGCACGTTCTCCCTGTGCCTGCGTGGGTTTCCTCCCACAGTCCAAAGATGTGCACGTTAGGTGGGTTGGCTATGCTAAATTGCCCATCGTGTCCAGGGAAGTGTAGGTTAGGTGGATCAGCCATGGAGAATGCAGGATTACAGCGATAGGGTAGGGCTGAGAATCTAGGTGAGATGCTCTTGTAGCAAGTTGGTGTGGACTTGTTGGGCCAAATGGCCTGTTTCCACACTGTAGGGATTCAATATTCTATTGTGTGACTTATGATCAGAAAGTAACAAAGAAAACATGACTACTCACCACAGTCACAATTGAAAAGAGGCAAAAGAATTGAGATTAAACAGGCTGCGCCTCTTTTTCTTCCTACGAGACAATGCTGAAGGGCGACGTGATAGAGGTCTTTAAATTATGAAATGGCTTGATAGGGTAGATGTAATGGACTAGGCAAAGATGAGGACTGCAGATGCTGGAAACCAGAGTTTATTCCTGATGAAGGGCTTTTGCCCAAAACATCGATTTTCCTGCTCCTTGGATGCTGCTTGACCTGCTATGCTTTTCCAGCACCACTCTGATCTAGACAAAATGGACACCCTCTCTTTTTTTTTCTCTCCCTCATAAATATTTTAAGACAGTCAAACATGGGGAGTGGTGCTCGGGCTAAGCGGGAAGCCTGTCAGCTTTTGCTGCATGGGCTTGTGTTCGGTAAGGGGTGGAGAGCTCACTGAGGTGTACCAGCCTGACCCAGCCTTCCTTCATTCCTGATGAAGGGCTTTTGCCCGAAATGTCAATTTTCCTGCTCCTCGGATGCTGCCTGACCTGCTGTGCTTTTCCAGCACCACTCTAATCTAGACTCTGATTTCCAGCATCTGCAGTCCTCACTTTTGCCCAACCTCCTTACCATCCTCCACTTCAAATACTGGCTGTAGTCCCAGTAGTGGCTACCACTCTCACCTGGCACTGCTGAGTCTACAGGGCTGTCAGCCAATCAGACTGGCACCACCCCCTCAGGTGGGACAACCTCCCCAAATGGGATGGATTCTTGCTCTGAGCCAGAGAATGCCCCGCTGAGTGTAAAACAGCAACAGAGCATCTGGCTTTCTCCTCAGTGGACTCCCAACAGATATTCAGCCAGGATAGTTGAACTGGAAACCCGCACAGTCCAGCTCATTAGCTTAAATGATGAAAAGGTCAGTCAGAAAAGTAGACTTCAAGTATTTTAATGGAGAAAAGTGAAATTAAGAGGCAGGGAGGGAGTTCTGGAGCTTGGAGGCCCAGGTAACTGGAGGCACAGCACCAGTGTTTAAGCCAAATTAGAGGAGCACAGAGTTGTCAGAGGGATGCGAAGCTGGAGGGGATTACAGAGGTAGGAAGGGACAAGGTGTGTTTGTAAACAAGGATAAGAGCTTTAGAATCAAGTCATTGCTTGATATTATTAATAGAAAAGGCAAGAGCATTGTTCACCTCCGATTCAAAGGGACTAGAGTATAAAATTGGGAGGTTTTGTTAGTGCATTAGTCAGACCACTGCTGCAATACTATGAGCAGTTTTGGTTCACTTCTCTAAGGATAGATTTACTGGCATTGGAAGCAGTGCAGAGAAGGTTCACTAGGCTGCTCCCTGCTATGGAAGCACTGTCTTATCAGGCAAGTTTGAGTAAGAAAGGTAGTTTCCCCTTGTGGGAGAGTCTGGGACCAGCCGGCATAAGAGAGAGATGAGGAGTAATTTCTTCTCTCAGAGGTTAGTGAATCTGTGGAATTCCTTACCACAGAGAGCCATAGAGGTTGGGTTATTAAGTCTGATGTGGACAGAGTTTCAATCTGTGAAGCAGTCAGAGTTATGGGGAAAAGGCAGGAAAGTGGATTTGAGGATTATCAGATCAACTATGACCTTATGGAATAGCAGAGTAGACTCAATGAGCTGAATGGCCATTAGTTGGTGAACTAATGTAGGTCAGCAAATAGGTTAGCTAGCGTGTTGTTAGCCAAGACCTGGGTATTAGCGTTTTGGATGACCTGACCTCCAGTCTGGAGCATAGAGTATGAGAATCCAGCCTTGAGTGCAATAATCAAAGTCTTGCAGTTCAGAAGAGGGTATAAAGCAGAAACCAACTTTAAGGAGGCAGTGAAGTTGTATATTTTAATCACAATATGTAGGTATCCAGTTGGAATTAAGTTACTGAGCTGTTTCATTTGGACTCGATTGAATTAGATTAAAGGACAGAAAATATTCAGTCTTTGACTCACTTTTTTCTCAGACCTTACTGTTCCATTTGTTGCTGATCCATAGATAATCAGTTGGTGGAACCAGTTTTATGATGTGGAGGCTATTGTCTGAATTAACAGTTCACAGAGCAAGGTCACAAAAGTACCATAAAACACAAAGGCTTTGAATGCTGAATTGCTGTGGGAATAATTCATATCTGATATACAGCACCTTCTAAAGTTCAGCTAATAGCTCCTGCATTTCAGAGTTTATTTCTCAAATTTTTGTTTTCAGCGCAAAGGACCACACCCAGAAGGGAAGCCTCAGTCCATCAGAACTGAATAATGCCCTTGTGTGTGCTTTCATGTGGTATTGTCCAGAGCTCAATTAGCTTTAATTGACTTCATGGGGTGGGTCATTTCTTATTAGTCTTCAAGGTGAAGCTGACCATGTCTGTCTCCTGGGGTGTTGGGTAAGTTTCTGTTGGGTTTGAAGGGTCCTGCTAAAACCAATCAACACTCAGAAGGTCAAAAATCATACAACATCGGGTTATAGTCCAATAGGTTGGACTATAATCCAGTGAGATGAGATTTTTGACTTTGTCCGCCCCAGCACCTCCACATCGACATTGAGAAGGTTCGACTAAAATTCAGACAGGGCACTGCAAGCAGGGATTTGGATTTTGGGTGAATTGCTGGCTTGGGTTTTTTTTCCTCAGCCTCTGAGGTGTGCTTTCCTTCAAAGGAAGCCACATTTAGTGGAGCAATTCTGGACGAGCTACTCCTGAACTTGAAGTTGATACAAATGCTTCCAAGGGAAGCCTTTAGACCTTCCTGATAGCACTTCCTTTGACCGCCATGAGAATGCATCCAAACCTGAGCTCTCCTTTGACAATTTGCTTTGGTTAAATGAGTGTCAGGCATTCCAAATCTTTGATCATTTCAACCCAGTTGTGACTTCCTCAATATGGAGTTTAGAAGAATGAGGAGAATTGCATAAAAACTTTTAAAACTCTAACAGGACTCGACAAGATAAGATGTTCTTGATGTTGGTGAGTCCAGAACCAGGGGTCATAGTTTAAGGATAAAAGAAAACCTTTCAGGACTGAGATGATGAGAGAGTGGTGAGCCTGTGGAATTCACGACCACAGAAAATGGTTAAGGGCAAAACATTGTGTTTTCAAGAAGACAGTAGATATAGCTGTTGTAACTGAAGAGATCTGAGGAAATGGGGAGAGAGCAGGTTTAGGGTGTTGAGGTTGATCAGCCTTGATCATACTGAATGACAGAGTGGACTTGAGGAGTCGAATGACTTACTCCTGCTCCTATCTTCTGTATTTCAATGCATTTGTCAGCACACATTCTTTGAGCAGAGTTGATCCCTAGGTTTGATGCTATTGGTAGAGTAGGGCCATGAGGTTACAAATGGTGGCTGAATACAATTCTGCTGCTGATAATGGCTCACAGTGCTTCATGAAGGCCCAGTCTCGAATTGCTAGGTCTGTTTGAAATCTAACCCGTTCAGCATGCTGGTGGTGCTACACAGTATGGTGGAAGATATCCTCAATGTGTAGGCGGGACTTTGCCTCCACACCGACTGTGTGGTGGTCAGCCCGAGTGACACTGTCAGGGACAGATGCATCTATAACAGATAGATGGGGAAGGTAAGGTCGATGTTCCCTGTTGTTGGTTACTTGACCACTTGCTGCAGGCCCATTTGAGCAGCAGTGTCCTTTAGGACTCGACCAGCTTGTTCAATAGTTACTTACTGGGTAACTTTTAGTGATTGACAGAGTACCTTCTGTGCCCTTGCTATTCTCTGTGTTCCTTCCAAGTAGTGATCCGCATGAAAATAACTGATTCATCAGCCAGGGGGACTAGTAGGTAGTAATCAGCAGAGGGTTTACTTGTCCATGTTTGATCTCAAGACATGGGACTTCATGAGATTCAGAGTCAATGTTGAAGATTCCCATAGCAGGTCACTGCCAACTACATACCACTATGCTGCCAGCTCTGGCATGGTAATCATTATAGAATCCCTACAGTGTGGAAGCAGGCCATTTAGCCTATCAAGTCTGCACCCAGCCTCTACAGAACATCCCACCCAGATGACCCCACTATCTACCCTGTCCCCATAACCCTACATTTCCCACGCCCAATCCACCTAGGCTGCGCATCCCTGGATACTACAGGGCAAATTAGTGTGGCCAGTCCACCCAAAATGCACATCTTTGAACTGTGGGAGGAAACCAGAGCACCGATAGGAAACCCACACAGATGCAGGTAGAATGTGTAGATACCACACAGTCACCCAAGGGTAGAATCGAATCCGCATCCCTGGTGCTGTGAGGCAGCAGTGCTAGCCACTGAGCCATCATGCCGGGCCCTTTTCTCTCAGGTATGATACCATGTGAATGACTGTCAGGCTGTTGCTTGACTAGTCAGTGGAACATCTCTAACAATTTTGGCACAAGCCCCTAGGTGTAATAATGAGGACTTTACTGGATTGGCCCGACTGTGTGCTACTGTTATTTCTGGGGCTTTGATGATACTCTGAGGCCCACCTGGTTTCTTTCATTCTTTCCGACTTTGTAGCAGTTAGATACAAGAGAGCGGCTTACTTGTCCATTTCAAAGGGCAGCGATGAATCAACCACTTTGCTGTGAGTCTGGAGTCACATTTAGGCCAGACTGGGTAAGGACAGATGATTTCAATCCCTAAAGGACATTATTGAACCAGATAGGATTTTATTGGGCTAATGGTAATTCCAGACTTGTATTGTTTGATCTCCAGTTTCACCACCAACCGATGGGAATCAAACCAGTTCATTAGCCTGGGTTTCTGGATTTCTAGTCCAGTGACAATATTGCTACTCCACTGTCTGCTCCCTTATGTGGTTCATTGTTAAATTTTGCTTTACAAATCTCCTTGAGACATTTAATTACATTTGAAGTTCTCATATGGAGGTGGTTGTTTTTTTCTTGTACTGCATGTTAATTTGGGATGGCTGAAGTAGCATTGCTAGTAACTTTCTTACACTAGTCTGTCTGTGTACCTTACCATCAGGAGAGCAGGTGACTACGTAGCCTGAAATTATAGTGCATATCCTGAGCATTCAGAATAAACTTACCTGTCGATAATTTTTCCCCAATTCTGTCACTGTATTGACCGTTCACTGGGATTGTGGTTGGTCTGTGACTTAATTGCGTAAAACCTCTGGTCTCTCTGCCTGACCCTCAGAGGCCCTTAAAACCAAACTGTTTGAGCATGTGTTCAGTCACCTCTCCTAATATCTCTTCCCATTCTGGAATAATTTGCAATATTTGGAATGCTAGATATGTGAATGGCATCTGTGTTGAAGATAGCCTGCAGAAAGTAATTAGCTGCATTTGTGTGTCCACCTGGGAATATCTTTCATTCACAAGTTAGTGAAGTAATATGTCGCTCATAAATGATTTTGCAATGTCACTGTTTGATAGAATGTTTCTGATGGAAATTATGTTCTCTCTTCATTAGCTACTCACTACTTTCCCTACGTGAAAAAGCGCATCCCTGTCATGTACCAGCAGCATGTGGATATGAATCCCATTGAAGTGGCAATTGATGAAATGGGTAATAAAGTGACCGAGCTACAAATATTATGCTCCTCCTCAGATGTGGATATGATTAAGTTGCAACTGAAACTCCAAGGCAGTGTCATCGTGCAGGTGACTATCCTTTCTTGTATATAAATATAGAATGGAATTAAAGATCCCACTTTGGGTGCAGTTGAAAATTTGTGCACAAAATTTGCTTCAATTTCACTGGTTAGTTACTGAACCACCTTAACTGGTTTAGTCAGTTTCCTGGGTGGCATGGTGGCTCAGTGGGTAGCACTGCTGCCTCCCAGTGCCAGGAACTGGGTTCGATTCCAACCTTGGGTGACTGTCTGTGTGGAGTTCGCACATTCTCCCCATGTCTGCATGGGTTTCCTCTGGGTGCTCCGATTTCCTCCCACTATCCAAAGATGTGCAGGTCAGGTGAATTGGCCATACTAAATTGCCGATAGTGTTCGGGGATGTGTAGGTTAGGTGCATTAGTCAGAGATAAATATGGAGTTATAGGTTAGGGGAGTGGGTCTGGGTGGGCTCCTCTTCAGAAAGTCGGTGTGGAATTGTTGGGCCAAATGGCATGTTTCCGCACTGTAGGGAATCTATTCTTAAAAAAAACTTGCATGTTCACCTGGGAAATTGATTGCGGTTTGAAGAGCCACCCTAAAAGCATTGCAATTGGTGGAAACTCATAATTTAGACAAAGGAACTGATGCCAATTTTGTGGGTGATGTCTGATAAGACAAATTGAACCATTGGAAAACATGAACATGAGCAATTTTGGCTCAAACTCTCTTCTGTATGTAACTCCCCCATTCCTTGGGTTGTTTTAGCTTATAGTGCAATCAGGGTGAATTCCGAGCAAACTAATTAATTCCAGTAAGTGGGGAATGAACAAGAATATATTTGGGATTTACAGGCTGAGTGTGATGTATCTACTAGCCTAGACTTCCAGCCATTCAATTATTCATCATAAAGCCTAGAGAATAATGTCTTTGTGAGCATTATATAGGGATGGATGTAGAGAGAAGAAAGAACCATATCCGGTGTGGAAGTAATAAAGAGTTCGGACAGTGAGACAGAGAGATGAGTGTTAACAGCAAGAGTAAGGGTGTTATGCACATTGAATCAGGAACAGGGGTAGGCCATTCAGCCCCTTGAGCTTGCTTGACCATTCAATAAGATCATGGCTAATCTGATCATAGCTACAACTCCACACTCTGACCTGTCCCCTAATAACCTGAGATTCTTGACTAACAGATGAGTCCATATACATCTGCCTTAAAAATATTCAATGACTC
Organism: Chiloscyllium plagiosum; assembly: GCF_004010195.1. Classification (NCBI taxonomy): domain Eukaryota; kingdom Metazoa; phylum Chordata; class Chondrichthyes; order Orectolobiformes; family Hemiscylliidae; genus Chiloscyllium; species Chiloscyllium plagiosum. Next base: position 17,640,630 of record NC_057715.1, read on the forward strand.
TTTGTCCACCATTCTCTAAGTAAAAGAGTTCCACAGACACACAGTCCTTTTGAGAGAAGAAATGTTTGTTCACCTCCATCATCAGGTCAACCTTTATTCTTTAACTCTGTCCCCTAGTTCCAGTCCCTCTGACCTGACATGTCCCTATAATGTTTTAGTTTTTCGGTAACTGCCTGTGTATGGCAGCAAATAAGTATCTGTCTGTTATCAGTAATGTTAGCAGTACAGTCATGAATTCTCCATAACATGTTTTGAAATGAAGTGACAATTTTAAGAATATATTTTAAAGACGTATGAACTATAATTGGAATAGAGACGACATATATACAAGGGGTGAAACAACTCTTTTTTAATACGTATTTATGTGGGTCTCTATGTAATGTCGTTGATGGCACACATGCCCTGAGACATAACGTTCCTGATTCATGGAAACTGCTGCTGATGTGGTCAGTGGTCACTGAGCCAGCAGTAGTCTTAGCAACAAACTGGATGGGCAGTGAATTTGGTGTCGGGTGGGAGGACTTAGAGAATGGGGGAGTGGGACTGTTTGGACTGGAGTACCAGGATGGACTGCATGGGCCAAATGGCCGCCTCCTGTGATGTAATGACTCTACTGCTCCAAGTTCGACCCCAGGACTTGAGCACAAAAATCAGAGCAGTGATGAGGGAGTGCGCCACTAAGCGTCGTTTTAAATGAGCTGCTAAGCCAAAGCCCGATCTACCCCTTTGGGAACATGTAAAAGATTAGTACTTTGTTCTCCATGGTGTCCTGGTCAATGTCTGTTCCTCAGTCAATATCACAAGAGCACATCACCTAGTTATTATCGCATTGCTGTGGGAGCTTATCGTGTGCAGATTGACTGCTGCGTTTCCTGCTTTATGACAGAGGCCACATGTGGCTACTTCAAGATGTCTGCTGTTCATGGAAGGTACTGTATAAATACACGTCTATTTTTATTTAGGTAGATCTAGGCCAGACGTAGGTGCAAATATTTAGTGTGGTAGTGAGAAATGTGTGTATATATATATATATTAGATATGTATATAATCTATATATCAAGAAATCATTATGTATGAATGGTAAGAAGCTGTGCTAACCATCTGTGACGAGTTTCAGATAAGAAATAGCACAGGCTTTGCTCCAGTTATTGCTGTCACACAATAATGAACATAGTGTTTGTTTACTTATTCCTGTAGGTCAATGCTGGGCCATTAGCGTATGCCCGGGCATTCCTAGAAGAGGCCAATGTGAAAAAGTATCCAGACAACAAAGTGAAACAACTGAAGGAAGTGTTCAGGTAGTCCCAGTGTTTGAGTTGTTATATTACAGAAGGGGATAAGTTAATTGGATCCCAATCACTCTTGGGATTGAAGAGAACAAGAACTAGGAGTCGAAATGGACTGTCCAGTTCCTCCACCCTGTAAAACAATCAGAACAAATCTTCACCTCAACTCCACTTTCCTGCCCCCTTCCATGATTGGCCCAGAGCTTGTCTATTTCAGGCTGAAATAAACCCATGTCGGAGCATCCACAACCTCCCTCGGCTCGAGAATTCCAAAGAGTCGCAACTATCTGAGTGAAGCAATTTCTCCTCATCTCAAACCAGTATGATGTCCCCTTATTCTGAAACTCAGTGCTTGTGTTCCAGATTGTGCAAATGTCAGGTTGGCTTTTACTGTGCCCTTATCAGCTGTGTTTACAGAACCCATGTGCTCATCCTCATAGTCCAAGGGATGGGCAGGAGCCAAAACCAGCTACACCCTCACCATATTCAAAGAATGTCGGTGGTGGGCAGGTTGTTGGAGGGAATCCTGAGGGGCAGGATGCACATGTATTTGGAAAGGCAAAGACTGATTAGGCATAGTCAACATGGCTTTGTGCTTGGGAAATCATGTCTCACAAACTTGATTGAGTTTTTTGAAGAAGTAACAAAGAGGATTGATGAGATAGATGTGATCTATATGGACTTCAGTAAAGCGTTCAACAAGGTTCCCCATGGGAGACTGGTTCGCAAGGTTAGATCTCACAGAATAAAGGGAGAACTAGCCATTTGGATACAGAACTGGCTCAAAGGTAGAAGACAGAGGGTGCTGGTGGAGGGTAGTTTTTCAGACTGGAGGCCTGTGACCAGTGGAATGCCACAAGGATCATTGCTGGGCCCTCTACTTTTTGTCATTTACATAAATGATTTGGATGTGAGCATAAGAGGTATAGTTAGTAAGTTTGCAGATTACACCAAAATTAGAGGTGTAGTAGAAGGCGTTGGTATGCTTTCTTTTATTCGTCAGAGTAATGAGTACAGGAGTTGGGAGGTCATGTTGCGGCTGTATAGGACATTGGTTCAGCCACTGTTGAAATATTGTGTGCAATTCTGATCTCCTTCCTATTGAAAAGACGTTGTGAAACAAGGATGTTGCCAGGGTTGGAGGATTTGAACTGTAGGGAGAGGCTGAACAGGCTGGGGCTGTTTTCCCTGGATGAAAGGGTTCAGAAAAGATTTACAAGGATGTTGCCGGGTTTGGAGGATTTGAACTGTAGGGAGAGGCTGAACAGGCTGGGGCTGTTTTCCCTGGAGCGTCGGAGGCTGAGGGGTGACCTTATAGAGGTTTAGAAAACTGAGGGACATAGATAGGATAAATAGACAAAGTCTTTTCCCTGGGGTAGGGGAGTTCTGAACTAGAGGGCATAGGTTTAGGGTGAGAGGGGTAAGATATAAAAGATTCCTAAGGGCCAACCTTTTCACGCAGAGGGTGGTATGTGTATGGAATGAGTTGCCAGAGGAAGTGGTGGAGGCTGGTACAATTGCAACATTTAAAAGGCATCTGGATGGGTATATGAATAGGAAGGGTTCAGAGGGATATGGGCTGGATGCTGGCAGGTGGGAGTAAATTGGGTTGGGATATCTGGTCAGCATGGACGGGTTGGACCAAAGGGTCTCTTTCTGTGCTGTACATCTCTATGATTCTAAATGCATCAAGGTCAATAATGTGCATCATCGATCTTAATGACCTGAACAATACACAGCCGGTGCCAATGTAGAGCTAGTGGGGACTGTTTGGAAGAAGTCACCAGGCTGGTTTTAAATGCCTCAGAGTAAAGGAAGGAGGGGACAGTTTATTCAGGGGTATTAGCGGCACCCAATACCCTGAATTCTGTCAATTCAGCACCGCCCAATTGACAGAAGCCCTGCTTTTCTTCCTCTGTCACCATCCCCTGCTCTAGGATTCCTTCCCATCCTAAAACCTTGGATATATTTTCCCAGGGATGCCATGATGTTCCTTGCTTCACTTGCTGAGGTACCACCAGTGCCCGCAACTGAGCTCTGACATGGCTGGGAGTAATGGAGCTGCTGCCCAATCAAATTTGACCCAAGTTAAGAGTGGAGGTCCCACCTACAATGTGTTATGGCTCACAGGTTCTGCTTGCAAGGAGCAATTCAGCCTCCAGCCCTCCATGTCAAGCCTTCATAATCGTGTATGTATCAATGAGATCACCTCTTGTTCTTCCATTCCAGAGAGCATAAGATCCATTCATTTAGCCCCTCATCAGAGGGCAACCATCATCCCAGGAATCAACCTATTGAACTTTCATTATATTGCTTTTGATATATGCATATCCTAGCTATGCAAGCTAGACGTGTTCCCAGTACTCCTAGTGGAATCTCACCAAAGCCCATTTAGCAGTTGCATAGCTTTCCTATCCATGTACTTCATCCCCCTTGTGATAAGGGTGAGAGTCATTTTACCTTAACGTCAAATCATCTGCACATTGACAGGTTGCTTTCTGTGTTCCCAGGCAATTTGTTGAGGCTTGTGGGCAAGCCTTGATTGTAAATGAGCGTTTGATCAAAGAAGATCAGGTTGAATATCAAGAGGAAATGAAGGCAAACTATAGAGAAATGGTTCGGGAACTCTCTGACATCATGCATGAACAGGTAAGATTGGCGCAGAGCAAAACCTACCTCAGAGGATTAATTTTTTGCATTGTCTCGAGGAAATAATTAAAGGGCAATGTTGTTTTAAAATTTAAATCCAAATAACCATATGTTAAGTACTTGATTGTAAGAGGAGGTTAACATACTGGGTTCTGTTATAAATTAGAGTGTACAACGCTACTAAGATCAAAAGCAAGGCAGTTTCATTACCCATTCATTCAGCTTCTACATACAATTAGAATCATTGCCTCATCTTGTAAATCTCTCAGCACTGAAGAAAGTCCTCCAGGCCATCGTGTCTGTGCGAGCATTTTGTAAGAACTGTCTGGTTGGTCTCAAACTCTTCTTTTTTCACCAGAACCATGCAAATTTCTCCTTTGTATTAAGAAGAAACACAGCTCGTGATACTGGGAGAAGTTATCAGTGGCAGTTGACATACCCTTCTATTTTCTGGCAAGGAAGACTCTCTACCTTCTAATAGTCAGATCATCAGTTATCCAAGTAAAGTCAGACAATGTCCAGTATGTAGGATTAGTATGTCTGTGGCCAAAGCCCTGATACTGGGTGCCATCTTGGCTCTCACTTAAAAAGATTAATTTTCTGTCACATTTATTTGCTTCAGCCAAACCTTCTTGTTTCATTAGAGATTCACATTAACCTGCTTTCTCTTTGTGTTCTTTCCTTCTGAACACAAGAGCCTGAACACATCCGTGTGGATAATGGGAAATTCTGGGGCTTGTCATAAATCTGGTCAAGTGGGCATTGCAGATTAGTTGCCATCTCACAAATTGTTTCATAATTTTTTGTGTGGAAGAGAATGAATGACTATGTAATTTTAATATCAAGGTTAGTATCATATCATGTGTATGTACGATGACTCCAAACTGAACTGCTTCCTTGGAGGAAAAAAATATTTGCTTTATCCTTCTGCTTCAGTGCAGGAAAAGTTACTGAAAGTCAAAGGAACAGAAAAAGAGCAAACAAAAGCAACCCACATATTCTAAATTTAATGATCAGTGATCCTGTTCCCAAAGGTCATCAAGACATGCATCAGTCAGTTCTGTAGTGCCTGAAAAACAAAGACAATTTGACTCTCCAGTTCCATACTTGTAAATACTCAGTTTCTGCTGAGAATAGCTTAGTGTCATTAATTTCACATTTGATTCTTTGTGTGGTTAGTCAGTTTTGTTTTCCAGTTTGTACATTGTATGAGGATCATTGAAGCTGGATAGTTAGTTTCTTCTTTAAGTGTTAAGGCATATGGAATTCAGCGGTGTGTTTGCACAGTAATACCTGAAATTGAATTCTTTATATACCTAACAGAGTACGTGCATAGCAGTTGCAAGAATTGACAAGATTGATTTGTAAAATAAATGAACTGTATAAATGTCAGCATAAAATACGGTGAAGGTGTCTACATTGCACTAGAGTGAAATGATACCAGGCACTGTTTTATTTTAAAAGGCGACCTTTAGTGTTTTAGACTTTGGTATTTTAGACTTTGGTGTATATCTCCAATATGGCAAGAGTTTATAACCTAACATGACACTGACACTTTTCAGGGGGTCCCTTCAGTTTAGGGAAGGAAATTCCAGGTTTTTAAGGCCAAGGTACTTGAAATCACTGATGGAGTGATTAAGATGGGATCAGAGTTTTTGATGAGCTTGTGTTTAGAGGGTACAAGAAGATGGAAGACATGCCAGGCGAGCATTTGGAATAGGCTCAAGGTGTTGAATAGTGGTCACCAAGGCAATATATTCCAGGTTCTCCATCACAAAACCCTAGGAGATTTCCTCCAATGAGTCACTACAATGACATTCTGAGCACTCGCTTTTCATCTAATAATTTTCTTTTGTAAGTTTGGATAATTTCCTTTAAATGCAGGCCCGCTGTGCATGTTTTCTGTGTGCTCCCTAAGATGGTAGTAATTTGAAGGAGTCGGCCTGTATGTGACCTGTGCAGGACCTGTGGGTTGCTGCATGACCATACAGCTCAGAGCGAAGATTGCTACACCCCATTTCCTTTTCAGCATATTTACATTTTTTTGTTGCTGGGAGTAGCAGCAACAAAAATTCAGCACATAGTTTGTGACTTCACCACACATGATGGAAGAACATTACACTCTCAGCTTCTTGACAGCTATAGAATCTTGGCATCTTCCACATCTCATGCTGGGACTTGTATTGTTTGAGAATGCTAAGGTAGCAAGAGAGGGGCTAGTTTAGTGTCTATTTGTGTTTCATTTCTCAATGAAAATGCAATGTAAGCTTCTTTAGTCCCAGTACGTGGAGAAAGAGACAGGCCTAAGATTTTGACCAAGGTTGTTAAACAACAGAACCAATAGAGTCATACAGCACAGAAACAGTCCCTTCAGCCCAACTTATCTGTGCTGACCAAGTTTTCCAAACGTAAACCAGTTCCAGTTGCCTGCATTTGGCCCATATCCCTTCAAATCTTTCCTGTCCTGTCCAAAATTCTTTTAAATATTGTAACTGTATCTGCATCTACCACTTCTTCTGGCAGTTCATTCCACTTTCTTCCTCATAGAATCCCTACAGTGTAGGAGCAAGTCATTCGGTCCATTGAATCCACACTATCCCTTTGAAGAGCATCCCACCCTATCCCTGTACCCATGCATTTCCCATGGTTAATCCACCTACCTTGTATATCCCTGGGCACTATGGACAATTTCAACAAAGTGTGGCACTGGAAACAGCACAGCAGGTCAGGCAGCATCTGATGAGCAGGACCATTGTCGTTTCGGGCATGAAGTAATGCTCCATGGATGCTGCCTGACCTGCTGTGCTTTTCCAGCGCTACACTTTATCGACTCTGACTGTCTAGCATCTGCAGTCCTCACTATCTCCTGCTGTGGGCAATTTAGCATGACCAATCCACCTAACCTGCACATCTTTGGACCGGAGCACCCAGAGGGGAAACACGCAGACACGGGGGAGAATGTACAAACTCCACACAAACAGTCACCCAAGGGTGGGATCGAGCCTGGGTCCCTGGTGCTGTCAGGCAGCAGTGCTAACTACTATGAACGGTTTGAGTTATAAAAATAGGCTGGCTGGGCTGGGACTTTTCTCACTGGAGTGCAGGAGTTTGAGAAGTGACCTTATAGAGGTTTGTAAAATTATGAGGGACATGGATAAGGTGAATAACAGGATCTTGCCCCTAGAGTAGGAGAGTTCAAACCAAGTGGGCATATTTTTAAGGTGAGAGGAGAAAATTTTAAAAAGGACAAGAGGGGCAACTTTTTTTACACAGAGAGTGGTTCGCATGTGGAATGGACTGGCAGAGGGAGTGGTAGATGTGGGTACAGTTTGAAAGTTATGGAGGGATATGGGCCAAAGGCAGGCAGGTGGCACTAGTTTAGGTTGGGAACATAATCGACGTGGACAATTTGGACCAAAGGGTCTGTTTCGATATTGTATGGATCTATGACTATGACAGCAGATTGTTTCCACAGACTGCATTGTCCATATTTTTAATGATATTGACAGAGGGTTAAACTCTGGGAGAAAGTGAGGACTGCAGCTGCCGGAGATCAAAGTCGAGTGTTGTGTTGGAAAAGCACAGCGGTCAGGCAGCATTCAAGGAACAGGAGAATCAACATTTCGGGCAAGAGCCCTTCGTCAGGAATGAGGCTTGTGGGCCGGGGGAGCTGAGTGATAAATGGTGGGGGGCTGGTGGGGGAGAAGGTAGCTGAGAGTGCGTAGATGAAGGTGCCGAGTGAAGGTGATTTTCAGCAGGGATAACTCCTTGCCGTTCTTCACAATGACATTGTGGCGTGAAATGTTTTGCATCCACCAAGCTGGCACTCAATCCTGAATTTAGAATCTTGTGTATCAAACAGCATCTCTGACAGTGCAATCCTCCCTGGGTGCTACACTCGATTGACAACTTTGACTTTTATGCTCAAACCCAGAAGTGGATTTAAAGTCAGGAACTCGTGACTCAGATGTTGATATGCTGCCAACTGAGCAGCAGCTGACTTTGAATCTGATTCTCAGCCCTTTAAAATGCTCTGTTAAAAGAGACTGTGTCAAGTACAGAATGGTACTGAACTTGCAATCTACAAGAGAAAGCACTTGGGACTGCAGGGGAGTCTCTCTCTTTCTCATCAACATTACAATAACTGCTGGCTAGAACCCAGGGCAGCAAGTTCACACCCTATCTTGTGAATTTGCAAATTCTGATTTTCTCCCTTTTGCTGGCACTTAACAACAAATTTCCTGACAACATGAATGAGGGCAGCATTTTATATTTAAAGTATCTCTCCATCACCCTTTTCTGTTGGCCTTTGAAGTATTTACAGCATGGAAACAGGCCATTCAGCCCCACTGGTCTGTCCATGTTGGTGTTCACGTTTTTGTCAGCACTTTCACCAAACCTTTTCAACAGAGCCTTCAATTCCCTTTTCCCTCGTTTGCTTCATTTTCTCATGTTCTTTATCCTCTCATCCCAGGAATTAAACTCATTAATCTTTGTTATGTTCCTTCTAAGATATAAATATTTTTCATTGGGTAAGGAGACAAAATTGTATATAATATTCCATTTGTGGTCTCACCAATGCCCTGTCCATTTACAGAAAAGCTTCTTTCACATTGTTCAGCAACAACCTAGTGATAAAGGCTAACGTACTATTTGCTTTCCCAATTGGCTGCTGTACCTGCATTTTAATTTAATTATGATTGCTATACAAAGATCCTCCTGCATTATAAAATTTATATAAAGCATGTCAAGGATCCATGCAATAAACTCAGCTATTTACAATCTGTATTCATTAGTAAGAGGATGGATCAGTTGTGATGTGACCAAGTTTACTGATGATGTAAAGTTAGGTGAAGATGTAAGCTGAGAGGAGATACAAAGAGGTTACGAAGAGATAATTTCATAGTGAATGGAGTAAAATCAAAATGCTGGAGAAACGTAACAAGTCTGGCAGTATCTGTGAAGGGAGAAACCGAGTTAACTTTTGAGTCCAATGCAAGACGACTTTGGAATTGAATTCTGATGAGACTTACATTGTTAACTTTTTTCATAGATGCTGCTCGACCTATTGAGCTTCTCCTATATTTTGTTCTTACTTGCAATCTCTAGTATCCTGTGCAGTACTGTGCTTTTAAATAAGTGGGCAAGTGACTGATAGGCAATAACCTGGAGAAATGTGAAACTGTCTATTTTGGTAACAAATACAGAAAAGCAGAGTACACTCTTTGTATTCTTTCTGTAGAATAGGCACAAAACATTTGCTTAACATCTGAATTTCCTCATTTCCCTTATACTTTTTGATGTCTTTGCCTGTCTCAGGAACCGCATTTAGTTTTGCTAATCCTTTTTACATAATTAACCTTTTTACATAATTATGCAAATTGTCATAATTTTTTTAGTTTCTTGTTTACTCTCCCATTCTACTCTATTCCCCCTTATCAGTTTCTTGGCCCTACTTTGGTCGGTCTGATTTGATGATCGTAACAACTTATGTGTTTTTTATTTAGGTATAATTAAGCAAATTGCCAGTTTCAACTTTGTCTTTGTCAACATGCCTCGACTCTGCACCTTTCCATAGGCCGTGAAGGTAGATGACTGTGAACATTCTTGGACATTTCTTATCAACTAGCAATGGCCAAAGCCCAGAGCAAATGGCCTTACTGTCGGTCATAACTGGGGATTGTAATTGGGTGGGGATAATGGGAATGGAGAACATGCAGCACATAAGACATGATGACAAAGTAATTATTTTTTAACATAATCCTGGTCAAAAAGTGTACTCCCATCAGAGTGTAATAATTTTTAGACTTTTGTGTGCATTTCCAAACTATTTCCTTTTTTCCTCAAGATAAAATTTAGATATGGTCAAAAGATGTTTTGTTTTCATTCAGATTTAGTGATTTTCTTTTATAGTGAATTCCAAGGGAAGATCAGTTTGAATTAGTAGCTCTCCAGGTATCTAACGAGCAGTTTAATCAGGCAAAATGAAGCCTGATATAAAACATAACAAGTGCCTTGAGTTAAGTGGAAATTTATTAATTCCGATTTCTGCATTGTTAACATTCCTGCAGCCATTTCTATTAAAATCTAGAAAAGGAAATCCCCGCTCAACGCTTATATTTGCTTCCTAAGTTTTAAAGAAAGAACACAATAAAGTGCATTATGATCACAGCTGTCCTAATGAACATGTTAATGGTCAATCCTATGAGCATGCAGGCATCTGAAACCTAATTTGTACAATTGCCTGTATCTCTAGGATATAAGATTGCAGATCCTGTGAATTCTGTGCAAATGAAAACTAACCAGTGTATTTTCTCATTTTCTGTTTCTCTGAACGCTGCCCTCACGTATCGTGAGCAGATTGGATGGTAATATCCCTGTTGTGAACACTGGAAGTGCATGACATGTGTGTGTGTGTGTGTGTGTGTGTGCGTGCGTGCGTGCACAGCATACTGAAAGTTAATCTGCGAATTGAATTGTGCTTTTAAGGAAAGGTTGTGCAAGTAAAATAAACTGCTTGTTGCTACCTAAAGCCTTTGTGAAAATTCCCTGCCAGGCTGTGTTCCTTCAATTTAGTTTCCTTTGATGTTTTCTTTTCTTTAAGATTTTGCCAGAGGATGACGGATTGAAGATCAATCTTCTTCCTAACTCATATCACATCTTCAACGCAATCAGCGGAACGCCAACTGGGACAACTGTTCAGGGTATTTCCAATTCCTCTTCCATGGTGTAAAAGTTCACGAGTGGAACATTATCATCAGCATACCAAGTCATTCCTGCATGTATTCACTCAGGACACTTTGGAGCCTCACAAGATGTGGGAACAGATCAGACTAAGTTGTGACAGTCTTGATAATGACGTCAGCTATGTCGTGGAGCCAAAGGAAATAATGTTTGCACATTTTAAGCTCTGCTTCAGGGAATGCCTTTGACTTTTACAAGGTTCTCTGAGAAGCTTTGCTAGTCTGCATTTTATTGTACAGTTTTTAGAACTCAGTGGTGGAAATGGGTCCATTGCTTTGCTATAAGAATCTATCTTAAAAGTATCAACTTCGTATGTTTAATATATTGCAAAAATGGGAAAATAATGTTAGCATCAATATTTTTGCTGTTGGTTTACATTTATCTAATGCCTGTAGATAATTATTAAAGATGACAAATTAATGGATTGCATAAGAAAGGTATATTTCAGATAGGATATATGTCAAGTGCAACAAAGCAGCAAAGTTTAAAATTATAGTTTCCATTTAATAAAGAAAAGAACGGTTGAGTATTATAGATTCTATGCTGGTTTACATGGGTTTATACAAAGGAATACGAAACTGTGCTGTTGCGATACCTTTGTCTTGTATTTCATGTGAAAACACTATGCATGTAGCTTTGTCAACTTCCACTGGTGAACCTAGCCCTGGTAGTGACCCTGGTATTCTGTCACAGTGCATTAATGAGCCTGAATGTAAAATGCATTTGTAATTATTCAACTGTACAGTAATTATCTTTGCTCGGGCAGTCTGATCACCAAGTGCGTGTAGCTTGCTGTACACATTTGGATTTGTAGTACAGTATTTTCATGATGTGCAATGTTGAATAATGTAAAAATTTCACCAGAGACCAGCTTTATAGCCTTGCCTTCAATAAAAAGTAAAGCATTGGTAAGGGGACGCAGGATTACGGTACATTACCTTCTCCTGCATCATATACAGTATATTTTAAAAATGTGCTTTGTTTGTATTCTTGTACGTAATCGAGTGCAATATTGGTCATAACATAATACCCCAGATGTATACAGTCTTTATGTTCTGATTTATAGAATGTTGCATAGCAATTGTCTCTTTTTTTGCCAAAGTTGACAGGATATTATCAGCAATCATTTATACTCTTTTGAGGGGGATCATAACTTAAATAGTTTTCCCATCAGAATTGCCTTGAAAAGCTTAATTAAGTTTTATATTTTGGGGGAAAGGCGTGGTTTTTAATATTATTTAAACTGGAACTGTTGTCCTGCTGTATGTAAATTGAAATTTTGTTCTCCTTGTACAGCTGTAATAAGTTCAGCTTGTTTGTTTCTCTCCAGTTTCAATTTGTATATGTGTAACCTCAGGCCTACCTGATAAAAGCAGATTTCAAAGTTTTTCTAACTTGATGGTTTGCAGTTTGGCTATTTTCAGTTTTATTTTTGCATTTTCTCATTGCTTCATTGTTTAAAATGTCAGAAGAAATCTGAACTCTACATTGTGAGGTTAATGCTCCAAAGTGAATATAATTTTCTCTCTTGGACTGAATTAAGCATTTCTAGCATAGATCCACGGACAGATGGTTGAAAGCAAATTAGGGGATGGTGATAGATAGGGACTGTAGATGAAAAGAGAGATCTGAGTATCCCGGTGCACATACCTAAAAATTAGTGTAATATTTAATCAAATAATACCAGAACCCTAACCATAACAGTCAGAAAAGATTGAACAGGATGTGACTTCTTTCTCAGGAAAAGAGAACACTGAGGGATGACCTGATCAATATCTTTAAAATTATGTTCGAGTTTAATAGGGTAGGTAACAACGAAAGTGTTTCCATTTATGGGAAAAGTCAAAACTAGGGGCACTCAATGTAAGATTTTCAGTAGGGAATTCAGTGGAAACCTGTCTAATCAGCAGATGGTGAGAATGAATAACTCACTATCACTGGGTGTGTTGAGCTGAATAGTTTTAATGCATTTCAGAGGAAGCTAGACAGACACAAAGCAAAAAATATGCTGCTGGAGTGAGATGAAGTCAGGTGGGAAGAGGTTTGTATGACTGGACTAGGTGGACCAAATACTAATTGTCCTGTAAATGTGATCTATCACAATTTGCAGCAAGCAAGAAGAATTTTAAAAAACTTCCAAAAACAAGTTAATGTGTACATAGAGTATAAAAGTGAAATCCATGGTGTCAGTACAGGAGGGCCCATTCATGTGCGTTATTCATCATGTATGATCCACTCTGTGTAGATATGTCTTAAACTCCTGTGTCTTGAAATCATAGCCTGTGCTATCTGCATAATCCCAAGCACAGAGTTATAAGGTGAGCATTATCCTAACCATATCTTTCTAAACTGAATAACTGAGGCCAGGTTTAGGCCTGAACATGTTTTTGTTAGCTGAAAGATGAGGTACCAACTTGTAAGTGAGGAAAGACCTAAATATTCATTTTAGCACTGAGAAAAATGGGATTGCTCTGTACGTCTGGGACAACTTGCACATTATAAACGTCTGCTGACTTGAGTTTATGGTGGTATAGTTAAAGAAAAACCAGCTAAAGTTATTATAACAATAACCATATAAAAGTATATTGCAGACTTTTGCAATAACAAGAGTTTGAAGTGATTTGTTAACTTTTAAGATTAGCAGCCTCTCATTTCTTGCTAAATTAGATCAGTTTTCTACCTCCTTTATACTGGGCCACAAAGTTTTCACAAACTGTGGGTTGTAAAGAAAACTAAAAATCAATGTTTAATATACCCAATAATGGGACATGTTTAATAAATAGAATATAGCAAATAATTGTTTTACTGTAGCAATAAAGGAGAACTGATTTTTCTTTTATTCATTCACAGTAGTGTGCCTGTTAGTGGCTAGGCAAGCATTTAATGCCCATCCCTAGTTGCCCCTCAGATGGTGAATTGCCTCGAATATGGTTGCATGGCTTATAAGGCTGCTTCAGGTGTCAATTAAGAGTCAGAAACCTTATTCTGTTTGTGGTGACCGGGCTTTTGCAATAATCTGGTAGTTTCATGGTCATTACTATTACAATGCTAGATTTTTATTACCGATATATTTGTTAACCAAGTGTAAACAGCACAGTGGTCATGTTAAGATTTGAGCTTGCATCTACTAGATCATTATTCCAAACATTAGTCCTCTAACAACTGACTGGTCCAGTTGGGTGCAAAATATGTTAGAGTGCTGGAGGAGCATGGCAGATCAGATCACATCTATAGAGAGAAACACAGTGAACATTTTGGGTCCAGTGAGTCAGAATTGAAGCTGTCAAAACAGCTTTGATGAAGGGGCAACGGTCTTTAACCGTTAATTCTGTTTTCTGTCTCCAGATACTGCCAGGTGTCATGTTTCCCCAGCACACGTCTTATTTCAGATTTCCAGCACCTGCAATTTTTTATGCTTATTATTATGGCAGATGTTATCCTTTGTAATGTAAAGACACTTTACATTAATTTACAGAGTGAATTAATTTTCCAGTATTAGTATGGAGATGTACCATGTAACTGTACTGAAGGAGTGGAAACTGGATGCAGGTCATCAAAACGCTATGGACAGATACAGCAAGTAATCAACAAAAGGATGGTCAAATGTTCTTCGAGAGAAATCAAAAACAAGGGGTTACACGTTATACAGAGCTCTGACTAGACCATACTGGAGAACTGAATGCAGTGATAGGAACATTTCAGAAGGATATATTGGTCTTGGATGGCACATAGTATACAATTAAATATGGGCTTCAAAAGTTAAATCACAAAACAAGATTATACAAAGGTGGTGTTCCCTGGGATTTAAAGGCTGAGGTGATTTATTCTAGCTTTTCACAACATCATCAAGAGTAGCTCGATAGTACCATTGTTGACTGAGCTGGCCAAGTCCTGAAAAACATAACTGTTGGACTGGGTCTTTGATATTAGGACAAAAAAAAGAAAAATCTGCTTGACCTCCTCCTCTCCAATCTCACAGATGCACCCATCTATGAGAATATCAGTAGGAGTAACCAAGGCAAAATCCTGACTTCACATTGAATATATCTTACATTGTGTGGCACTACCACAGTGCAAAATTGGGGTAAATTTTGGACATATTTTACCTCAAAACTGGGTACCCATGTTGTGCTGTGGGCCCTCTGCAGCAGCAGAATTGTATTTAAAAACCATCTGCAAATTCATGGTCCAGTATATCACATGACCTACCATTACTGTCAACCTTGGAGACCAGCCCTAGCTCAATGAAGGATGCATTAGTGCATGCCAGAAACAGCATCAGGAATACAATAAAACAGACCTATCAAACTGATGAAGCTACAACAGAGAACTACATGAATTTCAAACAACAGAAACAGCATGCAGTAGTCGAGGCTAATCAATCAATATGTCAAATCTAAGCTCTGCAGTTCTGCCATATTCAGTCCTGAATGCTGGTGGCAATTGAACAACTCACTGGAGGAGGGTACTCCAAACTACGTGAAAGTGAGGACTGCAGATGCTGGAAATCAGAGTCAAGATTAGAGTGGCGCTGGAAAAGCACAGCAGGCAAGGCAGTATCCGAGGAGCAGGAAAATTGACGTCTCAGGCAAAAGCCATTCATCAGCCCTTCCTGATGAAGGGCTTTTGCCCGATAATGTCAATTTTCCGGCTCCTCGGATGCTGCTTAGCCTGCTGTGCTTTTCCAGCGTCACTCTGATCTTTACTCCAAACTACCCCTGTCCTTAATGATGGAGTGTCTAGCACTTAAGCGCAAACAACAGGCTGAAACCTACACATCCATCTCCAGCAAAAAATGCCAGGTGGACAATCAATTTTAGCCTCCTTAAGAGTGTCCACAACATCATCGGCACCAATTTTCAACAAATTCAATTCACTCCACATGATATCAAGAAATGGCTGAATTTCACAAATTTTATGGAATCGACAACATTCTGACAAGAGGACTAAAGACCCGTACTGCAACATTCCGACAAGAGGACTAAAGACCCGTGCTGCAGAATTTTCCATGCACTGGCCAGTTTGTTGCAGTACAGCCACAACTCTGGCTTCTACCAGACAATATGGAAAACTGAAATCAAAAGAAATGTGGATGCTGTAAATCAGAGACAAAAACCGAAGTTGCTGGAGAAGGTCAGCAGGTCTGATAGCATCTGTGAAGAGAAATCAAGAGTTAACATTTCAGGCCTGGTGACGACCTGTTCTGAGGAAGGGTCACCAAACTAGAAACGTTATCTCTGATTTCTCTTCACAGATGCTGCCAGACCTGCTGAGTTTTTCCAGTAACTTTGGTTTTTGTTTGTGAATGTGGAAAATTGCCCAAGTATGTCCTGTCCACAAAAAGCAGCAGAAATTCAACCCAGCCAATTACTGCTTATTACCAATTCCCCTCTCAGCCTTCAGCAAAGTGATAGAATGTATCCCCGACAGTGTTATTAAGCGGCAGTTGCTCTCAAATAACCTTCTCACCGATCCTCTTTTTGGCCTTTGCCAGCCCCATTAACTCCTGGCCTTATTGGAGTCTTGATCCAAACATAAACATAAGATTAAAGATCACACAACACCAGGTTATAGTCCAACAGGTTTAATTGGAAGCACTAGCTTTCGGAGCACCGTTCCTTCAGGTGGTTCTGGAGAATAAGATTGTAAGACACAGAATTTATTGCAAAAGTTTACAGTGTGATGTAACTGAAATTATATATTGAAAAAGACCTGGATTGTTTGTTAAGTCTCTCATCTTTTAGAATCAACATGTTGGTTTCAGTTTTCTCATATGTAAATTGCAAAACTTTTCAAAAAGTTACATTCCCTAGTGAAATTTAACAATTGATGTCATGTTGGCCCAGATAATGTATTGAAGATGTGAGCTTCCCTGTGTGACACTGTCTGTGCCACAATGGCCAGACTGATTCTAATCTAAAAAGTGGATTTACAGAATCTTACATGGATTCCAAATCATGAACGTAAGAGCTGGACTCAAGTGATGTGGTGAGAAGGGCGCCATTTGCCATCAAAGCAGCATTTGACTGAGTATCAAGGAGCCTTATTAAGTGGGAGCAGTTGTTGTCATTCATGTTGGTGCTAACAATATTGATAGGACTGGAAAGGAAGTTCTGATGAAGGATTTTGAACAATCATAGCTAAACCACGAAGCAAAACCACCAAGACCGTAATCTCAGGATTACTCCCTGATCTATGGGCAAACTGACTCAGGGCAAATCAAGTTGAGGAATTAAGTGCATGGTTTAAAGTTTGGTGTGAGAGGAATGGGACACACACTAAGGTAGAAGGTGCTGTTCTGGTCAGTCAGACACATGTGAACCATGCTGGGACCAGTACCTGGTGAATAGAATAAGAAGGGTTAGAGTGAGATTTATAACTTAGTTAAATGGAAGAGGTATTACTTAGATTTGGGAAACTAAAGGATTTGGCTGATGATGATACCCAGATTGAGACTGGAAGGAACTGAATAGCAGCAACCATAATCAAAAAGAAAACAAAAGGCAAAATTAATGGCTCTTAAATGTACGTAGTATTTTGGAATAAAATTAGTGTATTAACAGTATAAATAGTGGTTAATTTTAACGGGTATAATTTTCTAGCCATTGCAGTAACATGTTTACAAACAATTCTGACCTGGAACTATTATTGCCATTCCTTCATCCTCTGTAGGTCATAAACTTGGGACTCTCTTCCGAACAGTACTGAGAGGGTACCAAATCACAAAGACGGCAGCGGTTCAAGAAGGCTCAATCCTGTTATTTTGAAGTAAATGGAAAGTTGAGGTTCCAGTCACTGTTGTCTTTAGTTTGTAGCTTCCAGCGATTCAACATCTTCTTTGACATTGCACCAAACGGCATCATGAGAAATTGCCTGGATATGCGTGTTCCACAAAAAGCAAGACAAACCCAATATACTCAATGACTGCCCTATCAGTCTACTCTCAATAATCAGCTTGCCAGGGGCAACTAAGGATAGCCAATAACTGCTGGACTTGCCAATGATGCCCACATCCCATGAATAAAAATAAACAAGGAATATATAGGGTAGATTAGGAGCTACTATTTCTGCTGACTGGTGAGTCTAGGTCAAGGGATATAGTAAAATACTCTTTTTGTGCAAAAGATGATCAAAGTTTAGCACTGTCACAAAAATAGCAATTGCTGCTAACCAATTGTTAGTCTTAGAAGGGAGATTAATAGATATGAATATGAGGGTATATAAAGGGTAAAAAGAATAATGATTAATATTTTTCTCTTGGCAAAGTAATCTTGCTCGTTAGCATTCTATCCTTTACAAATGCCGTAACCTTGTGGACAATGGAAAGTCAATGTTCTGGTTCTCTTGTCTATAGTTTTGGCCTCCTTCAGTTCAACATATTCTTTGACATTGCACCAAATTGCATCTAGTCGACAACACGAGAAATTGCTGAAAATGTGTTGCTGGAAAAGCGCAGCAGGTCAGGCAGCATCCAAGGAGCCGGAGAATCGACGTTTCGGGCATGAGCCCTTCTTCAGGCTCATGCCCGAAATGTCGATTCTCCTGCTCCTTGGATGCTGCCTGACCTACTGCACTTTTCCAGCAACACTTTTTCAGCTCTGATCTCCAGCATCTGCAGTCCTCACTTTCTCCAACATGAGAAATTGCCTGGGTATGCCCCGTTCACAAAAAGCAGGACAAATGCAACTCTCTCAGTCTACTCCCATCAACAAATTAATAGAGGGTGTTGTCGATAGTGCTACCAACCAGACCTACGCACCAATAACCTTTTTAAAGATGCTTGATTTAAGTTCTGCCAGGGTCACATCCAGATCTCATTACAGTTTTAGTCAGATTATAGGTAAAAGGGCTCAGGTCCAGAGATGAGAGCAACTGCCTTGTACATCACAACACTTGACCAAGTATGGTATCAGTGAGCCCTGGTAATATTGAAGTCATTGGAAATCAAGGAAGTATATTCTCAAATACTGGAATCATTATGTTTGGGTCCAAATCTTAGAATTTCCTCCCTAACCACACTCTTGCTGTACCGTCACATATGGAAGAAGGTAAGTCCTACATTTTGCTACTTGCTTTTTTAAACAACTGTACCAGAACACTGTTAATGTACATGCATTCCACTGCTTCCAAAAAAATTATCAAAGGTTCGACAAGCATGTTTTCAAAATGTGAAGTAACCCGAAACGAAGTAATCCCTTCCTACTAACACAATTATAATCATCAATTAATTACAAGTTGTAATTGAATTGTTACAATTGTATCTATCAGGTTTTCATTTATAAAAGGGATTATAGTCAAAATACCAAATAGAGTTCTTTAAAATTGATGAAAGGGTATGATAAAGTGGACATTAGGAAAATGTTTCCACTTATGAAGAGGCCTAGATTGGTGGTTTTAAATATGGAATAGTCACTGGTATTTTCAACAGGGAATTCAACTTTATTTCATTTACCCAGAATGTTGACTTGCTACCACGTGGAGTATTGGATGCAAATATTGTAGCTACATTTAACAGGAAGCTAGATAAACCCAAAGCAAAAGGAATAGAGGGTATGTTGATGAAATGAAATGAAGAGCAACAGGAGGAGAGTTTTGTGGAATATAAACACTGGCATAGATTAGTTGGGCTGAATGGTTTGTATCTACAAAACATTACATTTTATCCCATAACAAAGGACTACCTCTACTCTAGGATACAGACTGTGCTGATTGAGGTAAAAGCATGAATTGTTTAACGGAGTTTCTGCTTACTTCACTGTTCTTGTGTTGTACACTGTGGTCTGATTGCAGCCATAGATTAGGGCGGTAATCACAGAATTCACTTTAGAATAATTATACAGAAACCATAACTCCCCGTTTCAAACAGTAACGCACTTTTTTAGAATAATGAATTTCTCTGGGAATTATATGCAAGGCTGATGACTGGAAAAGAAAATGTTAAATGCATTTGAAAATTATTAAGGTAAAAATCATCAGAGAAATATTTACAACATAATTCATTCATTTTACTTTTAAAAAGTTCTGGACGAGTGAATTGATAACATTAATTGCAATGTGCTTATGAATTGTGGTTTCTTTATACTAAATACTGATTCGGTGCTTACCTTTGCATAAGTCAAAGATTTGAATCAGAATTTCTTGAACTTTTTAAAAGCAGTTGCTAAATCCTGCAAGGTACTTATTGAACCTTGATGCACAGCTCTATTTATTTCACAAATGGATGTTCTGGTGATCATTTTTCTGTTAGCTTGGGATGCTGCATAGAAATGTTTCTGCAGTCCTCTATTAAATGGTGAACCTGTTCAAATAACATAGAAGAAATGTGCAGAGACCAGTTTCTACAAAAATAGTGACCCCCTCCTTTAAGACACCCCTCCCCCCCCCCATCTACCTCAATGACAAAGCCTTTAGTAACTCCTAAGATCTCCTTTGATGTGGGTGATGATGTTTTCGCGCATTAATGTTGCTGTGGTTGAATTTCGGTGAAATGTGTCAACAAATATTTGTGATGTGTCTGGTTTGAGATTACAACTTGTTTTCATTTGGAAAAATTTCACATGATGTTAGTTTTGCAGTCATGGTGCCCCACTCTGTGTCCCCACCGAATACAGTTCGGGTATGGCATAATGTTGAACTCTTCTTCCATCACCTTCGCCTCCGTCCCCATTTCTTTGGGCAAGAGTCCTCTCGCTGTCCCACAGATGGCTTCACCCACTTCCTACACTCTCCTTCCACCTGGACCCCTCCCTCTGACCTTTTTCCTGCAGTTGACCTGTTCATTGAGAACTGTTGACGTGACATTGGTCGCCTCAATTTCTCTGACCCCCGCACCTATTCCAGCCAACCGTCCTGGGAACTGACTGTGATCCATGCTCTCAGATCCAATCCTGACTTTGTAATTGAGCTTGCTAATAGGGGCGGAGCTGTTGTTGTCTGGCCGGCTGACCTTTACATTGCAGAGACTGAGTGCCAGCTCTCAGATAACTCCTCCTATCTCCCTCTGGACCATGACCCCATGATGGAACCTCAGGCTGTTGTGTCAGCTACAGTCAGCAACCTCATTTCATCTGATGATCTCTCCTCTGCCTCCAAGCTGATGGTCTCCTGGCCCCTCACTGCTCGCTTCTCCCTCCTTCCCAAAATCCACAAACAGACTACTTGGGCCTGCTCCTGCCCCACAGAACTCATCTCTTCCTCCTTGACTTGGTCTTTTCTCCCCAGTCCAGTCCCTGCCCACTTACGTCCGCGATTCCTCAGAGGCTTTGCACCAGTTTCAGAATTTCCAGTTTGCAGGTTCCAGCTGTCTCCCCTTTACCATGGACGTGCAATCCCTTTAACACATCCATCCCCCACCAGGATGGTCTCAGGGCTCTCCACTTCTTCCTGGAGCAAAGGCCTGAACTGTCCCCTCCCACCACCATCCTCCTCCGCTTGGCTGAGCTTGTCCTTACCCTGAACAATTTCTCTTTTAACTCCTCTCATTTTCTCCAGGTCAGAGGGGTGGCCATGGGTACTCACGTGGACCCCAGTTATGTCTGTCTCTTTGTGGAGTATGTGGAACATTCCTTATTCCAATCCTATTCCGTCCCCCAATCACAACTCTTTCTCTGATATATCGATGATATCTTTGGTGCTACTTCCTTCTGTCATCTGGAATTGGAAAAGTTCATCGTTTTCGCTTTCAGTTTCCACCCTGCTCTCACTTTCTCCTGGTCTATCTCTGACTCCTCGCTTCGCTTCCTTGACATCTCTGTTTCCATTTCTGGGGATAGACTGACCACTAAGAGAACGAGAAACCCACTGATTCTCATACCTATCTGGAATATACATCCTCAAATCTGGCTTCCTGTAAAGCCTCTATTCCATTCTCCCAGGTCCTCTGTCTCCATCGCTGTTCCAATGATGCCAACTTCGACAAGGGACCCTCCGAAATGTCCACCTTCTCCTTCAACTGAGGATTCCCATTGTTGTTGGCAGAGCCCTCAACCTAGTCCAACCCATCTCCTGCACTTCGGCCCTTACCCCCTCTGTTCCCTCCCACAACTGCAATAGGGTCACCCCTGTCCTCACCTACCATCCCACCACTATTCTCATCCAGAGGATCATTCGCCACCATCCCCGCCACTCCAGCAAGATGCTACCACCAGCCTCATAATCCGCTCCCACCCTTGTCAGCCTTCTGCAGGGACCATTCCCTTCTGGACACCCTGGTCCATTCATTCCCCCACAGCCCCAGACCACCTTCCCCTGCAACCGCTGAAAGTGTCACACCTGTCCATTTACCTCCTCCCTCCTCAGTACCCAAGGGCCTAAACACACCTTCCAGGTGAAGCAGGACTTTACCTGCACTTCTCATAATCTAAAATTCTGCATTCACTGCTCACAATGTGCTCTCCTCTACATTGGGGAAACAAAGTATAGACTAGGTGACTGCTTTATAGAACATCTTATGTTCTGTCTGCAAAAAAGACCCTGAACTTCTAGTTGCCTGCCATTTCAACACACCACCCTGTTCCCTGTCCGACGTTTCTGTCTCAGGCTTGCTGCAGTGATCCAGCAAAGCTCAATGCAAGCTGGAAGAACAGCATCTCATTTTCCACTTGGGAACCCTGCAGCCCTCTGAATTCAATATCAAATTCAATAACTTTAGAACTTGAGCTCTCCCATGTCCTTATCCCAACACCCATTCACCAGGCATTGTTAACACGCAGTCAGTTTTTACATGCAACTCATTGTAAGTCATTAACAACCCCCATTAATAGCTATTCACTCTTCTAGCCAGATTGTTATCCATTCCTTTGTCCAATTCCTCTCTCTTTGGGTTCTATCCCCACCTATTGTTTACTTACTTCTCCTATAAATTGACATTTCCCTTGCTACCATTAGTTCTGAGGAACAGTCACTCGACCCGAAATAGTAACTCTGATTTCTCTCCACAGATGCTGCCTGACCTGCTGAGCTTTTCCAGCAATTTCTATTTTTGTTTCTGACTTACAGCATCCACAGTTTTCTCGGCTATTTACAATAGAAGGTATCATCAATGTGAAAGAAAGGACTTCATTAAAAAGACATAGTTACATGGAGGTCAAAGTTGGAAACTAAATAATCAGGTACGTGTGATTGTTTTTAAAAGGATAGGCAGGAAGGGAAATGCAATGGGGTAGTTTTGCTCATATGAGATAGAATAAGTACAATTGCAAGAAATGGTCTCAGATCAAATGATTTAGGATCCATGTGATTGGATGTAAGAAATAACAAGGGGGGAAGGACACTGGTGGAAGCAATTTATAGACTACCTACCAACGGCTTTTCTATAGGACAGCAAATAAATTGGGAGGTAATAAGGGCATATACCTACGACAGTATATTAACCATGGGTGACTTTAATCTTCATGTAGATTGAGAAAATCGAATTGACAATGGTAGCCATGACGAAGAACTCATAGAGTGAAATCAGGATAGTTTCCAAGAAAAATAAGTTGTAGATCCAACCAAGGATCAGGCTATTTTGTATCTGCTAATGCATAATGGGGCAGGTTTAATTAATGGTCTTGGGGTAAAAGATCACCTACAGAACAGTAACCATAATATGGCAGGATTTAACATTCTGTTTGAGAGTGAGAAATTTGGGTCAGAGATAATTGTGTTAAACTTTGAAAAAGGGGAATTACATGGGAGTGAGGGCAGAGTTGCCTGGCGTGGACTTGAAAAGGAGTTTAGCATAAAAGATGGTTAAGGAGCAATGTTAGATGTTTAAGAAAATTATTCAGCATTCACAGTACAGATATATGCCAGTAAGAAAGAAGGATTCTAAGAAGGAAATAGACCAACTATGGTTAACAACGAAAGTTAAGGATAGCATCAATTAGAAAGAAGAAATATGCAATGTGGCATAAATTAGTGGTAAGCCAGAGAATTAGGAAAGTTATAAAAATCAACAAAAGAAGACCAAATAAAAAGAGAGAGAAAATAAAATGAGGGCAATCTAGCAAGTGATATATGAAGGACAGTAAGAGGTTCTTTAAATGTATAAAAGGAAGAGAAAGGCCAAAGTGATGACCACAAGCCCTTTAAAGAATGAGGCTGGGGAAATAATAATGGGGAGCCATGAAATGGCAGAAGAGTGGAGTAAATACTTTGCGATAGTCTTCACAGTGAAGGATACTCATAACAGCAAAAACACTAAACAATTGTGAGCTAAAGGTGGGAAGGGAAGAAATTCAATAATTATCACTCGGGGAAAAAAGTCATAGAGAAACTCACATGGATGTAGTTACCTTCCAAAAATGCTTAGATTCTAGCAAAGTTCCAGAGTATTGGAAAATTGCCAATCTAATAACCTTATTCCAAAAGGGAAGAAGTCACAAGACGATTAGTTGTAGGTCAGTTCGTTTAATGTCTGTCATCGGAAAAGTGTTAAAGTCTATTGTGATAGCAAAGCATTTGGAAATGGACAGTAAAATGAAGCAGAATCAATGAAGCATGAATATGCTACTGCCAAATTTGCAGATGACACAAAATAGGTGGGAAAGGAAGTAGTGAACATGACACAAACATTCTGCAGAGGGATATGAACAGATTAAGCGAATGGGAAAAAGCTTGGCAAATCGGATATAATATGGGAAATTATGTGGTTATGCACTTTGGCAGGAAGAACAGAAGAGCTGAATATGATTTAAATGGGGAAAGACTGCAGAAAGCTACAGCAAAAAGGGATTTGGGGTCCTTGGATACGTGCATCTCTGACAGGGTAGATTGGTGACAACAAAATTAAGTGGAGTTTTCCCTCTTGTTTCCCTCATTACCTGCTGCAGACCCAGTCGAGTAGATGTGTCCTTTAGGACTCAGCCAGCTCAGTCAAGGAGTGGTGCCACTGAATACAGGATATTCAAAACAGCCTTTGCCACTGTCCTTCAGTAAAGAGGAGTACTGCTTCATCAGTCAAACAAAGGTGGTAAATGGTAAACAGTAAGAGGTTATTTTGACCTTATACTATAAGATTTAATGGAATACAAAGTTAATGTTAAGGATATCTGGGCCATTCCTTCTTGACTTTTTAGCATGCAGTGATCTCTGATTGGGAGCCAGAACACACTTCAGGATGGTGATGTTGTCATCTGGGCCATTGTCTGTTAGGTACAATTCCATGAGTATAATTATGTCAGGCTGTTGTTTGACTAGTCTGTGAGACCGGTCTCCCAATTTTGTCATATTGGTAGACAGCCAGATATTTGTAAAGAAGACTTTGTCGGGTTGACAGGGTTGTGTTTGTCATTGTTGGTTCCAGTTCTTGTGTTAATATAGGATATTTACGTGATTTTAGTACCTTTTTTAGACTTTATACCATTTTGAAACAATGGAGTGGCTTGCCTGGCCATTTCCAAGCATAGTTGAGGATTAACCACTTTGTTCTGGGTGTGGATTCACTTGTAAACACCTGCCCTTAAGGATATTAGTGAACCAGGTAGATTTATACAATCTACAGTGGTTACATGGTCAACTAGCAAGTCTTTTATTTCAGATGTTTTTGAATTCAAGTTTCACCACTGAGATTCAAACCTGTGTCCCAGAACATTAGCCTGGGGTTCTGCACTACTAGTCACTGCCTTTTGAGTCAGTGCAGTTGGTGAATTCAGAACCTTCCATCAGAAATGCACATTATCAGAGTTATCGTACTTTGAATATTGACTATTTCACCTTTGGTTGCTTGGAGCTAAAGCTCTGTAATTCTCTCCCTAAACTTCTCAACCTTGATCCTTCTCCATTAAGGATGTTATTCAAACTCTCTTTGACCAACCTGACCTAATGTTTCCTTATGTGGATCGATGTCAATTTACCTCCTGTGAAGTGATTCATCATGTTAAAAGTGTTGCATAATTTCAAATTCTCCTTGTTGCCATTGATGAATTTAAGGAGAAGTAGATAAACATGACTGAGAAAATAGAATGATACGCTGATATGTATGAATTAAAACATTGTTGTAAACTAATGACTACGTGATACAGCATGAAAATTAACAAAAATTGGCTTGCTATATTTAACATACAGCATTCCTTCACTCAGCACATAATAATAGACTTGAGATATTTCACCAAACGATGGGAAGGATTGTGATTTGTGAAAGAGCAAATAAAGATTCTATTTAGTTGGAAACAAAACAGAAATTGCTGAAAAAACTCAGCAGGTCTGGCAGCATCTGTGTAGTTGGGTCTAGGGTAATTAAAATGTTTGCACATGCAACATTAGGCAAGAATATTCTAAGCTTTGCTATTATCCTCTAGAGATGTGGGAAATCTCTGGGAAGAAAATATAATTAGAAGGAAGACTTGCATTTTATTTGTACAGTGTCTTTCAGTTGACTGAGCTATTTTCTTCACCTGGACCTTTTGCTCCCTCTCTCCCTGCGATCTTTCAATCTGTATATTGAGAGGTCTTTCTGTTTTCAAGATCAGTTGTATCCACAGATCTCCAATCGCAGGGTTAACTATCACATTTCTCCTTGTAACTCTGTTAACATTTGCAGCAATTTCTGTTGCGGTGTGTGTGAATTACATGATGTCACAAATAAACTGGGCATTCTTTTGCTGAAGCAATTTGCAAGCCAAATGAGATCTCAAACCCATAAGTGACTCACAGACAGATGGAATTCATCCAGAGTAACTTGTGGGAGTCTTAACATATCTTTTAGTGTTTGATAAATAGCAATTGTCATCGGGGAATCAAGTACTGGAGAAGTTCTGTTTTTTATGAACAAGTTAGTAAAATGAGTTATAAAAATAGCTCATCTTGTCAATCAGTAATGAAACGGATGAAGAAAGTTGTACTTTTTGCTGGGAGTGTCTGTGCATGTTCACTGTTGTCTTACCTGAATTTTGTTTCGCTGTGTGTTGCAAAATTAATTCTGCTCTCCTTTCAGGACAGCAACAACAGCTGCTATTTTGAGGATTTTAGCTGTCAATCTTATCAAGCTGAATGAGGGAATCCACCTTGGTCACCTGACTGATTAAAAATGAGCCAAGTTCAAGGTCCGAACTTTAAATTTTGATGCCAACACTTTGCTCGTCCTCTTTTCAAGTTTAGATTTCCAGGGAAGAGCAAGACACATAACCAGCTGCAAAAAATGAAAGGTTGGTGCCTTCAGTTTTGCATGGAAATTCTGTTCATTTCAAATGGATCTTGTTTTTTCAAGTTTCCTGCCTTGTCAAACTGTGATATATTTAATGACAACTTGCTGAACAGTTTGTCAGTGAAGAACAGTTATAAAACTCACTTAATTAAATTCCAACATTTCAAATTAACTTTTCATTTCTGTTTTATTTTCAAACTGTCCTACAGATAAAAAGAACAGAGATGAGGAAGCGACAAGTTCAAAGGTTGGTAATGATCATTTTCAATTTTTTTCATTTTTGTATATGGTCAAATGTTTTGCGAGATGGTCTTATAACTCAATTTATAATCTGCAATTTGTTAATTCAGAGATGGGGATCTAGTTGTTCAGCGTTCTGGTTGGTCTAGCTTCATGTCAGTCTTTTGTTTTTATTTACTGGCAGTGTGAGTGTTCTCTTAATAATTTTATCCTATGGCATTTTTTTTCAAAGAAATAAGTATTAATGTAACAGCAATTAACAGACTATCTGCCGATGGAATGTACCTTCATTCAAAGGTCAGAGAGAGAGATAGGCTTAATGGTAGGCGTCGTTTTCCTAGGATTGGGACTTCAAGACGAGGAGCCACATTTTTAAAGTGAGAGGAGAGAGATTTTAAAAAGACGTGAGGGACAGACTTCTTACAGAGAAGGTGCTTTGCATGTGGAATGAACTTCCTGAGGAAGTGGTGGATGCAGGTACAATTACAACATTTGAAAGACACTTAAATAAATACATGAATAGGAAAGGTTTGGAAGTATATGGATCAGGAGTAGGCAAGAGAGACAAGTTTAGTTTGGAATTATGTTTGGCATGGACTGGTTGGACTGAAGGGTCTGTCTGTACTGCAAAACTCTATGATTCTATAATGGAGGTGTCTTACATGGAGCATTGTTATTTATAATGCACATTGCACTGTACTAAAATCAGGTTCGTTTGTCAGGATTTAGCATTGCTTTTCACTATTACCTAACACAGTTTGGTTTAATCTCCACGAAACTACGTTCTGGAATTCTGACTGAAGCACAAACAGAAATATATCTGTTTTAGAAGAGATTTATACTTATATAGCCCATAAGATGACCCAAAGTGTTTTTCAGTTAATAAAACACTTGTTGAACTGCAGCGATTGTATTGTAGGAGACACTGCAGCCAAATTATAGACAGTAAGCTCCCATAAATTGGAAAGTGATTGTGACCAAATCATCTGTTCTTGTGATATTGGTTGAGGGATATATATTGGCCAAGTCTTTGGAGAGACCTTCCCTGTTCTTTTGCAAAATAATGAAATAGGACGTTTTAAGCCCTCTGAGAATGCAAATGGAGTCCCAGTTTAATGTATCATCCAAAAGACTGTGTCTCCAACAGTTCAGCACACCCTCTGCAACATGTTAAATGTTGTGCTTCATACTGACTTGGAGCCTATGAATTTCTGAGACAGAGCTGAGAGTGCTACCCACTGAGCAACACTGTGTACTCAAAAACAAACTGAGACATCCACTCATCAAATTTCTGGTCTCAACTCAACTACAAGTAGTTATTAATGTGATAGTGCTAGGAAGCCTATGCATATTTGCTTATTTGGAAACATTAACATTGAAGCATCAAGTGAAGAGCAAAGAAAAATAACCCTGAGAAAGAATAGATCCTAATTCACTGGTACCATCTGCCATAGAAGGAACATCCCAGTCAAGGACAATTAATCTTGGCATCACATGTAATCTTGGCACCATCTAGCCAAGATTCAGTACAGGTTTAACATAAGTTCTTTACTTTTCAATTTTACCCCATCCAGGAATAAAGCCTAGTGCTTTGCTTGCCTTTGTAATGGCCTTCCCAACCTGGGAAGCAACTAAGAGTTATAAATAAATCTTTAATGTGACATCCCTTCATTCCAATTGGACTTGCACCTCCATGATCGCCAAATGTACTACATTTATCTGTTTTGAATTTCATTTGGCCTATTATCCTTCCACAGTGCCTGCTACAAGCTGTCTGATTTATCAAGTTATGCATTGTCTAATGTTCCAGGTTCTCCAGGAACTATGAAATTTTGAGACAGGAGGCTTTCCTTGGTGCCCAAACTTTCACTGGGTGGAGATAATAAGAAAGTAGCCACAAGGTGCAGCACTTCCTTTTAATCTGCATTTGGATTGCAGAGTTTCAATTTGCTTTCATTGGCAAACGATATAATGCCATTCATGACCTCAGTCCATCCAAAAATATTTTTCAGACAATGAATGAGTTTTGAAGCACAGTCGTTGGTATAGTGTGGAAATATAGCAGTCAACTTGTGCACAGCAAAATGTCACAACGAGCACTGACCAGATAAAGTATCGATTAAGAGAGAAATATTGGCCAGGACATCACTGCTCCTTTCAAAATGGTGCTGAAGGATTTTTTAAGGCCACTTTAGAGGGCAGATTTGGTCGCAGTTAAATGTCATATCCAAAAAACAGAAACACTCACAGTACAGCTCTCCCTCATTAGTGTATATAGGGAGACAGAAACACTGACAGTTCTGCACTCCTTTGTTACTGTATATAGGGAGTTAGAGATACTGACAGTACGGCACTCCCTCAGTCCTGTACAGGGAGACAGAAACACCGACAGTACAGCACTCCTTCAGTACTGTACAGGGAGACAGAAATACTGACAGTACACCACTCCTTCATTAAAATATATAGGGAGACAGAAACACTGACAGTACAGCACAATATCAGCACTGTGCTGCAAGTCTGAGTTGGCCTCGGTGCTCAAATGTCTCAAATGGGACATGACTGACATTGGGAACATTGACACGTAAATAATGAAACTTATAGCGCATCAAACATAGAACGTTACAGCGCAGTACAGGCCCTTCAGTCCTCAATGTTGCGCTAACCTGTGAAATTAATCTGATGCCCTATCCATATGAATGTCCAATGCCCATTTAAACGCCCTTAACAGCAGTGAGTCTACTACTGTTGCAGGCAAGCCGTTCCATGCCCCTACTATTGTCTGAGTAAAGAAACTACCCTGATATGTGTCCTAAATCTATCACCCCTCAATTTAAAGCTATGTCCCCTCATGTTAGCCTTCACCATCCAAGGAAAAAGGCTCTCACTGTCCACCCTATCTAATCCTCTGATTATCATATGCGTCTCGATTAAGTCATCTCTCAACCTTCTTCTCTCTTACGATAGCAGCCTCAGTTCCCTCAGCCTTTCCTCGTAAGACCTTCGCTCCATAACAGGCAACATCTTAGTAAATCTCCTCTGAACCCTTTGCAAAGCTTCCACATCTTTCCTATAATGTGGTGATTAAAACTGCATGCAATACTCCAGATGTTGCCTTACCAGTGCCTTGTACAGCTGAAGCATGGCCTCTTGGCTCCAAAACTCAATCCCCCTACCAATAACGACAACACACCATGTGCCTTCTTCACAACCCTATCAACCTGGGTGGCAACTTTCAGGGATTTATGCACCTGGACTCTGAGATTGCTCCGCTCATCTACACTGCTAAGAATTTTACCAGCAGCTCAGTATTCTGCATTCCTGTTATTTTTTCCCAAGTGAACTACCTCGTGTGAAACTTGAACGGGTTCAGAAAAGATTTACAAGGATGTTGCCAGCTTTGGAGGATTTGAGCTATAGGGAGAGGCTGAAAGACTGGGACTGTTTTCCCTGGAGCGTTGGAGGCTGAGGGGTGACTGTATAGAGGTTTACAAAATTATGAGGGGCATGGATAGGATAAATAGACAAAGTCTTTGTGGAGGCTGGTACAATTGCAACATTTAAGAGGCATTTGGATGGGTATATGAATAGGAAGGGTTTGGAGGGATATGGGCCGGGTGCTGGCAGGTCGGACTAGATTGGGTTGGGATATCTGGTCGGCATGGACAGGTTGGACTGACAGGTCTGTTTCCATGCTGTACATCTCTATGACTCTATGACTCACACTTTTCCGCATTAAACTCCATTTGCCACTTCTCCGCCCAGCTCTACATCTTATCTATGTCCCTCTGTAATCCACAACATTCTTTGACACTATCCACAACTCTACCTACCTTAATGTCATCTGCAAATTTATGAACCCATCCTTCTACGTCCACATCCAGATCATTTATAAAAATGACAAACAGTAGTGGCCCCAAAACAGATCTTTGCAGCACACCATTGGTAACATTTCTCATCAACCATCAGCCTCTGTCTTCTTTCAGCTAGCCAAATTCTGATCCAATTCACTGAATCACCTTCAATCCCAAAACTCTGTATTTTGTGCAATAGCCTACCATGTGGAACCTTATCAAATGCCTTACTGAAGTGCATAATCACTACATCAACCGCTTTACCTTAATCCACCTGTTTTGTCACCTTCTCGAAGAAATCATTAAGGTTAGTTAGGCACGACCTACCCTTCACAAAACCGTGTTGACTATCCCTAATCAAGTTATTCCTTTCCAGATGATTGTTAATCCTATCTCTTATAACTTTTTACAACACCTTATCCACAACCGAAGTAAGGCTCACTGGCCTATAATTACCAGGGTTGGCCTGACTCCCCTTCTTAAACAAGGGAGCAACATTTGCGATCCTTCAGTCTTCTGGTATTACTCCTGTCGACAATGATGACATAAAGATCAAAGCCAAAGGCTTTGCAATCTCATCCCTGGCTTCCCAGAGAATCCAAGGATAAATCCTATCCGGCCCAGGGGACTTATCTATTTTCAGATCTTCCAAAATTGCTAAAACCTCCTCTTTGTCAACCGCAATCTCATCTAATTTAGTTGCCTGTATCTCCGTATTCTCACTAACATTGCCCTTTTCCAATGTGAATACTGATCAAAAGTATTCATTAAGCACTTCCTCTACACACAACTTTCCACAACCATCTTTGATTGGCCCTAAACTTACTCTAGTCATTCTTTTATTCCTGATATACCTATAGCAGGCCTTAGGGTTTTCCTTGATCATATCCGTCAACAACTTCTCATGCCTCCCGCCACCCTGGATCTCCTTCGACTGCTCTTTAGATCTTTTCTGGCTAATTTATAACTCTCAAGTTATAACTGAGAGCTAATTTATAACTGAGCCTTCACATCGCATCCTCACAAAGACCTTCTTCTTCCTTTTGACAAGAGGTTCAATTTTAGTAAAACATAGCTCCCTCTCTCAACAACTACCTCCCTGCCTGATAGATGTATACTTATCAAGGATCCCCAGTAGCTGTTCCTTGAATAAGCTCCACATTTCAAGTGTGTTCAGTCCCTGCAGTTATCTTCCCCATCCCATGCATCCTAAATCTTACCTAATCACATCATAATTGCCCTTTCCCCCGTTATACCTCTTTCCCTGTAGTATATACCTATCCCTGCTCATTACTATTGTCAATATGACTGAATTGTGGTCACTATCACCAAAGTGCACATATGTACACATATAGAGGACAAAGATTAACCTGCCTTGCAGATCATCCTGCTGCGCGCACGTGTCCTATAAATTTCTTTAGTCTATTATTCCGGTGAGGTCATCTGTTGTGATTTCCCAGATGATCATACCTGGTACCTTGTGATTTGCCAACTATACCAATATGCCATACTATGTGAGTATTGTGAGTGGCACCTGTATCAGTGCTTTGTCTTGGGCTTATATAGTAGTTATGGGTACAGAATGAAATACCTTAGAGTATTTACAGAAGAGCACAAATCTTAGACACTAAGAAAATTTATTGCGATATATACAATTACATTTAGTCAGGTCTAATTATGAGGACCTTAGGGACCTGGTTTGGATTTATGTGTTCCTTAAAATGCTGAGAAAAAAAAGTCATCAGTAGAATGGGTACAGCCAAATATTAACCGTGGGTGGCACGGTGGTTAGCACTGCTGCCTCACAGTGCCAGAGACCCGGGTTCAATTCCCACATCAGGCGACTGACTGTGTGGAGTTTGCACATTCTCCCTGTGTCTGCATGGGTTTCCTCCAGGTGCTCCAGTTTCCTCCCACAGTCCAAAGATGTGCAGGTCAGGAGAATTGGCCATGCTAAATTGCCCATTGTGTTAGGTGAAGGGGTGAATATAGGGGTTGCGCTTCAGCAGGTCGATATGGACATGTTGGGCCAAAGGGCCTGTTTCCACACTGTAAGTAATCTAATCTAAAAAACCACTTCAGAACCATTACCTTACAACCACCACTGAGGGGTTTTCAGTGGGTTTAACCCATCTCTGTGAGCTATTACTGTATCAGAAAAGGTTTACATGGAATTGACTAAATCAGAAGCACAAAAACAAACCTAAGAAAGATTTATCTGCAAGCAAATTAATTTGTAAATGAAAGATAAAAAGGCTTGCTTTTATAAGTTCTGAGAAAGAGTCACTGGACCCGTAATGTTATCTTTGATTTCTCTTCACAGATGCTGCCAGACCTGCTGAGCTTTTCCATCAACTTCTGTTTTTGCATTTATAAAGTACCTTTAACAACTTCAGATATTTCAATACTGTTGGAGCTGATTTTACCAATATCACTTCTAAAAGACAGATTATCTGCTCATATGGTATTGCACATTACGGGTTTTTGGAAGATTGTTCTGAGGTTATACATCCATACCAGCATATCCAATAGAAGCAGAAGTAGGCCATTCAGCCCCATGAGTACGTTCTGCCATTCAATAAGGTCACAGCTGATCTGCTTGTGTTTCGAGTTCCTCATTCCCATCTAACCCCAATACCTCTTGATTTCCCTGCCTGTCCAGAAATTATCTTAAAGATATTTAATGACCCATGGCTACTGCCATCTCGAGGCAGAGAGTTCAGAAAATCACACAACCCTCAGAGAAATTCATACTCCTCATTTCTGTCCAAATGGATAACCTCTAATTTTAAAACAGTGCACTGGACTGACCCACAAGAAGAAATATCCTTTCGACGTTCACCTTGTTAAGGCCATTCTGAATTTTAGATATTTCATTAAGTCATCCCTCACTCTTCTAAGAAAGCTGCACTCATCCAGACAAAGCATCCTGACTTGTGTCTTGTTGATGGTAAACTGGCTTTAGGGAGTCAGGAGGTGAACTTCTCACTGCAGGTTCCTAGGCTCTGGTCTACTCTTGTAGCCACTGTATTTATATGGCTAGTCCAGTTTAGTTTCTGGAAATTGATAACTCCCAAATTGTTGATAGTGGAGGATTCAATGATGGTAATGCCATCGGATTAGATTAGATTTCCTACAATGTGGAAACAGGCCATTTGGCCCAACAAGTCCACACCGACCCTCTGAAGGGTAACCCATCCAAACCCACTCCCCTACCCTATATTTACCCTTGACTAACACACCTAACACTATGGGCAATTTAGCATGACCAATCCACCTGACCTGCACATCTTTGGATGCTGGTAGGAAACCAGAGCATCCGGAGGAAACCCAAGCAGACACGGGGAAAATTTGCAAACTCCACACAGACAGTCATCTGAGGCAGGTATTGAACCCAGGTCTCTGGCACTGTGAGGCTGCAGTGCTAACCACTGAGCCACCGTGCCACCCACAAAGCATTACCTGGGTCTTTGGATTAACAGTCTAGCGATAATACCACTAGGCCACCTGTGTGTTTGTAAAGGGATGATGGTTAGTTTCTCTCTCATTGGAGATGGTCATTGCCTGGCATTTGTATGGTGGGAATTTAACTTGCTACCTCTCAGTCAAAACCTGATATTGTCCAGATCTAGCTGCATTCGAACCTGGACTGTTTCAGTAGTTGAGGAGTGTCAAATAGTGTCAAACACTATGCAGTCATCAGTGAACATCCCCATTCCTGACCTTATTACTGAGGGAAGTCATTGCCGATCAGGGAGGCGTGGTAGTTCAGGGATTAGCACTCTGCCTCACAGCGCCAGGGACCTGGTCGATCCTACACTTGGACCACTGTCTGTGAGGTGTTTACACAATCTCCCCATACTGTGTGGGTTTCCTTTGGTGCTCTGGTTTCCTCCCACATTTCAAACATGTGCAGAAAAGGTGGATTGGCGATGCTAAATTGCCCATAGTGTCCAGGGATATGCAGGCTAGGTGGATTGGCCATGGGAAATGCAAGGTTGCAGGGTTAGGGTAGGGGGTGGGTCTGGGTGGGATGCTCTTTAGAAAGTCAGTGTGAACTCAATGGGCCAAATGGCCTACTTCAACATTGCAGAGAATCTACGAAACAGCTGAAGGTGGCTGTGCCTTTGACACAATCCTGCAGAAAGGTCCTGGAGCTGCGGCAACTGATTCCAAAAACAGCAACCACCTTCCTATGTGCCATGTGTGAATTTAATCAGTGGAAAATATTTCCCTGATTGCTATTGACTCTAGTTTTGCCCGAGCTCCTTGATGCCACATTCTGTCAAATGTGACCTTGTTGTCAAGAGTAGTCACTCTTATCTTGCCTCTGGAATTCAGGTTTTTCATCCACATTTAAAATAAGGCTGTAATGAGCTACGTAACCCTAGTGGAACTCAAACTCGGCTTCCCTGAGTAGATTACTATTGATGGACACCTTCCATCACTTTATTGACGCTCGAGATTAAACACTCGGAACAGTAGTTAGCTGAGTTGGATTCATCCTGTATATTGTATACATGATACAACAGGCCAACTTTTCACACAATAGGCCAGATGCCAGTGGTGTAGCTATACTGGAATAGCATGGCAAGGGGTGCACTTCTGAAACTACTTCACGGCTTCTGAGGCTTTGCGGGTGTCCAGAAGTCATGGACGAAGTTATGTGGTGCAAGTCTTATATTGCTTTCAGAGTCAAGAATGTGGTGCTGGAAAAGCACTGCAGGTCAGGCAGCATCAGGATGCTGCGCTTTTCCATCACCACACTCTCGACTCTGATCTCCAGCATCTGCAGTCCTCACTTTCTGCTTATACTGTATTGCCTTCAGTCAGGTATTTCTGTCAAATCAGCAAAGCAACAATTAACATGAACAATACAATTTGCCAGTTGTCCATAAAAAATCTGTTTGAGGTCAATATATAGGTTATAGATTCTCAAAACCAAGAAACAGTATTCTATATTGGACAGGTGGTCACTATCTTGTTACCTAGTTATTTTGTTGTGGTGGACAGACATTTATTTTCATTGGAACTTTTGCTAGAGATCAATTTTCAATCATTTGTTTCCTCACAGCCCAGTTGTTTTGGATTTCCCATCAGCATCTTCTTCATCGTGGTCAATGAATTCTGTGAAAGATTCTCCTACTATGGAATGCGAGGTACTATAATAACTTTGAGACTTACAAAGAATTGGTTCACTTGGATCTCAGCTGTACAGAATTGAGCAAATATTTGACGTGGCATCCACTTGTTGAACAATGAATGTGGTAACTGCGATCCTTCATCCTAATTCATAACATGAGTAAAAATGCGACTGTATATAAAATCTTTACAGCGAGCAACTCCAACCAGCAATAACAACTTGCGTTTACAAAATGCCTTTAACTTAATAAACCATCCAAAATCACTTCGTAGGCAGGTTACTCGATTGAAATTTAATGTTGGGTTGCAAAAGGGGATTTTTAGACTGGTGAACAAAATCTCAGTCAAAAGCTAGGCTTCAGTGAATGCCTTAAAGGGGCCATGATGTGCAAGTGCAGGTGTTGAACTGGGATGGACAAAGTCAGAAGTCACACAACACCAGGTTATAGTTCAACAGGTTTATTTGAAATCACAAGCTTTCAGAGGCTGGCCCCTTTGGCAGCCTTTCACCTTACTACTTTCCAAAAGCTTGTGATTTCAAATATAACCTGGTGTTGTGTGACTTCTGACCTTCAAGGAGTAGAGAGCAAATGTGTGAGTGAGGAGAAAGACAGGTAAATTTAGGGAAGGAAATTCAGAGCCTACAGCCTAGATAGCTAAAGGCACATCTGCCAACAGTATAACAAATAAAATCAGGAACGTGCACCAAGCCAGAGTTGGAGGATCATAGGGCTGGAAGGAATTAGAGAGAGATAAGGATGGGCAAGGCCACAGAGCCATCTGAATATGAAAATGAGAATTTTAAAACTAAGGCATTGGTGGATAGACAATCAGTTGACAGTGCGTGGAATTAAGGTGGGGTCTGGCGAGGAGAGCAATGGGTTAGTCAAGTCCTGAGCAAGTAAAGATGTGGACAAAAGTTTTGGCATGGAAGAGATGAAATGGACATAGATGAGGAAGCTTGAAAGTACAAAACTAAAGGGCAACACGAGAGAAGATGATATGAAATATTATACAACAATACAGTTCAATGCCTCCATGTTAGCATGCTATTTTAATAAAGATGGAACATTTCTTAACAGCTGAGTCTTCTGATCTAACAAGTCTGTCTTCTTTGTCTTCTTTAATCAGCTGTGCTTGTCCTCTATTTCCGTTATTTTCTGCACTGGACTGAGGATTTTGCAACTGCCATTTATCATGCTTTTGTTGCTCTGTGTTACTTAACACCAATCATTGGAGCAATCATTGCTGACTCCTGGTTGGGAAAATTCAAGTAAGTATTTTAAAAATAATGATACTTAATAAGTAACTATGTTACAGCAATAACATGTAAAGAGAATGCAGGCACATGGAGACCTAGAACAGATATACACAAATCATTTAAGGTCACAAGACACGTTGATAAGGCTGGTTTAAAAAATACAGGACTTTGGGCTTTATAAAAAGTACAAAAGCATGAAGTTGTGCTAAATCTTTATCAATCACTAGTTTGCCTTCATTTGGAGCATTGTGTCAAATTCTGTGTACTACACTCTACAATTTCAACACATCTGCCATTTCTCTCAAGCGAAATAGTGACAATCAGAAGTTGGTGGAATATGAATTCAACTCATAAGAATAAAATGTGTGGATGTGAAATTGTCATTTGTCATAAAACCCCACTTAGTTCACTAACATCCCTCGGGGAGGAAATTTGCCAACCTCACCTGGTCTGGCCTACATATGGCTCTAGCCCCATAGCAATATGATTAACCCTTAACTCCCCTCTGAAATGGCCTCGCCAGTCATTCAGATCAAGGGCGAATAGGGACAGGAAATAATTTGCTGGCTTTGCTAGAGACACCCATGTCTCATGAAAATAAGCAATTTTTCAAAAAAGAAGGATGTGGATGAGCCGGTATTGAACTGGGGTGGACCAAGTTAAAAATCGCACAACACAAGGTTGTAGTCCAACAGGGTTATTTGGAAATACTAGCTTTCAGAGTGCCACTCCTTCAACCACCTGATGAACTCCACAATCATGTGATGAAGTTAAGGTTTAATCATATTGCTGTGGGGCTAGAGCCATATGTAGGCCAGACCAGGTAAAGTTGGCAAATTTCCTTCTCTGAAGGGTGTTAGTGAACTAGGTGGGTTTTTATGAAGGAGCAGCTTTGTGTAAGCTAGACTTTGTGAAACAGACTTCCTTCCTTAATTTGTCCAATTATCTGGTAGTTTTATGATCACCATTTCTGAGTCTAGACTTTGAGCTCCAGATTTGCTTGATTAATTAATTATATTCAAGTTCTCCAGTTGGTATGGTGGAGTTTGATCTCGCTGCACTAGATCTTTCATCCTAACCTTTGGAATCCAAGCTCAGTGATATAACTACTATGGTGCCACTCTCAATCACAGTCATTGGAGGCTGTGGTGCATGGGAGAGTTGATCAATTACAAGCAGAATCAGAACATGTATCTGGTGATGATAAAGATATTGACAGTTTGCTAATAATAGCACAGAATATTTTTGCCTTTCTGAATCCATTTGTTAATGGATACTCTGAAATCGTCTTCCATCCTCTCACACTAAGCAAATAGGAGTTACAGCTGGAAGGCACATCCTCCTGGTGATCCAACCAGTGTCAAGGACAGGTGGAACTAATTTTAAGCTAACTCGTCTGGTAGCTCTGAATCATTTGGAGTGCTGATTTTGCAGCCTGTTTGGTATTGCTGGCCACTGTTTTAAATGGAAAGTAATTTTGGTGTGAGGGCCAGTGATTGAGTGAGGTTAAAATTACAGCTGCCAAAACTTAAGAAACCAATAACCTGTGACACCAGGTAGAAGTAAAAGCTCATTTGAGGCCAAAATAATGTTTTCAAGCAGGAGTTACAAACAGTTCTTAAGGCTAAAGGGATCATAGAACACGTAGAGAAAGTGAGAACAGAATATTGAGTTGGAAGGTCAGTCCTGACCATATGGAACGGCAAAACATGCTCAAACGGCCAAACACCTGCTCCTATTTTCTATGATTGTATATTTCCATTACTCTGGTCTCCATGCACACATTGGTTTGTTTTCTTAATTATTTGGGGAGCATCGAAATGGGCGCATTACTCACAAAATAATGAAGTTGGCCAATCTTCTCTAGCTCAGGCAATCAACATAACAGCAATTTGTACTGCAAAGAGGTGAGATGTAGGAATATAAATGAGCAGATGTGTTGTGCAGGTCAGACATTGTGGTTTTGTATGTAGGTGCACATTATGGAAAATGTTTCCATAGCTGCCAGAAAGGGAGACTGTTAGGATGTGGAGAAAGTGAGGTCTGCAGATGCTGGAGATCAAAGTTGAAACTTTATTGCTGGAACAGCACAGCAGGTCAGGCAGCATCCAGGGAACAGGAGATTCGACGTTTCGGGCACAGGCCCTTCTTCAAGACTGTTAGGATGTGCACAGTTTTATGTTTGTGCCATGCATTTTATATTTTAATGAACAAGTTGAACTTTTTTGGCTCAACTAAATTTAACTTTCTTTCATAACAGGACTATCATCTACCTGTCCATTGTCTATACAATTGGACAACTGGTGATATCAATCAGCGGCATTGCAGATATTACAGATACTGAAGGCAATG
The DNA here is from genome assembly GCF_004010195.1 of Chiloscyllium plagiosum. Taxonomy (NCBI): domain Eukaryota; kingdom Metazoa; phylum Chordata; class Chondrichthyes; order Orectolobiformes; family Hemiscylliidae; genus Chiloscyllium; species Chiloscyllium plagiosum. The sequence goes on from NC_057715.1 coordinate 17,680,281, forward strand.
GTCTTCCAAATAATCTATCAGTTCATATGTGAGTAAATTAGCAATGCAAGTTAACACGCACATAAAAATTCAGCCAAGTTCTGGGGTACATTTCTAGGTGGAAAAGCAAGGAAGCTGTGCTAATCTTATATTAAAGTTTGGTTAGAGCACAATCAGATTCCTATACATGATCCTGGTCATCACTTTATAACAATGATGTAGAGGCTGAGTAATGTGTAAAGTCAATACACGAGAATGATATCGGAACTGCATTTATGATAGTCAGGAAATATGAACAGGCTGTGTCTCTTTCCTGGAGAACACAGATGACATGCCACTATGATGTCATTCCTTGGGACAAGCACAACTGCCAGTATGTTACAATTTAAGTCCAGCTCTCTGTATTAGCTGGCATAGCATATACCACAAAAATTGTGTTCCTGTTGAGATAGATGTCTTGAAGATACCATTAACAATATTAACCTTGTGATAATATCATTGACCTACACCTAGTATAGGTTTGGTGCTTACTGAAATTATTGTAAACTGCATACACATGTGACTGTATGAACACATTACACTAACTCCATTGCACTGAGAGTTTGCTATCTACCTTTATACCAGAACATCTCATGTCGTGATATCATGTAACTATCTTCAAGGTACCCCTACCTGTTTGGTCTGAAGTCCATGCCATAACACAACAAGAGAAGTTGAAGAGCAATCAGGCCTTATAAATATAAGATTGTCACTCATAGATTTAATCCAAATTTTTAGAGAATTTACCCAGAGAGTGGCAAAAATGTGGAATTTGGGTGTTAACTGCCTTGAGGGTGGTTGAAGTGAATGGCATTGGTACATTTAAGGTACAGCTAGAAAAATGCATGACAGAAAACACATGAAGGAAAAAAGAATACAAAGATGAGATAAAGTGGGGTAGAAAGAGGCTTGTGTCAAGTATACATAGTGACAATTAGCTGGAATGTACTGAATGGCTTGTTTCCATACTGTAAATTCTATGTAATTCTCTGCAATGATCCATTTTTGTTGTAATTTGCTTTAAATCTATTAGCATATCTGCCAATCCTGATCCATCTAATGTTCAGCCATCACTGGTTTAAAAAACCTTTTTAGCTTTTCTTTGATAAACCCATGCAATGATGTTCAATATAAGTTTCAACAAAGTTTCTTGGAAGTAAAACTTCTTTTATTTTCTTTAAGGATTGTTGGTGAGTGTTTCCAAAAGTAATGAAAGTTTTGTATTTTAATCAAAATGATAAAAGAAGAATTGAGAGACTTGTTAATAATCTAAAACATCACAAGCAAAGGATATTATTAATAATTAAAGACTTGGCATCTTTCATAATCTGATTATGTTCAGAGAACTTAATAAGCAACTCCATATTTTTGATGTGTGATCCATGTTGTAAACACAGCAGACAATGCCCAGAAAGCTCCCACAGCCTGTAATGTAATAGTAACCAGGTAATTTGGTTTAAGAATAAATATTGGCTGGGACACTTAGGAAAATTCCCATAATCCTCTTTGAGAAAATAGCCATGTGATCTTTTACATCAATCCAAAGGATGGACAGAACCAACGATTTAGTCTGAAAGACAAGCTCCTCTGCACTCACTCAGTACTGCACAGGGACAACAGCCTCAACTGTGCACTCAAGTCCGTGGAGTGGAAATGCAACCCATTCACATCTAACTCAGGAGAAAGAGTGCTACCATTGAGCCAGAGCCAACACTTGATAATAGTAAATTGTGCCTATGTTTGTAGATTAAATCTGCTGTTTTGTTTTCTTCAGCGCATTGGCAATGATTGGTCTGATTCTTATTGCTTTGGGCACTGGTGGCATCAAACCTTGTGTGTCAGCATTTGGTGGTGACCAGTTTGAAGAACACCAGGTAACATTAAGTTTAAACTCATTTTGTTTTATCAATCGTAATAGTTATGTTAAGACATTAATCAAGCATTAACATTCCAAGAGGCATTGGCCCACATGTTGTCAGAATTGGATGACCTCACAAAAGTCCTTTTGGTAAGTCCCATGACTGTGAGTGAGCAGTATAAAAATTGTCTGGCCAGTAATTGGTTGAGAATCTGAGGACAAAAGAATGATGGGACAAACAGTCTTTCTCCTTAATGAATAGGATTCAAGGTTTGGGAAAGAAACAAGGAATGATAGAGAGGAAATTGGGTAAACTGAAGATAATTTAGCGGGACAAAATGAAATAGAGGCAAAGAAAGATTGGATCAAAAGAGTGTGGAACAAGCTCAAGGGAGGAAAAGTCATAGAATCCCTATAGTGTGGAAACAGGCCTTTCAGCCCAACAAGTCAACACCGACCCTCTGAAGAGTAATCCACCCAGACCCATTTTCCCTACCCTATATTTACCCCTAACTAATGCATTTAACTTACACATCCCTGAACACTATGGGCAGGTTAGCATGCCCAATTTACCTAACCTGCACATCTTTGGGCTGTGGGAGGTAACCGGAGCACCTGGAGAAAACCCACACAGACACGGGGAGAATGTGCAAACTCCACACAGATTGATGCCCAAAGCTGGAATCCTGGCACTGGGAGGCAGCAGTACAAATACTGAGCCACCATGCCACTCCAAAGTGAGAAAGTAATCTGAAGGCTTAGCATTTCTTATTTTCTACCTGTTAGAATGAATAATTTCTAATGTTTCCGTTATGGATCAGAAGGGAAGAATGCATTGCAGAAAGAGAAATCCTCTCATTAACAGGGTCTTTACATTGTTCTGAGTACCAGTCATAACTTTCAGTGGTGAGTTGAAGGAGTGATTATTGTACACATGCAGTAATTTCCTGAAACACACGTGGCCACTTCCATGAAGCTAACAGCAGAGCTGATGTTCCAATAACTTGTGCAGATTCACAACTGACAGGAAATCTCTTCCAGGTCACAGGTTGCTGAATGATTTATTAACAGTGCAGGCTCATAAACTCATTGTTACTTCGACAGCAAAATCTAGGTAGCAAATGACAGTAGGAGATATGTCAATGCCCTTATGTTAAAGAATGAACATGAATTTGTGTAAATATCTTACAGTACCTTTTGCCTTCTCCGTTGAAGTCAATGTTTTCTTCTCTCTTCAAAGGTAAAACAAAGACGTCGGTTCTTCTCAATTTTCTATTTATCAATCAATGCTGGAAGTCTCATTTCTACCATTATTACTCCCATCCTGAGAGGTAGGCAGTAGTTGGCTTTGCTTTGTGAAGACAGTGCCAAAATCAAACTATAAATTGTAAAATTGTTGGGAAAGCAAAACTAAATGTAAACTCTTTGTTGATCATCATTTGATTGAAAACCACTGACATTAATTGCAAATAATCTTGCATGTCTACCCTTAATTTCCACGAATTTCTGCATGCAATTATTTTCTTTGTCCATTTTACCCCAAATTACAGGCCTTTTGCCAATGGCAGTATCAGATCGTAGCTCAATTTTATTATTACAACATTGGAATTTGTGGGAGAAAATATGGGTCCCGGCCTCCCCATGGCGTAGCCACAAAACAGACAACACAAAATATCTGCACTTAGCCACTAAGCCAACCCCACAATGCCTTGAATTGGCCAAACCAGCCGTCTCAGACATCACACATACCTCAGGACATGACTCATCCAGCCCCAGACCAAGAGAATATACTGATAATGCGCTTCCTACTCCACAATAGCCCAGCATCTCTGATGTCCTTAGGACACAACTGCTCCCACTAGGAGACAAGCCTTCACAAGGCATCAAAGATAGTTCGTTTGCCCCCCTCAACAATACAAACACATTGATACCAGGATGAAACCCACTAACACCTACTCCAGCCAAAGATCAGAATTTCTTGAGTAAATTAAGAAACTCATTGTCAGACACCAGACACTTGAATCTCTTCAAATGAACTTTATTTCTCTTTATTATACAACTCACACCATTGTCTCATAACTCAGACTTCACTGTGATAAGGGTATAAGACTCCACTGTTTTCTCTGTTTGAGGAAGAAACTGTGGTTCCTTCTGAGCAGCTTGTCAGTGACTGTTTCAGTGGAGTCAAGTCTCTTCTGTGATATCACTGTTTGTTAAATAAATCCTTGTCAGTTCTCAGTCCGATCTGTGTGTTTGTGATCCCTGATTAGTTGAGCTAAATTCTCCAACAGAAATGGACAAGGTCTCCAACCCTGAGATTTGTTCCATCGTTGAGTTAGATCAGGATGTGTCTGTATACTTACTCTGTCTTGATTCCCTCACCCTTAATACCTTGGTCTAACAAAAATCTATTAATACTTGAGTCATAGATTCATAAAGTTATACAGCACAAAAGCAGACCATTCGGTCCAACTCGTGCGTGCCAACCAGACACCCTAAACTGATCGAGTCCCATTTGCCAGTATTTGAACCATATCCTTCTAAACCCTTCCTATTCATGTACCCATCCAGATGATTTTTAAATGTTGTAATTGTACCTGCCTACTTCCTCTGGCAACTCTTTACAGACACGCAACACTCTCTGCATGAAAACATTGCCCCTTTTAAATCTTTCACCACTCACGTTAAACCTATGATTTCTAGTTTTGGGCTCCCTTACCTTGGGACAAAGACCTTGGCTAATTACCTATTTCTTGCCCCCAATGATTTTATAAATTTCTATAAGGTCATTCTTCAACCTCCAATGCTCCAGGGAAAATAGCCCAAGGCTACTCAGCCTCTCCCTATAGCTCAAACCTTCCAACTGTGGCAATATCCTTGTAACTCTTTTCTGCACCCTTTCAAATTTAACAACAGCTTTCTGATAGCAGGGAGACCAGAACTGAATACTAGTTTTGAAATTTTCCCAACTGATCCAAAATCTCAACAGTTTTTTATGAGGTGATAAGTTCCAGATCATCACTATCCTGTGTGTGAAAAGTGCTGAAAATGTGTTGCTGGAACAGCGCAGCACCTTCCACCCCGACCTCAAATTCACCTGGACAGTCTCAGATTCCTCCCTCCCCTTCCTAGACCTTTCTATTTCTATCTCGGGCGACCGAATCAACACGGACATCTACTACAAACCAACCGACTCCCACAGCTACCTGGACTACACCTACTCCCACCCTGCCCCCTGTAAAAACGCCATCCTATTCTCCCAATTCCTTCGTCTCCGCCGCATCTGCTCCCAGGAGGACCAGTTCCAAAAACGTACAACCCAGATGGCCTCCTTCTTCAAGGACCGCAATTCCCCCCCCGACGTGGTCGACGATGCCCTCCACCGCATCTCTTCCACTTCCCGCTCCTCCGCCCTTGAACCCCGCCCCTCCAACCGCCACCAGGACAGAACCCCACTGGTCCTCACCAGGACAGAACCCCACTGGTCCTCACCAGGACAGAACCCCACTGGTCCTCACCAGGACAGAACCCCACTGGTCCTCACCAGGACAGAACCCCACTGGTCCTCACCAGGACAGAACCCCACTGGTCCTCACCAGGACAGAACCCCACTGGTCCTCACCAGGACAGAACCCCACTGGTCCTCACCAGGACAGAACCCCACTGGTCCTCACCAGGACAGAACCCCACTGGTCCTCACCAGGACAGAACCCCACTGGTCCTCACCAGGACAGAACCCCACTGGTCCTCACCAGGACAGAACCCCACTGGTCCTCACCAGGACAGAACCCCACTGGTCCTCACCAGGACAGAACCCCACTGGTCCTCACCAGGACAGAACCCCACTGGTCCTCACCAGGACAGAACCCCACTGGTCCTCACCAGGACAGAACCCCACTGGTCCTCACCAGGACAGAACCCCACTGGTCCTCACCAGGACAGAACCCCACTGGTCCTCACCAGGACAGAACCCCACTGGTCCTCACCAGGACAGAACCCCACTGGTCCTCACCAGGACAGAACCCCACTGGTCCTCACCAGGACAGAACCCCACTGGTCCTCACCAGGACAGAACCCCACTGGTCCCCACCTACCACCCCACCAATCTCCATGTACAGCGCATCACCCGCCGTCACTTCCGCCACCTCCAAACAGACCCCAGCACCAAGGATATATTCCCCTCCCCTCCCCTATCAGCCTTCCGTAGAGACCACTCCCTCCGCGACTCCCTTGTCAGATCCACACCCCCCACCGACCCAACCACCACTCCCGGCACCTTCCCTTGCAACCGCAGGAGGTGCAACACTTGCGCCCACACCTCCCCCCTCACTTCTCTCCAAGGCCCCAAGGGAAACTTCCATATCCGCCACAGATTCACCTGCACCTCCACCCACATCATCTACTGCATCCGCTGCAACCGGTGTGGCCTCCTCTATATTGGGGAGACAGGCCGCCTACTCGCGGACGCCCCTCCCCCAAGTCCATCCTCCCTACCTTTTATCTTAGCCTGCTTGGCACACCCTCCTCATTCCTGAAGAAGGGCTTATGCCCGAAACGTTGATTCTCCTTCTCCTTTGATGCTGCCTGACCTGCTGCGCTTTTCCAGCAATACATTTTTAAGCTCTGATCCCCAGCATCTGCAGTCCTCACTTCCTCACCCTAGAATATCCAAGCTCTCTATAAGGTTCTGCCTCATTGTTCTGGATTCAAATATGAGAGAGAATAATTTATGTCTATCAACTCTATCAAATCTATTAATCATCTTGAACAATTCAATGAGACTGCAACTTCATTGTCTGTATTCAGGGAATATAAATCTAATAATACTCAATCCTTTCAGCCCCATTTTCATTCTGGTGAATCTGTGCTGTGCTTCCTCAAAGGTATATCCTTCCTGTAATGAAAGCAGTGAATACAGTTTCTCGAAATGGTATTTCCTCTGAGTTTTGTACAACTGAACTAACTTCCACCTCTTTGAGATGAAATCAAAATTTCATGAGATAGGAATGTAAAATCATGGAAAGTCCATGGCACAGGAAGAGGCCATTCAGGCCATCATATCTGCACAGCTGAAGTAGTGTTATCCAGCCTAATTCCACTTTCTAGTTCTTGGTTTTGTAGCCCTATGGATTACAGAAATTCAAGGGTATACCCAAGTCTTTTTTTTTAAATATGCTGAGTGTTTCTGCCTCTGCTTCTCTTTCAGACAGTGAGTTCCAAGCTCCCACCACCCTCTGGATGAAAACCATTTTTCTCAATTCCCCTTTAACCATTCTGCCAATAACTTTAAATCGTTGATGCCTCTCTACGAACAGAGCTCGGTGCCACTTGTCCAATCTACTTAAACTTCTCATGATTTCTTCACCTCTAGATTTTCCCTCAGCCTCCTTTATTCCAAAACAAAAACTTCATCTCAAATAACCTTCTCTCATATTTAAATTCTCCATTCTGGGCAACATCCTCATAAATCCCCTCCATATCTTCTTTGGTGCAATCATATCCTTTGTGTCACGTAGTGACTGCAGGACTCTCGACGCAGTTTCATTCCTGGCTCCTGAATTTTATGCCGTGGGACAACAAAGGAAATCATATGATTTGCCTTCCTGCCCACAATATCTGCCTGTCCTACCATGCTTCAGGCTCTGACATCTCTCTGTTCCCAAATCTTTCTCAGATTGCTGTCATGTATCCGATCTTGATCAGTTGGGCCAATGGGCCAAGGAGTGGCAGATGGAGTTTAACTTAGATAAATGTGAGGCGCTGCATTTTGGAAAGGGCAGAACTCATGGAGTTCAGGTTTATAGCTCCTTGAAAGTGGAGTTGCAGGTAGATAGGATAGTGAAGAAGGCGTTTGGTATGCTTTCCTTTATTGGTCAGAGTATTGAGTACAGGAGTTGGAACGTCATGTTGCGGCTGTACAGGACATTGGTTCGGCCACTGTTGGAATATTGTGTGCAATTCTGAACTCCCTCCTCTAGGAAGGGAATTGTGAAACTTGAAAGGACCTAGCAAAGATTTACAAGGATGTTGCCAGGGTTGGAGTGTTTGAGCTATAGGGAGAGGCTAAAAAGGGTGGGGCTGTTTTCCCTGGAGTGTTAGAGGTGAGGGTGACCTTACAGAGATTTATGAAATCATGGGGGGCATGGATAGGGTAAATAGACAAGGTCTTTTCCCTGGGTTGGGGGAGTCCAGAACTAGAGGGCATAGGTTTATGGTGAGAGGGGAAATATATAAAAGGGATCTAAGGGACAACTTTCTCAAGCAAAGGGTGGCTTGTGTATGGAATGAGCTGCCAGAGTAAATGGTGGAGAATGGTACAATTACAACATTTAAAAGGCATCTGGATGGGTACATGAATAGGAAGAGTTCAGAGGGATATGGGCCAAGTGCTGGCAAATGGGACTAGATTAATTTAGGATATCTCGTTAGCATGGATGAGTTGGATCGAAGGGTCTGTTTCCATGCTTACATTTCTATGACTGTAAGACTCTATGTATTGTGTGTTCCCATGCCCTTCACAAATGCTTTCAAATTTGAACACTATATCCTTCTCCCTCACTATCAATCGCATGGCTAATTTTGTATTATCAGCAAACTTCACAACCATAACCTCTACCTTGGCACTTCCAGACATGAGCCTTTATCACTACTGTTTTTCCTCTAACTGCAACAAAATGGTTGTGATGCTAATGTAATAGCATTTTTTTTTTGAGTGTTGAATTCTAATCTTGTCATACTTTCCATATTTTAGGTCAAAAATGTGGTCATGTTGCCCAGGCATGTTACCCCCTTGCCTTTGGAGTGCCAGCAGCCCTGATGGCAATTGCTTTGAGTAAGTCATATCTACTCCCTTCTCCAGAAACTATCTGCTACATTGCAACTGAAAACAACCAATGCTAAAGATCCAAGCAATCAGGCAGCATCCATGGAGAGAGAGCTGGCTAATATTTTGAGTCTCGATGACTCTTCATCAGAGCTGACTTGAAGTGTGGAGGGGACAGCATTTATACAACAGTTTGTGGTAGAGGAGTGTGGGGATAGTGGGTGTAGGGTGCTGGAGAATAGATGTAGATAGTTCAGATTAAGAGATCAGAATGTGAGAATGGCAGAACAACAGTGTGAGAAAGTGAGGACTGCAGATGCTGGAGATCAGAGTCAAGAGTGTGGCACTGGAAAAGCACAGCAGGCCAGGCAGCATCCAAGGAGCAGGAGAATCGATGTTTCAGGCAAGAGGCCTTCATCAGGAATGAGGCTGTGAGCTGAGGGGGTGCAGGTCAAGAGGGCGGTACCGAATTGGGAAGTTGGAACTGGGATAAGGTGGTGATGGGGGGGGGGAAATGAGGAAACTGGTGATGTTCACAGTGGTGCCATGTGGATGGAGGGTCCCAAGGTGGAAGATGAGGCTTTCTTCCTCCAGGCATCGGATGGTTCATGACGTGTCCAATAGTATGTCCAACTGCCAGACTTGAAAGGATAGACAGTCCCCCTGGGGTGAGGGGAGGGAAAAGAGGCCATGATAACAGAATGTAACAAGCTAAAAAATAAGGGAGGTTCACAATTTGAAGGTGTTGAACTCAATATTAAGTCCAGAAGGCTGGAAAGTGCCAAGTCTGAAGATGGTCAAAAATCACATGACACCAGGTTATAGTTCAATGGGTTTATTTGAAAACACTAGCGTGATTCGCTGGAACACTGCAGCATGCTGAGGACAGATGCGAGCAGGATGATGTGTTAAAATGACCGGCTACGGGAAGGTTGGGGTCCTCCTAGTGCTTGACTCCAGCATCTGCAGTAATTCACTCCTACATTTGATATATGGCAACAATTTGTATCATACTTATAGATAATCATTAATAACAAGGAAGACTTTTATCTCTCATGCATTTCATATTCACACGATAGACAGAATAAACAGTAAGAGATAGACAGAGCCAAGCAATCCCACAACCAGCGGATCAGATCTAAGCTTTGCAGTCCTGCCACGTCCAGCCCTGAACGATGGTAAATAATTAAAACAACTTACTGGAGGAGGAAGCTCCACAAATATCCCCATCCTCAATGATGGAAGTGGCCAACACAGCAGTGCAAAATTAAACCTAAAACATTCGCAGAGGTACCAAGTGGATGATCAGCCAAAGGTACCAAGTGGATGACCCATTGTAGTCTCCTCCAGAGCTCCCCAGCAACACAGATACAAGTCTTCAGTCAATTCTATTCACTTCACGTGAGAACAAGAAATTGTGGAAGACACTGGATTCTGCAAATTTCATGGGCCTTGACAACATTCCGGCAATAGTACTGAAGACTTGTGCTCCAGACCTTTCCGCTTCCTGGGCCAAACTCGTCCAGTACAGTTACAATAATGGCATCCACCCGACAATGTGAAAAATTGCCCTGTACAGTGAAAGCGGGACAAATTCAACTCGACCAATTACAACCTCATCAGTTTACTCTGAATCATCTGTAAAATGATGGAAGGTCTCATCTACAGCGCTATCAAACATCTTCAGCTGCTCCATCAATGACCTTTCCTCCAACATCATGTCAGGTGGTAATGTTCGCTGATGATTGCACAATGTTCAGCACCATTCACAAATACTCGGATGCTGAAGCAGTTTATGTTCAAATGGAACAAAATCTGGACAATATCCAGGCTTGTGCTGACAAGTGGCAAGTAACATCTAACCACCACCCTATGACATTCAATAGTATTATCATTATTGAATCCCTCAGTATCAACATCCTCAAGGTTATCATTGACCAGAGATTTAACTGGAGTCACTGCATTAACACAGTGGCTGCAAAAGCAGGTCAGAGGCTAAGAATAACAGTGAATAACTCACCTCTTGACTCCCCAAAGCCTGTCCACCATCTACAAGGCACAAGTCAGGAGTGTGATGGAATACTTTCCACCTGCTTGGATGGGTGCAGTTCCAACAACACTCAAGAGGCTTGACACCATCAGAACAAAGCAGCCTGCTTTACTGGCACCACATCCACTCCCTCCACCACTCAGTCGCAGCAGTGTGTACTATCGACAAGATGCACTGCAGAAATTCAACAAAGATCCTCGGACAGCACCTTCCAAACCCAAACCACTTCCATCGGGAAGACAAAGGCAGCTGATACATGGGAACACCACCACATCCCTCCAAGCCTTCAGTAAGATTGGGGGGGGGGTGGTGGTAAAAAAGAAGGGGGGGTGGCGTTGCTAATTAGAAATGGTATAACGGCTGCAGAAAGGCAGTTCGAGGGGGATCTGCCTTTGGACGTAGTATGGGCTGAAGTCAGAAATAGGAAAGGAGTAGTCACCTTGTTGGGTGTTTACTACAGGCCCCCCAATAGCAGCAGAGATGTGGAGAAACAGATTGGGAAACAGATTTTGGAAAGGTGCAGAAGCCACAGGGTAGTAGTCATGGGCGATTTCAACTTCCCAAATATTGATTGGAAGCTCTTTAGATCAAGTAGATTGGATGGGGCGGTGTTTGTGCAGTGTGTCCAGGAAGCTTTTCGAACTCAGTATGTGAATTGTCCAACCAGAGGGGAGGCCATATTGGATTTAGTACTTGGTAACGAACCGGGACAAGTGATGGATGGACTTGTTAGTGGGTGAGCATTTTGGTGATGGTGACCACAATTCTGTGACTTTCATCTTGGTTATGGAGAGAGTTAGGTGCGTGCAACAGGGCAGGTTTTACAATTGAGGGAACAGTAAATACGATGCTGCAAGACAGGATCTGTGGAACATAAATTGGGAGCATAGGCTGTCAGGGAAGGATGTCGTTAAAATGTGGAACTTTTTCAAGAAACAGATACGACGTGTCCTTGATATTTATGCACCGGTCAGGCAGGAAAGAGATGGTCGTGTGAGGGAACCTTGGTTGACGAGGGAGGTTGAATGTCTTGTAAGGAGGAAGAAGGAGGCTTACATAAGGTTGAGGAAACAAGGTTCAGACAGAGCGTTGGAGGGATACAGGATAGCCAGGAGGGAGCTGAAGAAATGGATTAGGAGAGCTAAGAGAGGACATGAAAAATCTTTGGCGGGTAAGATCAAGGATAACCCCAAGGCCTTTTATGCGTGTGTGAGAAACATGAGAATGACGAGAACGAGG